>NC_085141.1:133045509-133361277 GCF_024139115.2 Armigeres subalbatus
ACTGAGCGTGGCGAAGCAAAATTATTTTTTGAGCCACCACTTATTAGTTTGCTGCTGCCGGTGCCGATGCACCGCGGTGTTTACATTCGCTCCGCGATCAGTTTTTTATCGTTTTTTTCGGGCAAATCTAGCAGTTTATACTAAGTTTTCGGTTCAAATAAGTGACTGATTTCAAAAAGTGGTGTTTAATTTGCATTCTATCAACATTTCGGACTGCTCATGTGCGGAGAAGTGAGTGAAAACTTGATTTTTCCAATGCCCTTTGAGAAGAAGTGAAGTGCAGTGATGAACCCAACAAATCGCGGACGGCTATTAAATTGGCACGAAACTGCTAATTTATGCTACAATTCGAGCCGGAATACATAGGATTCATTGAAGAAACATGTTCATTATCACGGGAAGTAAGGAAATATGCTGTGAACAGGTTAGTAATTTGAATAATTAACTTTTGTTCGATGCTGTTCGATGCATTCGAATGTTGGTGGGAGAGGAGTGCGGGAGGTGTGGGGTTGGCCCGTGGAAGGTCCGGTGCCATATTGGCTGCCATCTTGGTACTCTTCCAACTATGTCCTTAACGCATCGCTATCATAGAATAGATCCTAATCTGAAAGACAGTTGTTGTTGCTAAGCAATCTGACTTTTGTGAGCAAAATTATAAAGAAAACAAAAATGCTCATTATTGATATTGATGTTATTCTTCTACGTGTTAAATTGAATTTCCCACAATTCAGTATTTCCCTAATAACTTTTGTTGCCAGTATCAAATCGTTTAGCAACAACGACGATAATTTCCCTTGTTAAATTTCCTATATTGCTAACGTATTCATACATTTTTAGAGCTTAATGGGCAATGATGGGGAACGGTTTTTCACAAAAGTTGCTGTTTTCATAGTAATTTTCATACAAGCTTCAAATTGCTTGTGCTCAGTCAAATTACATCCAAATTAGCTAAAAATTTAGGACGATTATTAAAATAGCAAATGCCATCGTTTAAGCATAGGGGAGCAAAAATTCAAAATTTGAATCACTCTAATGAGCATCAATAATAAATAAGGAACATTGGTAACTATAGTAATAAGATAAATGGTAAACATTCAAACTCACTTCTACTTGACATATTTCATGTATCTAATTCGTTTTATCACGTTAGAGCTTGATGACACTTGATTACTGAAGGAATTTGACTATAATATAGGGTTACTGCTCCTGGACTTCATCTCATACCTCCGATATTGGTCTCACGAAAAACAAAGCAATGAAAAGGTATTTGGTTTGTTTATTATTTTTGTGATTTTTTTCAGCAGTGAGCACGCATGTTAGCAAAAAGAAGCGACAAAATTGGTGCCTCATTTCTTTGTTTCGCGATGAGATGAATATATGTTCAGTGAGATGGAAAACGGAACAGTTCCCCTACTAATCCCCTTTGAAAAAGCCCGAGGTCAAGAAAATCGGTCAGCCATCATGAGAACGAGCACTTCAAACGAGGTGAGTGTCGTCCCGGCCTTTTAAGGTGATTTTAAAACCCATTCATAGGCTATCAAGTTTATGACTCTATAACATGTAGTATTGCTCGTAATCTGAATAGGCTATTATAAAGAGGCGATGTAAACATCAATACAGCTACTCGATTTAAAAGCCCTCTTCATATTTACTCTAATTAGGTTCTTAGTAGTAACCGCTTTCTATCATTGTCAATAGCGGGCTGTGATGACTTGGCTGGAATTTGGACTCATGAATGAATTTACGAGACCATTCATACAAATAGAAGCTATATATCATTTATGAACGTTTAAACGTTAGTGCACAAATATAAAATTCAATCAACCTGTTATATTGAACTGCGAAAAACAACTTGCAGTTTTCTGAAGCTGAATGCAAAACACGGCTCGTTAAAGCCGCTAGATATTTAAAACAGGTTCCGCAGATAATCAGGTTTGTGCTGATTTATTCAATATCAAGGCACACATATATGCCGGTTCGAATGACTTTGCAAAAATATAATTGCTTCAATATATTTGATGTTGTCTAAGGCCATGTCAATTTCTCTCGATTTGATTTAGTTTGGCATTCGGATCTGTTGGCTCTATTAGACTGAAATTAATTTCTAGAGCATGATTGATGGTTTAAATATAGATATTTTTTGTGTGTTTAAGGCCACAAACACTGTCTTTTTATGCATACACCCGATTCTTAATTACACGTTTTCTTTCAAACAGGTTTTTTTACACGAATTCTTGAAATTAAACGGATTTTTTACACGATTTTTTTTTTCACACGACACGCATCCCCCGTGAGAAAAACAGAATCGGGTGTATTTGTACCGGCGTCCCTTTGTTAAACAAAAAACAAAATGAGAATATTCTCTATCTTCCAATTTCCCCTATGTATTGATGAGTTTAGGTTTGCATTCGATGTACCAATCGGCACCATAGTTAAAAACAACTATTTTCAAAAATATAAATAGACGGCATATGTGCGCAGCATCTCTTGAAGATGTCTGGAGAGATATTCGATCCGCCATTGGAAGCACCGCAATCGCTGCACTAGGCACGGTGGCTCCGGATCAGAGAAACGTATGGTATGGTATGAGTGCGAATGTGAGCAGTTTGTTAACCTTCTGTCTGTGCTCAAAAAAACTTACGTTGTCTGTGCTCTGGGGTCAAATTGACCCCAAATTGAAATTGCTATAACTTTTTTAATGCTTGGCCAATTTTGGATTTTTGGTGCTGTTTCGAAAGATAATTTAATCATCTTTCAGGTCGTTACCAAAGATTGACTATAGGTGGGCGGGTACTTCGCGGGGAGGGGTTTTCGTAAAAAGGGTACAAAAATAGTGATTTTTCATGCTTATTTTACTTATATCCGAAAATCCTACCCATTTTGAACTGCACCTTTTTTAAAAAGGTTATGCAGGAAGGCATGTGCTCTGGCATGAGGCGTTGATAAGTTTAGAACTCGGCCGCCAGGTGGTGGTATATTTGAATTCATTATTTTGGACTACTTAAGATATTCCGATATATAGAATTCTCCTCAGTGTAAATATTCTTATCGCACAAATTCAAAAATTGGAATACGTACTCATTATATTGAGCACCGCTTTGTAGTGCTAGACATCCTGAACAATGTTGCCGAATACAACTTGAGTGAAGGTATGAGGGATCTCAAGCTAAAGCAATATTTCATATATGCAAGAATATTGCAAGTCCGCTAGCGCCGTCTATTTGTAAATTTCCTAATTATTCATTCCGTCACATGACAGTCCATTCCCACCAGACGAACTTTATTAAAGACGTCATCTTTACAAATTTCAAATTTGTGCGATAAGAATATTTACAATGAGGAAAATTCCACATATCGGAGTTACTTGAGTAGTCTAAACTAATGAATTCAAATATACCGCCACCTAGCGACCAAGCGCTAAACTAATCAATGACTCATGTCAAAGCAGACACCTTCCTGCATAACCTTATTGAAAAGGTGCAGTTCAAAATGGGTAGGATTTTCAGATATAAGTAAAATAAGTATGAAAAATCACTATTTTTGTACCCTTTTTACGAAAACCCCTCCCCGCGATGTACCCGCCCATCTATAGTCAATCTTTGGTAACGACCTGAAAGATGATTAAATTATCTTTCGAAACAGCACCAAAAATCCAAAATTGGCCAAGCATTAAAAAAGTTATAGCAATTTCAATTTAAATCAATTTGACCCCAGAGCACAGACAACGTAAGTTTTTTGAAAATAGTACACTGTAGCGCATATTTTCAAGATTTTTGTAGTGAATTTGCACCTAGGAAACAGATCTCGGCGAGTTTTACCAAACTACCAAAAATTAGGAGAATCGGTTGAAAATTAAAAAAATGGCAACCACTCAAAGTGGCCTGGGGTCATATTGACCCCAGAGCACAGACAAAAGGTTAAGGAGAAGAATCCAGTATGGGCGAGATTGCTGCGACACCGCACGAGGGCGAACGAGGCACGATACAAACGGGCGCGGAACAGACAAAACTCGATTTTTCGGAAAAAAAAAAAAGCGCCGGCAGGAAGATCGAGACCGTGAAGAGACGGAGGAACTGTACCGCGCTAATAACGCACGAAAGTTCTATGAGAAGTTGAACCGTGCACGTAAGGGCCCCCCATCTATTTATCGACTTCAAAGCCGCATATGATACAATCTATCGGGACCAGCTATGGCAGCTAATGCACGAAAACGGATTTCCGGATAAACTGATACGGTTGATCAAGGCGACGATGGATCGGGTGATGTGCGTAATTCTAGTTTCAGGGGCATTCTCGAGTCCTTTCGAAAAGCGCAGAGGGTTACGGCAAAGTGATGGTCTTTCGTGTCTGCTTTTCAACATAGCTTTGGAGGGAGTAATACGAAGGACAGGGATTGACACGAGTGGTACGATTTTCACTTTCAGTCCGTCCAGTTATTTGGTTTCGCCGACGACATTGATATCATGGCACGTAACTTTGAAAGAATGGAGTTAGCCTACATCAGACTGAAAAGCGAAGCTAAACACGTCGAAGACGAAACGCTTATTAGACCGGTAGTTCTCTACGGACACGAGACCTGGACGATGCTCGTGGAGGACCAACGCGCACTGGGAGTTTTCGAAAGGAAAGTGCTGCGTACCATCTATGGTGGGGTGCAGATGGCGGACGGTACGTGGAGGAGGCGAATGAACCACGAGTTGCATCAGCTGTTGGGAGAACCATCCATCGAAGACTGCGGTGGGCCGGGCACGTACGATCCGACGGGAACAAGAAGGCGAGGTGCACAGCGGGCAAGGTGGATCGATCAGATGGAGGGCGATTTGCGGACCCTCCGCAGACTGCGTGGTTGGCGGAATGGCTGAATGGAGAAGACTTTTATGTATTGCAAAGGCCACTATGGCCTTAGTCTGGTAATAAATAAATAAATGTGTGGTGTTGATATGTCATGCGAAAGGTTTCCCTTCCTGCTCCTTAGAACAAATGTGAAAACCGCATTAAAATTCGTGATAGTACCCTAAATTAATTAATCCATAATAGGAACGCATGTACCAGTACCCATTGTTTTCTTATGGGATTGGCCACAACGGGACCACTAGTGCTACAACTGGTGCAAAGTACGACAAAATTTGAGCAACATCATTTTTTACAATTATGGTTTGTTTGATTTGGATTTGATGGTCTCAGTTATGTACATAGGAAGGTGTCTGCTACTACGCCTACCAAATATTTTTTCGATATAGGTGATAATTTTCGAGATATTAAACTTTAGATGCCTTTCGCCATACTGATTTCCGAAAGTTAACTCCTAGTGGGCTGCTCAAAGTAGGCGATTCATTGATCTGAACTCTTGACAGTATATTGAACTTAGAACATCTGTTAGAAGTATGATTGAATTGCAAGCTACGCTCATAGGCTCTATGAACGTGTGTATGATTGATGCGTTGACGTCGGTATGGTACAGAGCGTAGTATTGACCTGGTAGACCAATCGATCTGAACTCCGGAACAGTTTGGAGAACTTAGAACAACTGGTTTAGGCCGGACTGAATTTTAAGTTATACTCACATGCTCTATGGACATTTGAACCAGTGGTACATAAACCATTTTTGTCGATTTTGTGTTTTTTACACCAACTGCTTCTGGGAGCAAAGGTTTAGTAAGGGAATAACGAAAAAGTGATTTTTGACAACTAAATCTGGAGATATACACTTTTTAATTTATGGTATATATTACAATGGCAATTTCGTTGCCAGGAAAAGTGGTACACGTTTCTGTCACGTCTGAGCATTGCGGACAGACGGGGTAAGCCGCATGTCCGAATCTGTACAGGTACCACCTGAAGCTTCCGTGGCCTGTTTATAACTGAGACAAGCCAAAATTTAGCATTACACGAGCTCTGGTAATCCATGCCAACCCACTTTGGACTAGACGATGGGTCCACCTGCCTTTAGTCGAGTTGTCCCACTCCCTCTGCCATCTGGGTACCGTTACTGCCTTGATATTCTTTCGGGAGCTACTGGTGCCCCTGAGGGCGTAGCACACATCGTCTTCATTCACCACCAGTTTGATAGGCATCATGCCCGCTAGTACACATGCCACCTCGCGAGATACGGTGCGACACACGCTGATGAATTTCAGGCACATTATCCTATGAGTACTCTCCAACTTTCGGGCGTTGCAGTTTGCGCTCAACACCGATCTCCGATTGTTGAAGACTATCATCTCCGTTTTATGATGCGCCAACTGTAGCTTCTTGCTGTGCAACCATTGCTCAACTAAACTAATCGAATATACTGCAATCAATTCGACGTCCTCGATGAACTATCCAAGTAACATTTCAAGTTTTATTCCGCTCTAGGAATGGTTTTCAAGTTCGAATTACAAGAACTGACAATAAAACCCATTACTGGAGGGTTACCTTCTGATGACCACTATAAGAGTAAGATATGCGGTACATTCAAAGTTAATTGCCTATATGCCGGGTATTAAGCCACCCGGAGTGGAAATTAATTACTATGTCTGAAACTTGATTATGCATATGTACAACATGTGATAGATTTAGTTCGGAAAAGGTATTGGAGGGTAACCGCCCCTTCGGTGGGGTTTGATCCCACGACCCCAGTTCGCATGACAGGTGCTTTCCCTACTAAGCTACGAAGGACCTCCGTCGTCCACCGCAGCTTAGCGGTACTGATGAAACCAAATTCCCAGCACCAGGTACCAGCCGATCTCTCGCAATACATTTTCAGAACTAACTCTCTCAAATGTATTTTTGTACACATCATGTCAACCAAGTAGGATGAGTATTTAGTATTGTCCGGCTCCTACACACTTGCTTCATCAGCAACGGCGCTCAATGAAGTAGGGTTGTGTGAGGTTAATTTCCACTCCGGGTGGCTTAATACCCGGCATATAGGCAATTAACTTTGAATGTACTGATCTCGAGTGGCGATCTCTCTTCGCTTGTGTGGTCGTGTTGGGATCTGACGACCAAACTGGCACAACCTCACACAACCCTACTTCATTGAGCGCCGTTGCTGATGAAGCAAGTGTGTAGGAGCCGGACAATCTAAATACTCATCCTACTTGGTTGACATGATGTGTACAAAAATACATTTGAGAGAGTTAGTTCTGAAAATGTATTGCGAGAGATCGGCTGGTACCTGGTGCTGGGAATTTGGTTTCATCAGTACCCGCTAAGCTGCGGTGGACGACGGAGGTCCTTCGTAGCTTAGTAGGGAAAGCACCTGTCATGCGAACTGGGGTCGTGGGATCAAACCCCACCGAAGGGGCGGTTACCCTCCAATACCTTTTCCGAACTAAATCTATCACATGTTGTACATATGCATAATCAAGTTTCAGACATAGTAATTAATTTCCACTCCGGGTGGCTTAATACCCGGCATATAGGCAATTAACTTTGAATGTACTGATCTCGAGTGGCGATCTCTCTTCGCTTGTGTGGTCGTGTTGGGATCTGACGACCAAAACTGGCACAACCTCACACAACCCTACTTCATTGAGCGCCGTTGCTGATGAAGCAAGTGTGTAGGAGCCGGACAATCTAAATACTCATCCTACTTGGTTGACATGATGTGTACAAAAATACATTTGAGAGAGTTAGTTCTGAAAATGTATTGCGAGAGATCGGCTGGTACCTGGTGCTGGGAATTTGGTTTCATCAGTACCCGCTAAGCTGCGGTGGACGACGGAGGTCCTTCGTAGCTTAGTAGGGAAAGCACCTGTCATGCGAACTGGGGTCGTGGGATCAAACCCCACCGAAGGGGCGGTTACCCTCCAATACCTTTTCCGAACTAAATCTATCACATGTTGTACATATGCATAATCAAGTTTCAGACATAGTAAGTAAGATATGTCCAAATGGCCCTCTCTGGATTACCACTATAAACCTCTTATAAGAGTATATAAAAATCCGTTTCAAGCCTCCCGCAAAAAAGGGAATTTGGCTGCGGCAGCTGTCAAAAATGTTGTTTTGAAAAAAGAGAAACAAAACCTTGCAAACAAATAATAACAAACTAAAGTGTTGATGAAAATCATGATGAGGATGAATACAAAATAATACTTTTTCAAGTTTTTTTTTCAACATACTTTCATTAAAATGAGGTGCGCGCTTGATTTCATGGTGAAAGCCTGTGCAAAAATGAGATTAACAACTACGCGCCCGCAAAATAATATAGTTTTGGGCAATAAATTTAAAATTATTATAACATCAATAACGTAAATCTTCACTAAATTTATTGATATTACACCCAATATGTTTGTTTTTTATAGCTTTTACCAAAAACGTGTCATTTGCGGCGAAAACACCGTCTAATCATAAATTCTAGTGATAAATTTCACTGACTTGAAGATGGTTATCCATTTCCAGTATGGCCATCATAGATTTCGATCAGAAAAATGTTGCTCTTATTGAACACCGTTATAAACCCTTTGCAATGTAAATATTCTTATTGGGGTTATTCATTTGACCACATTATGACCAAAAATTATGGCTTTGATCAAGCTTTGTAAAATTGGACTTAATACGCTCCTCGTTACAATCATAGAGTTGCTAACAAGACCAATCGGCATTCGACGTTTGAAGCTTTTCGAGCAGATTTATTAGAGGTTTATTGATAGCAATAAGATCGCCAATAAATCTGAGGAACTAGCCATGGTGACTGCTGTCATAAATCCGCTATAAGAATTAAATAAATCCAACAAGCATGAAAATTGTTACTCGGGTATCCATACACGATTATGGTTACGACATCGGCAAATCCTACTAACTTGACTCCTGACGGGAGCTTCAACTTCAGCACGCCATCGTACATAACGCTCCACAGCAATGGACCCAGAATTGATCCCTGTAGGATACTGCCGTGATGGGAGCGCTAGCCAAGCCTTTGTCTGTCTCGTCGTTGTAATACAGAACGTAGTTGTCCTGGTAGACCAATTGATCTGAACTCTACAACAGTTTGGAGAACTTGGAAAAACTGGCTTAGGCATGATTGAATTGCAAGTTATACCCATAGGCTCTATGGACACGTGTGAGCTTGATGGGTTCACGTCGTTGTGATACAGAACGTAGTTGATCTGAACACCGGAACAGTTCGGAGAACTTAGAACACCTGACTTATGCATGATTGAATTTCAAATTATTTGAACACCTGCTTTAGAAAGATGTTGATAAATCTACGGCCTTTCATAAGGGTTATGTTTTGGAATTGACAGTATGAAAAGTAAAAAATATAGAGATGCAAATAAGCAAGAAACGATTGAACCATACACAACCTTTTACTTAAGGCAGAAGCATTATCCAAATCCAAACATCAGTACATTGAAAAATTACATAAGTTATCAAATCTTTTGAACCACCATGTATGCCGTCGTTTGATGAACTATGCTCGGAAATATGCCTATACATAATATCTTTTTGGTAAATGATTAATATAATAAATAAGAAAACGGCTGTCTCTATGAATCTACCTACTTTTAATTTTAAATTCGAGATTTAGAGATATAATAACAGAGACAGTTTTTTTCATGTTTCTATAAATGATAGAACCTAAAAGTTGGTTTATGGCCCGTTTACATATGAGCTAGTTCTAGCGGACAATGCACTATCCGACAATACTAGCGCGAAATTAGCATAATGTAAACGCTTATTAGCGAGGACAATTCCGAGGGCACGAGGTTTTTAGCTAGCTAAAATGATAGGTTTCACCAAAAATTCCATTCCGCACATTAATCTCTGCTAATATAACATAAAAATATCACTTTGCATATAAACATTTACCATTTGCTATTTTAGATTCATGTCTTCAACTTTCTGATTAATGACATTCAATTTAAGTGACATTGTGACCAGATTTGTTTTATTTTCGTATTAAATACATAACAAAGTTTCATGACAACAAATAAAATGTTGACAAGTAGAAGTCAGTAAATAGTTACAAAGTGGCAATCAAGACCAGAATGTTTCAGTTACTGTAACATGGAAATGTTACGGATGGATTACAGTGCAACAAGGCCCAAATTACCGTAATCCAGTCATTGACAAGAAAACAGCCACGTGCTTGTACCACCTCCTGGAAAAAATCCGCCCACTGAGGAGAAAATGCATTCCCCAGCTGAATCGGGGAAGCACTCTTATTTTAAAACTACATCAACATATAGTGGTGACTTCAATTCATCCGTGGGATGCTTCATTTGGATGAATTTCGTAATGTTATTTGAAAAAAACTGCCTTTTGCAGAAAATATTGCAAAGTTGAAGAAATATTTTTCCAGGAGGGGAAACCGTCGGTTTACTCTCACGCTCTCTTATACGTTGCAGATACTCGAAAATCATCGTTCAGTGTTGCGTGTTGATTTGTTATATATGTTATGCTTGTTTTCTCAAATATGTACGTAAACATCAAGCAATAATCTATGAAAATGATGCTTTTCATGCTATATATTGACACTAAATATTAGATGTGAGCTAGAACTGTAAAAACGCAAGCATTCATTAGCAACGCAGGTTATTTATTTTTTCATAATTCAAGTGTTGATAATATAATGTAATGCTAAAATAATAATGTAATGCTAAAACGGCATCACTTTTCATGTACACAGAGAGAAGACCGATCATATGGTCATGTAAACAATCCATTGAATCTGGACGAGCATTTGAGAAGGTAGTCAACTACATCATAATTTTACATTCATGTAAAATGCATGTAGGAAATTGTGTAATTAGGAGAAGGATGCACAACAAATCAATCTCAGATGCATGTTTGAGGTTGTTTATGCGTATCACTATAATCTGTGCGCTGTACAAGTATTGAAAAGCACGTTAATATTTTGTGGAAATATATAGAGTTTGATACCTTTTGAACTGTTTGTGTACTTTGTACTAAATCAGATCTGAGCGAATGAGCAGGCTCTCCGCAAAAAAAGGAGCGAACAGCAAGAAAAAGAAGTCGATTTGATGTATGACATTTGAACCTTAATGTGAGACCGTATAGTTAGTTACATAGTAGCTCAATTTTTTGCGCTTTTTTGGTTGCACTAGTGTTACAAATTCGCGAAGTCGAAGCAAAATTCTTCACACAAACAATAACAGTTCTTTATGGCTTTTTACAGTAGAGCAACAGAGAGAAGGAGATGGCGGCCATGTTTCACTCAAACTCTGACAGATAGCAATGGGATTTCCCATTGGAGGGAAGAGCAGAATTTGCTTCGACTTCGCGAATACAGTTACAGTTATTAAAATTTCACATATAATTTTGTCGCATATCGATCACCGTAATTCAATTGTGACAATCTGTGCTACTTGGGAAGGCTCTATGGATATGTGTGGACTTGATGCGTTGACGTCGATGTGTTACAAAACGTAGTTGACCTGGTCGATTAATTGATCTGAACTCCAGAACGATTTCGAGAACATGAAATTTCTGTAGGAATATTGTTTGTAATACGTTTGTAATACCTCACAAATAATTTTTGAACACATTTATGAAAAAGCCGGTTCAAGATCGTTTGAGAATTAGCTGAAATATAGTCATTTTGAGCGCTGTTTTGTTTTGTTTTCCAAAGTGGTAAACCCTTCCAAAGGTATCTAGGGATGTTCAAAAAGTTTATGTGGCATTCCCTTATGGAATGGTAGTGAACTATGTTAAATTATATTGAGTAAATCCAATTTTACAATTTTTTGATTTCAGCGTCCTGACTCACTCCATTCCAGGGGAAAACTGAGCACCCATTTTGAAAATCGGTCAACGGGTTGCTGAGATATAGCGATTTGAATTTAAAGTTTCCTCAAAATTTGATCTCGGTATTCGGCGTGTTAAAGGTTCCTCCAAACACACGCGACGCGATAATTGCGACCCGATTCTATCGCTTGGCAACTGCGATTCTGTCGCCGTTAGTATGGACTCGTAAATGGCACTTTGCCTTCAGCGACCTAACGATAGAATCACAGCGACTATTTGTCGCCGTCGCGGCGATGCAATCGCTTAGATTTGGGGGAGCCCTAACTCTTATAAGTGAAAAATTAGAAGGATTGTGTACAAGACAACGTAGGATTGTGTAAACTACGTAAAACCTTTTAGTACAATGAGAATCGTAATCTGTTCTCAGCATACATATAAATTTTCTTCACCGCCGACGGCCATCACATTTGTGACGTGGGCCGCTACCGGCGAAAACATCGTCTTGTGATGGATTGTTCACATTTTTATCAGTACAGATGCCTTTGTGCTGTGAAAAAAATGATAGCATTTGGTCAATGTTACGAGAAGCTATTCAAATTTTGCTTAGACTTCAAAAAGATTTTTAGAAGGGTCCAAACACACAAACCGTCCTGGTTAATTTGTAAGGTTGTCAATCCAAAAAAATATTGACTACATAATCATCGTTTTCTGAAGATCTACACAAAAAATACCAAGGTACCTACGGTAAGGTAATACGTAGGTATTAAGCTTCTCTATGATAGTACTCACTGCCGTTGACTTCGGTATCTCCTGTCCGTGTACGTAATCCGAGAAAATTTCAAGATCCGCTAATTGGGTAGGATTCCAGAGCCGAATAAAATTTCTAAATTAATTTGCAAATAATGGAAATATTGAACGAATATAATTTTAAATTTTTTTTTTAAATTTTTTGAGGCATTCAATTTTACATGCAAACGAAATGTCAAATCAACGACCTCCCAAGATTTAACACGATATGTCAATTAGTTTCCATCCTCGAAGTACATGTGTTGTAAAACAAGTAGGTATTAGTCTGTGTCCTGATCATACACCAATGTCACACAGCGGGATATCATCCGTCGAGGATACTTCAGTTCAGATGTTCTGGTTATACGATAGAGTGCCCATATGTATGTACATCCGTGATGGAATCTAGGTACCAGAAATGCATAAATAATGGGTAGCGGAGAAAGGCCTAAAATGCACTACATATTCGAGCAAAAACATTTTTTACTCCGTCTTTACTAATCTTGTATCAAGTTATATACAACGAAAAGATTAGGAAGAATCCTTTGACTATCAGAATCCTTCGATATTTTATAAATGACATGGGCACCGTTTATTCCTCATGCAAAGTGGCGTACGATGTTTTAACAACATCCTGCACCATGTTTCTAACAAATTTTGTTATAAAAAAATAGTATAACATAATAACATAGGTTGATATAAATTTGATATGACTTTCTAGTCGGGGTACTACTTCGGAAACGATTATGGATGCATTTTGCTCTAACCTCCCTAAGCTGCCTAGTGAGATACATTTCTTGTGTGAATAGTTTCATCATTTCTCCACGGTTCACCCATCATCGAAGGGTTGGGACAAGAACATTCTGATGCCAAAAGGTCGTGTTCCTGAGACGGCATCATTTTTAACACCGCGCATTTGAATCCCACACACCACACCCGCTCTTCGATACAAAGAATGCAGATGCACTTCTCCAGCATGCCTGATATGAACCTACACCATGCGTGTCGTCGTCATGATGCAGGCAAGCAGCCACTGCACTGGTTGGGTTACGGTTCGGGAAAATTTATTGCTCATTTCCCATTTTCGAATGCATAAATTTGTAGCAATGTGGGTTCATTTTTTCTTCTCATTCGATTTATTTTCTCTAATAAGTGTATGCACCGAAATAAAGTAGAAATCTTACAAGATATATACCTATATACATATGCATCTATTGAGTGAAGACTATCATTAAAGAATTAATAAGCAATATATGATAGCAATTAAAAATATTCATTATGCGCCGAATGTAATTCCTTTAATTAGAAAACAATATAAGATTTTGTTTATGGTTTATAAAAAATACTTGATGGTTTGTTATCTGCATAATATGAACAAAAATCTAGTTATTATGAGGCATTCATTTTGTTGCCTGCTTTCCGAGATCGAATCCGACCTCGAACCTATTATAACGAATGATGGGCAAACGTTTCGGGTCACCCATAGAATGACACAAATATTACAAATGTACCGGGAGCATGACAAATGGTCCGAATAAAAGTGTCAAAATAAACTATAAATTATGTGCGATGTCTTTAGGCATACTTCATCCATATTCGGCTGCCGAGCTGGTTTTTTCGTCGTAGAATTGTCACAATGTGCGCTTATGATGATTTTCAAAATAATGATGATCATTTCCTGTTTTCCGCTTTTTTACTAGATGTAATCAGTATGTATAAAGGCAACTGGTATACTTACCCACTTTTTGTTTCGGATATTTCTCAATATGCATAAATTTATATGGTTTTAGAAGGACCTGAGATACAATTGATTTAGTCATTCAAAAACATCATTGGAAGTAATTATTTTTTCTTGGAAGTAATCAAAGCATCGGTTTTTCCCAGAGATAGAAAATATAAAGAATACTATGTCTAAAACTCGATTTGTGCTATTGGCCTTTTCCGTCAAAAAATGTATCTCGTTTTGGGGTTTCAGTCGATTCTTTGGCTTATTTAAGGTTAACTTTCCCGAAGAACCCATATTTTTGAAGCCTCTCGAATCGAAAATCGAAAACAAAATTCAAAAATTAGCAAGGCAGCATTTTTTCGAATTTTTGTTTAAAATTTTAAAAATACTTAGAGGCGTCGAAAAAAATGGGTTCTTCTGGAAAGTTGACCGTAAATAAAATCAAGAACCGATTGCGTGAATAAAAATTGTTGACGGGAAAGTTCAATTGCACAACATGTGAAATATTTAGTTCGGAAAATGTATTGGAGGGTAACCACCTCCTTCGGTGGGGTTTGATCCAACGAAACCAGTACGCTACTTATATACCTACACCTCTCAACTTCATTGAAAACCTAATCTTCATTCTCTTTGGAACACTCCTTAATTCCTAATTCTTTTGAATCTTCAGTGGAAACTTATCTGGAGTTTCACCGAAAATTCTTCAGAATTTCCGATGAATATTTTTTCAAATTTCCAAGAGATTTTTTTTTTTTTGAATTGGCAAAGATTTTTTGTTATTTTCAAGAAAAACGGTTTTTCAATTTTTCAAAGCGAACTCTTCTGACCATTATGAATCTCTTCAAGAAATTTCTCGAAATTTTCAATGGAAACCATACTTACTTTCCAAGAAAAATTTTCAAGGGAATTTTCAATATCCAAAGAAATTTCTAACTCCCAAGGAAAATCTTCAATCTTCCAAGTGAAATTCTACTGAAAACTTCAAGGGAAATTCTTTTGAGTCTGATCTGTAGAAGAAATTCCTTTGAATTTAAAATGGATTTTTTTATTTCCAAGGAATATTCTTCTGAATTTTCAAAAGAATTTCTTGTGCACTTTCAAAAATTAAGCTCATGAATTTCCTCGCAAAATGGTTATGCATGTATCCAAAAATTGCTTCTCCGAAATTTCTATCTCATTCGAACAAATACTGATAAGATTTCAAATTTTTATGGGAAATCCGACTCATTTTCTTAAATTCCTCAAAAAATGTATGAAACACTCCCACATATTCATTTAAGTTTTTCGAGGAAATAGTTTAAATAGAATTCTTCTATTTATTTTTATTTATTTTTTAAAGTTCTACTTTTTTAAGTTCTAGATATTTATTTACTTTTCCAAGAGTTACTGGTTTGAATTAACATGAGACAAATTTGGATTCCCACGAGAATTGCTAATGATTTTTAACGAAAAATTCTTTCAAATTTTGACCACAAGCTCTAAAATAATTCCGTATTTCAGAAATTTTGGAAAATTGCTTGACTGCTAGACAAAGAGCATTTATTTATTGTTTAAGGAAATTATTAGACTTAAAATTGTCCAATCTAATAATTATTTAAAATTAAATCTTTAAAATTTAAATTTATTTCAGCTATCGATCTCTACATGTAAACTTTTGAATCACATATATCATATATACGGTTCTCAACATGAGATACATGTACCCCTATAGGTACCTTCACTGGCTCCGGATGTATTACAATTCAAATGAAAACTTATTGATAAACTTCTGATAAATGTGTAATTATTTAATCCTAAGCTATGTCCCTGTCCATGGATAAGGGGCTTGACGTTGATATTTCAAGTGTCTTAAAAAGATTTTTATTTTATTTTTATTTTTGTTGTTTAATAGAGTGCTTTTTTCAAACAAAGGTTAAGTTCAACACTAAATTTAAAAAATTAAGATATTTTTCCATTTTTTATTACTCCTTCACAAGAATATCGTTATTTTAATGGTAATGGTTTGAAAATAAGCTCCGTAGAGAAACTTTTATCACATCTTACTTAAATAAGGTCAACAGTTATACCAAACACTTGAGGTACCATGCCTCCAAGTTAACTAATGGTTAGTGTCGCACGATCTAACAACAACTGCCTATTGGTAAATTTGGAGGTGCCGGCAGGGCTCAGTAGGGTCTAACTAACATAACTCTAATACTAACAAGACCCTGAAACAAACGCTTATCCAAATAGCATACATCTATTTATACTTGTAGTAGTAGCTAACAATAATTCATTTTGTGCCCGTATAGCTGAAGTAGAATTTTAGTAGTGAAAAGTAGAATTTGTAAATTTACTAATTTGGCATTGGAGATAGTGAATGTATCTATTATATCTTCTCGATAATCTTTTTATTTTAGTCTCTCTAGCTGCATGGATCAACGCAAAAAAAAACTGTTTCTCTCTTCCTTCTATTAGTTAGTTAGAAAAATTAGCGGATATATAGAGGACATGACTTAGTGTTTCTCGTATTAAGACAAATTCGCTGACCTTTACCTTATAATAAAATAAATGACCGATAGTAAAATAAATGACTGAAATTTAATGACATCAAATAAATAATAAAAAACGAAAATAAATACATGACCATCGGTGGACAGAAAGACAAGAGACAGAGTTCTGTTTAGAATAGTCAATTGAGACCATTGCACTCACAAGATAGAGAATAACTAGTACCACTATTATTGCTACAAGACTAATAACTTGACCACTTACGGAAATGAGGATAGACCATATGATGCGTTCATCCACTATTATATTGAATATTGTATACCCTGAATCTGAATAACTGAATTTTAGACCTCATTATTTTAATAAATAATAAAGGTTTGAATATTAGAAAAGTGAATAGAACTTGACCAAAAAAAAGCAATTACGGAACAACTGGACAGAAATTGTGTATAATGATCACTATTAGACTACTGAAACTTTAACATATGACATTACTGTGACTGATAGGATACAATTAACTCGACGACGTATTGACAAACATCCGATACTCAACCGTGTTAAAATAAGGAAGCTCTTCAATGTGTCCATTTATTACAATAGTACTTAAATTAATCTATTTTGAAACTACCCTACCAGAATGATATCATTACATCTTTATTCGAAATTGCTACTTGAAATGGCAACAGTACCACCCGTTGTCAACATAGACTACTATTAGGTATTGAATGTCGGCTCCAAGTAACTAATAATTAAATTTACATGTTAACTACTTATTCAGAAAACATCTATGTACATGTTGAGCTTCCATTATTTGTTCGGTTTATAATTGACAGACTGTAGATAGAAAGAATAATGTATCGGTATGATCACAATACAAACCCAGGCCGCAGTGACCTAGTGAGCAACATAGCTTGAGTCGTCTGCTAGTATTGTGTATCACATGGAGAGCCCAGCCGAGATACCAGTCTATTAAGACTACAACTGGTCAACTCTCGAAAAAAGAAAAAAAAAATTATTTAATCCTAAGCTATGTATTGTACATAATATCACAGATAACAGACATCCAGGCTAGAACAAATTTTACTCAAAAAGCTGTGTAAATCAAAGTACGTTAGAATACTGACTGTGGCAATACGTCGTTTGGTGGCGCTAGGTGTCTTTCATGGCGTCAAGCGTACTAGCTGTCATATTTCATCCAACAAACATTGCGCGCCAAAATGATACCGCCTCTTCCAGCTCGTGATAACTGTTGATGTTCATTTTTCAGGCACTATGGAACCAGCAAGGTAAAAATATATTTTTTTTGCAAAACACTTTTTCGTACCTTCAAACATTCTGATTCAATTGCCAAGTAGAGTTTCTGCTACTCAAGCCACTTCTTATATTGGTGAAAAATTATATGCTTATAATAGTTTTAACTACTGTCGAAGGGAAATAGTGTTCCAAAACAGTTATGCAGTTTTATTCCTATATAACCTGAATTGAAAGACTAGACGGGACATGAATAATTGAAAAATCATGAGTATATTTGCGCACCAAAATTTGAATTCTAGTTACAGCAAAATGAATTGCTGAAGTATGCCCAGCAATCTAATAAATAGTTTACTGTGATGTCAGCATCAGCTTTTTTCTCCTGATTGATTGCAATTTCTATGAGACGTTAAATATTTTCTATCAATGTCATTAGTAGCAATGGAAAAAGTAGAAAATTAATTGTGAAGTTGTTCTCAATGCAATCCAATTCTGTCTGATTTCCAGCGAAATAAACTTAAAGTGTGAGCACAAATTATGGCCTTTTCATTCTTTTAGTGCGCTTCGCTGCTGGCTGTGACGATGACTGTGGCTAATGGAAAGGGTCACAAAACAAACCATGCGCTCCATGATGGCAGAGAAATAGCTTGCGTTAGTGTGAGAAAGGAACATCACATATGGAATTAAAACCAGAGTGAGGAGGAGGATCTGTTGTTTATGTTTATGGTGGGTGGTGGCGCCCAAAGTTTTGACAGCTTCTAGATGAGAGAAACTATGCGATGCCAGCACTTCCACGAGATTGCCACTTGTGTTGCGTTTCAAAACGTCCGTTAAATTCCTTACACATGATTGAAAACGGACTTGTATGTCTGTTCTCTGTGATAATATGCATAGGGTAGTTCAATTTTCAAAAATGTTTGAAAATTCCAACTCCCATGTGTCTATCAGCTTCCATTTGATGATTTAGGAGTCCTGGCAAACTTCCAGGCAATTTGGTGGTGATTTAGGGGCGGCGCAAAAACAACTTTTGTTTATATGGAAATTTATATGGAAAAATCTTTGAATTTGTTCAAAGTATCCTACAAATGTCAGATCGTAATGAATTCAAATGTACAATCCCAACCTCCAATTGTCTTCTGAAACAAGTCGATTATGTTGCTGATGTTTGTGGATGAAAGTGTTAATATTAATGTAAATAAGTGTTTTAATTGATTTGAAAACTCGTATCCTATTCAGCGGTTTGTGGAGTATTGTGGTGATTCAATCAGTTTTTCTGATCATTAAAAAAGATGGAATTCAATGGGATTGTATCAACTCGTCTTATGACAAGTGAAAACATTCCACTAAAAAGCTCGAAATAATTTTCTTATTAATAAAGGTGTTCTTCCTAATTTTCCATATCCGTAACAACTATCGATAGGCAGCGTTTCGTAGAAGACAACTAAATTTCGAAAAAGAAACTAAACAACTTTTGAAAATATTTCAAACTTGAGGAACACTGGTGCTGATAATGTATTTTATCTTATATACTGAGCAAAGAAAATCGTTTTTCCAAAGACAGAAAATCAGAAACGCGGCGTTTTGTCAATAGTGTCGGTGGAGGTTGTTCCTTGTATTCTATTTTGATCGTATTTAAGTCAGTTGGCGAAAAGCATTGTTGTTGGAACTTTTAGGATTTTAAAGAATTATTTATCATTATCAATTGAAAGCGAATTCTGCAACTCTGTATGTTGGTATTGTCGCGTTGGAGATAGAATGCGGTTGTTATTTCATTACTCTCGCAAAACACTTTGGCTATGTAGACATAGGATATTTAAATTTGATCTGTAAACGGAACTATAGATGACAAGATCATAACCACTTTCCAGTTGACAGTGTTTAAACTAGTCTCAAATTTGCTATACTTGTAATTGAATTCAACACATGCCCCTCAAGCCTATAAGAAACAGGGTTGTGTGCATTTGTTCGCAATAAAAATCAATGGAACTTAAAAAAACGTCCAACTTGTAAATGTTTTACAAAGTAGTAACTGGATGGGATGATTTTTAAGCGAAATTATTTAGTACATTATAGTTGAGAGATGTATTCATGAACAAACATGAACGTTACAAATTGTTATATAATTGATTTGATTAAAAAGAAAAGAGGAAAATAGAGGTCTTTATGTTGATCATAATTTTTTAGGATGATATCTCAGAGACAAAGTGGTGTTGTTTTGTATTCGGTACATTTATATAATAATGCCAAAATTAATTGACTTCATGCTCAAAAAGCATTGTTCAATGTGTTTTCACTATTTTTACCAGGAGATTACTGCAGTGCACAAACTAAAAGCTGAAGGTTTGAGGAAGGTTCGAGCCACTACAGTTAGAGTAGTTATTAATTTAGCATGTGAGAAATGTGCAAATGTTTATCGTGAGATATGCGACTGATCGTCTTGATACATCTAGATCTCATTTGGGTAATTCGGAAAGGCGAAGTTATTCTTTAACCGAGATTATACCCTAAGGAATAGACATTGTAATGAATAGTTATTTAGTGATGTTAAATAGTTTCAAGGTAGCAGTGAGAAGATCATCTTATTGGAAGCAGATTAATTGAAGTTATCGAGGAGTATTAGGACTGAAGCAATACTAGGGTCCTTAAGGCATGGTCTGACTAGGCGGTGTTAGATATTGCATGTCAGAGGAAGAATAGTTAATATTTCTACTCAAGCTTGCATTCCAGTCGAGCCGGACGCTGATTGTGCTAATTTCCAATTTGCTTTGGCTGCGATGGAAGGAGAAACAGACCATATCAAATTTGGAATATTGAAATGGCGGACATCGTGCACGTGAAGGAACTCTCCAAAATGTCATATAGTATCGATTGCATACATAAATACTGCGACGGAAACAAATCAATTTAAATTTTGTAATATTTTAAGAGTTGTTTGTGCAACCAGATGCAAAAAGATGATTTTTTCAGCACGAGTTGTACGTTTATCCAACGAGGCTTGCCGAAATGGATAAATACTACGAGTGCTGAAAAAATCGAGTTTTGCAACGAGTTGCACACGCTATTTTTTGCAATGACGAAAAATAAACTTTAATTTGATAAATCTGTACCAAAATTGTGCAGTCTAATTTACTGCACATGATTATTCTTGTCAATAAATTATGTAGATGCTGAGAACAATTAGATTCCATGTTATCATACCACATTGCATAGCTCGACAAGCCATGAAGCCATAGATGTACTTGCCTTTGGAATTTTTTGATGTCATGTCTATAAAACTATTTCATTTATTACGCGGCGCAGAGAATACACTATTTAAACACATACCCAAGCTAATTCAACAAAATGTAGTCAAGTAACTACTGTTCTGATGTTGGTTTTCCATTAAAGCACCCAAATGAGTGTTATAATAAATATTATGCACCCAATTGAGTTGCATAATGTCCATTAAAGCACCCATTTGGTTGGTATGGAAAAGTAGGCCGTTTTATCACTCAAAGACGAACTATAAACCAAATATTATGATCAGGACTTGCAAAAAAAATATTTGTCATATTTTCCAGATCTTTTTATCCTTCGCTATAACTTTGTAACGCAACGAGATAAAAATCTGAAAAATTCTGACTTTTCCTAACTTTCGGAAACTAAGCTTCCCTGAAAATATCTGAGACTTCTAGGAGAGGCGCTACAAAAAAAGTGACACATTGTGCATTATGGTCCATTTGGACCCAAGATTTCATCGCACGATCACAAAAACTCTAATTTCAACCGATTTTTGATCTGAAGGCACCAAAAGAAAGCTGTAGGTTCCTAGATCAAGCCCATGGGGTGATTCATCCAAATTGACCTATCTAGTCCCCGGGGAACTGTACTTTTTTTTTATTCATTTCTTTATTTGGCACTCTGTGTTTCTTAACCGCTACTGTGCCGTCATCTACTGTGGTATTCTGTTGTACAGAATCCACACAGAATCTATTTTTAGACATTCGTTGTTGTTATCATTGCCGGGTCCATCTCATCGTGAGTCCATTGTGTCCTTTTGTCCGTATCGTGTATCCAATTGCTCGTTGCATTCTTCGGTTGCCGCTTATCCGGTTATGTTGGAGGTATGCCTCCAATGAGCTGGACTTTACTAAGGTGGCGCAGGCCAGCGCAGCGTGCCACTAGTTATCTCTTTCTCTCTCTCCCGTTGTTCTTATGCAACGAAAATAATGACGTCACTATTTGCGTTGCATAAGATCAGCGGGAGAGTAAAAGAAAGAAATAGTGGCACGCAGCGCTGATCTGCGCCACCTTAGTAAAGTCCAGCCCCTTGGTATGCCTCCGAGAAGAACAATTTGTCAGTCGTCATCGGGCAGCCGTGTCGGTAAGACGCGCACCCCAAAACGCCACCGTTTGGGCTGCACCTCAGGCGACTGACAAGGGCTTGGTGGAGGGACTGGGAATCGAGCCCATGACCGTCCGCTTATAAGGCGAACGAGTAGCCAACTACGCTACGGGACCCCCCGAACCTGTACTAAAGAGGTACTGTTTGAGCTTCGCAATTTGGCAACTAATTTTTGAGTTTCGTGTTATCAAACATACAATTGCTTGCGAATTTATCTATCGAGCGGTCATCGGAAAGCCCTCTGGAAGATCCGGAATTTCCGTAAAAGTGGCCAATTCTAAAAGTTAATCCCAGAGCTTCGCATTTTTTTTTCGTAACCATTCATTCTGGCAAATTGTGGGTGCAATCAATAGTAAATGTCTTCTGTGACCTCCAAATGCCCCAGAAATGGTTCTCCGGAAGATCCGGAACATCCGTAAAATGGTCTATTCCAAAAGTTCATCCCAAAGCTTCACGATTTTTTCCTAACCATTCATTCTGACGAATTGTGGAAAATGTGAAAATGTGAAAATGTCCCAAAAACGGTCCTCCGTAAGATCCGGAACATCCGTGAAAGTTGCCATATTTAAACTTCATCACAGAGCTTTGTGAATGTTTCGTAATAATCTATTCTGGCGAATTATTGATGCAATCAATAGTGAAAATCTTCTGCCCTCCAAATGCCATAAAAACGGGTTTCCGAAAGATCCGGAACATCCGTAAAATGGCCAAATTCAAAAGTTCATCCCAGAGCATCGCGATTTTTTCGTAAGCATCCATTCTGACAAATTGTAGATGCAATAAATAGTGAAAATTTTCTGTGATCTACAAAGATTGCAGAAACAATCCTACGGAAGATCTGGAACATCCGTAAAAGTGAACAATTCCAAAAGTTCAGCACAGCGGTTTTTTTTTGTAACCTTCCATTCTGGAAAATTAATAGGAAAAGTCTTCTGTGACCTCCAAGTTCTCAAGAGACGGTCTTCCAGGAGATCCGGTGCATCCGTAAAAGTGGTCAATTCCAAAAGTTTATCTCTGTCGAATTGTGTCTGCAAGTAATAATGAAAGTCTAAGCCCCCTAATGCACCCGTAATGGTACTCCTGAAGATCCGGAACAACCGTAAAAGTGGCCAATTGCAAAGAGAATTCACAGAGGAACTTCCGGATGATTTCCCGGAAGAACTTTCGGATAAATTTCCAGAGGAACTTCTAGATGAATTCCCGGAGAAACTTCCTTGAGAATTGCTTGAGGAATTCCCGGAGGAACTTCCAGAAGAACTTTAGGAGGAGTTCCCGGAGCAACTCCCCGAGGAATTACTTGATGAACCTCTGTAGGAATTTGCGGAGGAAATCTCAGAATTCTCAGAACCGCTACTAATTCTCTTATACCGCTACAATAGATCTAATAATTGGCACACCCGAACAGGAAAAAAAAATCTCAGAAGAACTTCTAATGCCTTTAGGAACTTTCCGAGGGATTACTTGATGAACTTCCGAAGGCATTACCGGAGTTCTTGAAGAATTTCCTGAGGAGTATCTGGAGAAGCTTCGGAGGAATTCAAGGAAAAACGCGGTCTCTGGCTAATGATGATCTATTACTCTAACTTTTGGAGCTGACCACTTTTACGGATGTTCCGGATTTTACGAAGGACTGTTTATTATTGATAAGAAAATTATTTTGAGCTATCAGTGGAATGTCTTTACTTGTCATCAGACGAATTTGTATAATTCCATTTAATTCCACCACTTGATTGTAGCTTTGACAGATATGTATTTCGACCTCAACAATAAGGCCGTATTCAGTGTCTCGTACTTGACTCGACTTTTATTATTGTCATTGCGTATCACGGAGGCTTTCCACTATTGATTACATACATATTTCACCCATATGAATGAAAGCGAAAATTAGCAAAGCTGTGAAACTTTTGAAATTGACCATTTTCGCTAATATTCCTAATCTCCCGGAGGACGGTTTGTGGACATTCAGACGTTACGGAAAATTCCCACTATTCATTGCACAATTACTTCCCCGCTATGAATGGTTTCGAAATAAAACTTGGAGCCCTGGGATAAACTTCTGGAATTAATCATTTCAGCGGATGTCCCAGATTTTCCGGAGAGCCGTTTTGTAATCATTGGCGATGAAAGAGGACTTTTGCTGTCGATTACAGACGTAACATGCCAAAACATTCATTTGCGGGTCGCAGGAGACTTGCACACTTGATTGCACAGACAATTCGCCGGTATGATTGGTTATGAAAAAATTGCGAAGCTCTGGGATGTATTTTTGAAATTGGGCACTTGGACTTTTACTACTAATTGCATCCATTATTCGTTAGGAAGAGGCATCAGGGACTATGTCCAAGGGCTTGACGACCCCTCCCCATGGCAACTGCGAGTTAGAGGGCCTGTCTAGGATGTGGTGGGGTTTGATAGTGGGCTCTGTTAAACCAAGGAGCTAGACTTTACTAAGGTGGCGCAGATCAGCGTTGCGTTCCACTAGTTGTCTCTTTTACTCTCCCGCTGATTTTATGCAGCGCAAATAGTGACGTCACTATTTGCATTGCATAAGATCAGCGGCAGAATAAAAGAGACAACTACACCCAGCCAGGGGATGGCAGATTTTGATACACTTCTGCATAAGAACCTTACAGAACTGTATAATAATTGGGCATATACAATTCTGTAAGCTTTTTATACAAATATTGTATTAAAATAATCCAGATTTGTATTATTTTAATACAATATTTGTATAAAAAGCTTACAGAATTGTATATGCCCAGATTTTATACAATAATTGTCAGATTTGGTTTTTGGGTGTAGTGGCACGCAACGCTGATCTGCGCCACATTAGTAAAGTCTAGCTCATTGCTGTTAAACCTCTACGAAAAGCTGCATGTGTCTATAAGCAGGCCCTATCAAACCCAGTTAACACATGAACGTGTATGTTGTCGTGTAGGATGCTGAAGTGGAGGCGATAGAGGTTCTTCTCCATACAACATGTATGTATATCGGCTCCAATTTAGCATCTTGCATTGCACTATGTACGATTTTATGCCAAAGCGCACAAGCCCAGCTCAATTGCCAGCCGGTACATCAGGATTAATACCAGTGAGATCCTGATTACGGTATACTGGTCATGGCAAGCGACACACACACGCGCGGAAATAATGTAAAATAAACGTTAATTTACCAAATATGTCTGGCTTGAAACTCGCTAACTCATGGGGATTGGATCTTAGGGTCGTTGGACACATTTCGTACACCATATACAAGTGGCTAATGTTCTTTTCGAGCAGGAGTCAATTTATAATGAACCTCTACCCACGGAGGTCACTTGTACGGAGGGCAGGCAAACAGAACACTATGCAAAGGGGGGGGGGGGTAAACTAAATTAACTTATGATCCACGAAAGTCGAGGCTTGATGGTCCCTTTATAAACCCGGAGAACGAGGCAAAGCAACTATGGTGAAAGACCTATTACTCTGGGGTGCTCTTTCTAATAAACAGCTACCTGAAGAGTTTACATTTTACATATTTATTGAGTGACGTCACATATTAGGGGTACTTGCTTGGTTTGTTTCGTTGGGATCCGGATCCTGGTGGTGGTAGCTGACAGTTTGGTGGCTTCGAGGAAATCGTGATGGCGGATAGCATCGAGGAAATCGCTGATCGTCATAGACGGCACGCGGCGATGACGACTTGTCTTGGCCGATCAGGGATCGAGGCCCGATTGGAACAGCCGATCGACTGCGGCGATGGTTGAAAGACGGAAACGTCGAGCGATCCTAGTTTGGCTATGTGGATTTCGGCGGGCATTGGAAGATGGCGGCCTGATGCAAGCGGACGATGAACAGGGCCGATCCACGTGACCACGTGAGAATGCGACCACGGCTGTGCCCACAGAACTGAACGGCGGCTGTAGCGTCGGAATATACTTTGCCCGTGAATCGCACTATCTTCCGGAAATCACCTCCTCTGCACTTTTTCTTGGATTTTTAACACTCTTTTAAGGCCTTCTTTTGTTTCGTCCGTTATTGCGTATCATATTAACTAACAAATATCAGACGCATGTTTGCAGCTTTTTGTTGCACTAGCTGATCCTCACAAATTAAAATCTACACACGCGCGCACTACAATTACTTTGGAGGATCACAGTCAGAAAAGAGGAGTTCCTTTGAAATCGGCCTTCTTTTATAATGCCATTTCGCATAAAATTGGCCATTTGCATTTATGTTAATGCTTTTCTGTTTGCGCACACTGTTGTATTGTGGCACCATCTGTGGGCGAGCATGACGATAACATAAGGTTGTGCTCGTTCTTAGAAAAAACTCAAACTGCTCGAATCCGACACAATACACTTTCATGTTGACATTTGTTCACAATGAGAGTGAGATGAATTATTGTTTCTTTTTATTGGTCATATTCAGAGGGGAGTATGGGTAAAAAGGACTTGTGGTGGAGCCAGCAAGTATATATTGGAACCGAACGGTTACATTACCCCATCGTTCCTCTTTCGAAATGAAAGCATTTCATTTGGAAACGATCTTATTAATGATTATTTCTTCAACTTCAACCAATATCCTTGACTGATACGGCGAATCGAAGCAATAAAAATGTCCGAAGTGAGATAACTTTTGACCTTCTTCACGAACGCGAGAAGAAAAAAATCTCATTATGTGTGATAACTCGTTACCAACACTAGTGGGCTGAGTATTGTTGTCATTGTTAATGGTATTGTTTATGTTTACTTTTCGACGCGAGTACGACGGTTCGCGATACCGGTTTCTTGAACATCGTCTCAAGCGTATTTCTTCCTACGAAAGTATCGCGATTATCGGGAGTGAAAGAAAAAATCGTGTCCGTGAATAAAAAACTCTCGGGTGTACACGAGATGAACCGTGATTCGCGAATCATTGATCGGTCGACGCTTCATTTGCCTGTTACGGAATCGGTTCGATGGAGAGATTTTTCTTCCGGAGACAATTATATGGTTTCCCCGGTAAGAGATGTGTTTGTAAACTGATAGTTCGAATCTAACTTTTCGTTAAATTCTAGATGCCAATGCATCCATTGAGCGGTCCGGACCTGTAATTGTGAATGGTAAGTATTCAGTCAATCATTTTGACTTGAATTGAGAAATTTCTAATGATGAATCATGATTCTAGGGTGGACATTCATTCGTCCGTGGATGTACTGCGACGGGGTGAATTGGATCGCCAGCTCATTGCTACTGCTGGTCCCGATTGAGTCACAATCCTGGAGCAGCCGAACCAATCATTCTGATTGTTATTGTTCGTATCTCCTCCAATTGATTAACGGTATTTCCGTTGGGATACCCTCGAGTTCCTTCGATAGACCTGAGCAGAAAGATGCTGTTAATATTCTCAGGTCATCCTTGGAAACTCGAGCAGAAAATCTTTATTTTATCTGTACTTTACGGTAGTACTCTGAAGCACCGAATAAATTACGATTTTGGGGTTTGGTATAAGGGTTGTCTAGGAAGAAAATTCCCCGTTACACTTCCAGGTTCCCTGTGTTGTCAATTGTTCGCGAAGCGTGTCATCGTGTGCGCGGTTTGACTATTGTATCGGTTTTTTGTGTGTGACCAGAACATGGCCAATATCAATTACTGTGGTAAGTATGGAATGTCGTGGTAAGTATGAACGAATTTCGGTAATAGTTCCGAAATGTGGATTGACCTTTGTGAGGGCAGTCCACTTGAGCCGAATCGCGATTTGTTTTGCATTACCGACCGAATGATTTTAATATTTGTCGTTTGATATGAGCATTCCGTGGAGATCGGAAGTGCAAGAACACGGATTGTTCTTCAAGCTATTCGCGGTAACCGATATTATGAACGCTTTTTCCGACGTGTTGCCCGCCAGTCGTGTGTACTTTTGCATACATTTTTGAAACTACTTCGCGGCATTTTGGTTTCTATCGCAATCACTTCGAGGTTTTCATCATACATTTTAAATTTGTTATTCTAGTGTTGCGCCTTCTAATAAAAAAATATTGCAATTTGAAAAATCCTAATAATTTCGCGCGCATTTATCCGTTGTATTACTGACAGTCGAAGCTTTCATCAAAACTTAGTTGGACTAATTAAAACGATTCTATACTGTACTTCGTTAGAAGAACGAAGATCTTTACAAAACAGGACACTGTTTTTTACCTCCCCTTCCGGAAAGATTGGAAGCCTATGGGGTTGGAATGTATTTTTGCTGGGCGCCAATTGAAACTCGCTAACTCATGGGGATTGGATCTTAGGGTCGTTGGACACATTTCGTACACCATATACAAGTGGCAAATGTTCTTTTCGAGCAGGAGTCAATTTATAATGAACCTCTACCCACGGAGGTCACTTGTACGGAGGGCAGGCAAACAGAACACTATGCAAAGGGGGGGGGGGGTAAACTAAATTAACTTATGATCCACGAAAGTCGAGGCTTGATGGTCCCTTTATAAACCCGGAAAACGAGGCAAAGCAACTATGGTGAAAGACCTATTACTCTGGGGTGCTCTTTCTAATAAACAGCTACCTGAAGAGTTTACATTTTACATATTTATTGAGTGACGTCACATATTAGGGGTACTTGCTTGGTTTGTTTCGTTGGGATCCGGATCCTGGTGGTGGTAGCTGACAGTTTGGTGGCTTCGAGGAAATCGTGATGGCGGATAGCATCGAGGAAATCGCTGATCGTCATAGACGGCACGCGGCGATGACGACTTGTCTTGGCCGATCAGGGATCGAGGCCCGATTGGAACAGCCGATCGACTGCGGCGATGGTTGAAAGACGGAAACGTCGAGCGATCCTAGTTTGGCTATGTGGATTTCGGCGGGCATTGGAAGATGGCGGCCTGATGCAAGCGGACGATGAACAGGGCCGATCCACGTGACCACGTGAGAATGCGACCACGGCTGTGCCCACAGAACTGAACGGCGGCTGTAGCGTCGGAATATACTTTGCCCGTGAATCGCACTATCTTCCGGAAATCACCTCCTCTGCACTTTTTCTTGGATTTTTAACACTCTTTTAAGGCCTTCTTTTGTTTCGTCCGTTATTGCGTATCATATTACATACTAACACTTAACAATTATATTTTTAATGGACTAACAAAACTAACAAATATCAGACGCATTTTTGCAGCTTTTTGTTGCACTAGCTGATCCTCACAAATTAAAATCTACACACGCGCGCACTACAATTACTTTGGAGGATCACAGTCAGAAAAGAGGAGTTCCTTTGAAATCGGCCTTCTTTTATAATGCCATTTCGCATAAAATTGGCCATTTGCATTTATGTTAATGCTTTTCTGTTTGCGCACACTGTTGTATTGTGGCACCATCTGTGGGCGAGCATGACGATAACATAAGGTTGTGCTCGTTCTTAGAAAAAACTCAAACTGCTCGAATCCGACACAATACACTTTCATGTTGACATTTGTTCACAATGAGAGTGAGATGAATTATTGTTTCTTTTTATTGGTCATATTCAGAGGGGAGTATGGGTAAAAAGGACTTGTGGTGGAGCCAGCAAGTATATATTGGAACCGAACGGTTACAGGCTGAACATTCTTATTTAACCTTAAATAGAGATAAAATAATCTGCTTTCCGATTACTATCAATGTGCTTGAACAAGCGTGAATATTACTTTATTTTCAATTTTATTTCCGTTTCTTTTTTACTTTCCTTACGTTAAAGAAATTATGACGCGGGCGCCTAATCCAAATGAACACTCGCTCACTTTGAGCGATTGATTGTTTATTCTCACAAAGGATGAACATTGAACAAATTAAGGAAAAGCTAGTACTGTTGTGTAGAAGTTGCATATAGGTCACATCACTTTCCATGGTGAATCCCGATCTATGTTACTGATTACCCCACCCAACTGACACAACTTCCTTCCCGTGGTAGTTGTGGAGATGCAAAGGTAATATCGGTCTCTAGTAGCCACAATAATCACACACTAATTTTCTCTCCCTTTCCCAACTGACTGTAAGGATTTGTCCGGCGCCGTTATTGATCAACATTTGCAAGCTGCTCAAGAATAGATGGTAAATCCTAGGGATCCTATAATGAGAGATATGCAAATACTTTTCCAGACGATTTAGCAACGCTGTTACTTTTGTTAGCAAACGCTTCCAGCACTTGCCGCAGCGCAAAGTGTTGAAGCTTGTATACACACTTAAATCCCAAAATGCAGCTCGGTAATAATTTTTACTGATTTAAATCAGTAAAAATAAATTTGAAGCGAGAGATCAGTAAATATAAAAGAATTCACTGATATCTGTTACAATATTTGCCGATGTCTCAGTACAATAAAATATAATGCCGAGATTCGGTACTTTTATTTACCGATCAGCTCTGTATTATGTAAATCTGCCATATTTGTCAAACTGTTTACCGATCACTCAGTAAAAATATACGAATTACCGAGTAAACCGTAAAATAAATACCGAGTTCTCAGTTTTCGGCTAACATACGTGACGCTTGGTGATACGCCATATTTGTTGGTTGAATCGTTTATTTAAGACAAGTCTTTCGTCGTTTTTTTTTCAAGGTTCAACAAACATGTTTCTGACTTCATTTCGTTCGTCGGTTTTAGAATTATCATTAGCCTGCATGTAAGTATAATAAGATTACTATCTATAAAAGTTTTATTTGCTATATGTAACAAGTTTTCAAATTTTCAGGGAAATGCATAACAATTATCAGCGCTGTCCCCGAGGTTGTGGCATAGCGCTAGCCCTTCTTGTGAACCGGAAACAGCGAAAACATGAGTGAAACAAGTTTGCGGCAATTATTATTATTCAAACATGAAGTGTAATGAAATTATACGAAATAAACGACATAAATTTTGATAATAGTATTTATTAATTGTATTTTTATTTCATTATTAGTGAGAAAAGCAATAAAAATAACATTCTGTCCGGTAATGTGTAGTACTGAGGTTTGCTTTATATTTACAGATCCATCCGCATTTCCATACCGAGTAATCGGTAATTTTACAGATCTGCTCGGTAGTTTTGACAATTCTCCATCGTGAATGCTGAACCGAGAACTCGGTAACTGAAATCGATTACCGAGGTGACTACCAAGAGCTCAGCTGTTGAGAAATCGGTAATTCGTTTACCGGGCCCGGTGAACAAATTTAATTGTATATGACTTTTTATTTGATAACAATTTGGATTTTGTTTGTCTGTCCACTAACAGTGTTTAAATAGGCTTTATCACTAAAATAAAAGTGCAATACAAACAGGCGAAACACAATACAAAAACTATATTACTTCTATTCGTGAAAGTAAAACAAAATATTTATTCGATGAAACTTTTCTTAAAATCTATCTCAATACCTCTCAACCTCGTCTCAATCTACAACAATAACAATGTTCAGTTGGCTCACGTTTTGACAGTTGTTCTCAATGCTCGATTGGCTTACAATGGCCGCTTTCGCATATCTCTCATTATAGGATCCCTAGTAAATCCCAACCAATATTCACTTGGATCGTACTGCAATTTCCACCAGTTCCGATCAATCACGGAGTAGCAACCATTGATATGTACAGTCAGTCTAAGCTAAGCTAAGCTAAACTATAATAGAAATCTCGCTTAACTTTTCAAAAGGACCTAAGTAACATTTTTTTCATGAAATAATTTGAGTACTGCAATCGAAAGCTTTCATGTTTTTCTGTTGATTGCGCTATTCAAATTAATTCATGAAAAAAATGTTACTTAGGTCCTTTTGAAAAGTTAAGCGAGAAATTAAATGCTTTCAAAGTGTCAAATTTCATATAATATTTAACTATCCGATTCTTCAGATTTTGTAGTGTCGTGTTTTTAACAGTTACGTACATAACAGAAGACTCTAACATTTGTTGACATCAGAACAATTTAATTTGGTTGGAGAACTACCAAAATATGTAATGATAGAAATATAGCTTTAATTGTACGGTTGTTATATGTTGAATTTTATTTGATTGATTTTTGAAAAGATTTTTCTGTTCGAGAAAAAAACCACGTGGTCATAGGGGAGGGGTGGTTCAGCAAAAGAGGTGGGTAGGTCAAAAATCCGAAGAAAAAATGACTACGTGGTTTCTGGATGGCTCCTTTGGCCCTTTCAAAACTTGCGGGAGACTTGATCCTTTTACGATCTGAACATCTGTGTTCGTGGTTTCTTTCCTTGTCATCCTCCGGAGTCCTGATTCCTGAATTATTATCAATCTTCAGCTTTGGAGGAAATGGAGCGCTTTGCGGAATGACCGATCCTGTTGCATTTGTTACATTTCAGAAATCGTGCAAGACATTTCTCGCTTAACTTTTCAAAAGGACCTAAGTAACATTTTTTTCATGAATTAATTTGAATAGCGCAATCAACAGAAAAACATGAAAGCTTTCGATTGCAGTACTCAAATTATTTCATGAAAAAAATGTTACTTAGGTCCTTTTGAAAAGTTAAGCGAGATTTGGGGTCATTTGAGCTATCTCCAACGAACGCCATTGTTCCATGGTTTCATCGTCCATTGGCTTCAACGTCCACAAAGAATTCTTTTCGAAAACATCTATATCATTGTGTAACATCCGTTATATAACATTAGGGCATCTTTAGTAGAGTTATAAATCGTATGGGAGTTAGGAAATGAAATTGTAACTGTAAAAATGCCATCTTCAACAGGCGTTATAGTTTTAAAAATTCGAACAGTTTCGTCGGGAAATTTATAACTGGAATACTGCTCAGTTGTATTTTTGCACGAATTTGCAACAGAATTTACTCGAGTTTTATTTCGTTCAAAACAATAGAAGATGACGTCATCAGCTACTAAAAATACTGTTTCATCGACATCATAACAGTTTGACATTTGAATTGGCCTCGGAAGATTATTTTTTCGTTTTCCAGTATAAAACATGTGCAGCTTATAACTGCTACTGAAGATGCATTTCTTGTTTTATATCTTTGACAGTTATAAAATGTAAAACTCGGGAAATAAATATAACTATAACTGTAACATTACTAAAGATGCCCTTATATCACTAAATTATATGTTTTGAAAGGAAGTCAAGCGGAATTTTAGCTACACGCTAAAAATGAACTATTCAAAATTGAGTCGAATCCGACTCATTTTCATTAAAAACGGGACAACTCAAAATTTGAGTAAAAGATACTATTTTAAAAAAATGCTGATTTCGCGAAAGTTACACACTTAATTTTTTTTAACGGGCTCGGTAAATGAATTACCGATTTCTCAACAGCTGAGCTCTCGGTAGTCAGCTCAGTAAAAAGTTTAACAATATACCGAGTCCTCAGTTCTGAATTCTCGATGACGAAATGTCAAATTATTACCGAGCACTCGGTAAAAAAATACAGGGCGATTTGTAAAAAAAATACGGGCATCTGTAATACAAATTACCGAACAGAATGCAATTTCGTATCCTTTTTGGTTATCGAAAAAAAAGACAAACAAAAGTATTTTTCCATTGTAAAATATTTCTTTATTAATCCAATACCAAGTGGGAATAATCATATTCACAGAGCTTTTAAATATCATCGGCATCTCAACTGCCGACTTGCTCAGTCCTGCTTCTGAAGGAATAAATGGCCGTAGGTCAGCGGATGCTTTAGATTTCCTGCAATTTTAAGCTCTGTGTTAATTTTTCTGTTGGCTGAGAGTTTTATTTTTCTACTTACCTGAATATTAATTTCAGTGGGCAATAGAACACAGATGAATTCCTCGTAAAGGAAAAAAGCTAATGGAATGGAAATGCAAATCTGCCGGCGAAGTCATCTAAAAACGAAAATTGGTGATTACAAAATCCACTTTCATTTTAAAACTGACAAAAAAATTGATATTACTATTCAAACTTACCGGCAGTTGTTTCCATTACAAATCCAAGAATTAATTGGAAATAAAATGAGAAACGAGCGTAACACACTGCTTCGAGAAAACTTATAATTTCAGAGGACAAATATGGCGGCACATCAGGCGTCACGAAGATTTTTCGGAAACTGAGAAGTCGGTAAATAAGCTACCGTAAGCTCAGTAAAATTTATTATTTTTACCGAGTGCTCAGTATAATTATTTGACAGAATTGGAAGTTTTGATAAATACTGAGTTAATCGGTAATTTACATTACCGAGGTCCAGTATGTTATTTTATAGTGCTGAGGCATCAGTTTAAATAATTACAAAGATCGGTGAATTCTGATCTTTTTACTGAGCTTTCGGTTTTAATTTAGTTTTACAGGATAAAATCGGTAAAAAACATTACCGAGGTGAAATTTGGGATTTGAGTGTGTAAGCTTGGCCTTCCATCAATGTTTAATACGACAGATGCGAATCAAGTTTATCTATCTATCTAAGTGCATTTTACGAGAAACAGACTCCTAGTTTAAGTGCAATCATCATTTTATTGAAGTCACACTTAAATTTATTCACCGGGCCCGGTAAACGAATTACCGATTTCTCAACAGCTGAGCTCTCGGTAGTCACCTCGGTAATCGATTTCAGTTACCGAGTTCTCGGTTCAGCATTCACGATGGAGAATTGTCAAAAACTACCGAGCAGATCTGTAAAAATTACCGATTACTCGGTATGGAAATGCGGATGGATCTGTAAATATAAAGCAAACCTCAGTACTCCACATTACCGAACAGAATGTTATTTTTATTGCTTTTCTCACTAATAATGAAATAAAAAATACAATTAATAAATACTATTATCAAAATTTATGTCGTTTATTTCGTATAATTTCATTACACTTCATGTTTGAATAATAATAATTGCCGCAAACTTGTTTCACTCATGTTTTCGCTGTTTCCGGTTCACAAGAAGGGCTAGCGCTATGCCACAACCTCGGGGACAGCGCTGATAATTGTTATGCATTTCCCTGAAAATTTGAAAACTTGTTACATATAGCAAATAAAACTTTTATAGATAGTAATCTTATTATACTTACATGCAGGCTAATGATAATTCTAAAACCGACGAACGAAATGAAGTCAGAAACATTTTTGTTGAACCTTGAAAAAAACGACGAAAGACTTGTCTTGAAAAAACGATTCAACCAACAAATATGGCGTATCACCAAGCGTCACGTATGTTAGTCGAAAACTGAGAACTCGGTATTTATTTTACGGTTTACTCGGTAATTCGTATATTGTTTACTGAGTGATCGGTAAACAGTTTGACAAATATGGCAGATTTACATAATACAGAGCTGATCGGTAAATAAAAGTACCGAATCTCGGCATTATATTTTATTGTACTGAGACATCGGCAAATATTGTAACAGATATCAGTGAATTCTTTTATATTTACTGATCTCTCGCTTCAAATTTATTTTTACTGATTTAAATCAGTAAAAATTATTACCGAGCTGCAATTTGGGATTTAAGTGTGTAGTATCTTTTACTCAAATTTTGAGTTGTCCCGTTTTTAATTAAAATGAGTCGGATTCGACTCAATTTTGAGTAGTTCATTTTTAGCGTGTAGAACGCCACTGCATCCTCTGAAGTTACTCTATCGATACTTCGATTCGATTTACGTATCGAATGAACTATCAATATTTAACCCTTAAATGCGCAATGTTGTTTTAAAACAACAAACCGAAAATACGTTTAATGTTAATAATTCCAATGGTTATTTACGTTAAAAATATTTCCGACGAATTCTAAAAAAATCGCCTTGCGCCTTTAAGGGTTAATATTTTGAAATATTGAAACGTCCCTAGTTTCACGTGTATAATCTTTTTCACGAGGTTCTCCTATCCACCACAAGGTAGCGCCACACCAACGAGAAAAATGTGATATGCGTACTAGTTTTTTCTTATTTATTCTAGTATTACTAGTATTCTACTACTGCCATTCTAGTATCAGACGAATTTTACACGGAAGAAAAATACTACCCAATAGTGAGTTCAACCAACCACGGTTTTGCCTAATCTGGGTCACTTTGACATAATTCTGGGTAGATCCAGGTTAGCGTGTACGTTGTTTACTTGCTGTCAAATTTTCCAAATAAAAACAAACGATACTCGGTGCAGTGAAGTTGGAACGTAATTCGCAGCAGTCACGAAGCATAATCGTAAATTATACGCGATACAAGTTGATATTTTTTTCATTTATCCGGAGTGAAAGTTGAGTGGTTAATCATGTCATCAAAGCCAGGAGAAAAAGCGCTGCTGGCGATGAAGGAACTGGAAAAATCGGTTGCGGTTTTCAAAAAACCTGCGCTGCCAAAAACAAAAAAGGAGAGGAAAATTATTTTGAATGAGGAAACCTATCTGGAAGTATGTTATGAAATTCAATCCCAAGTAGGTATCTATTAAACTAACTGATTTTGTTTTAGGAAATGGCTAAAATTATACAACGTGACTTTTTTCCGGACTTGAAAAAATTGAAAGCACAAAACGAATATTTAGATGCGCTGGCAAGTAACGATATCGTGAAGTTACGTCAAATATTCTCCAAATACAATTCTAAATCGCCTCTGATAAGGGAACGTAAGTCACCACCACAATCAGATTTTTTTTTGTAAACTAATATTGCTTATGCCTATTTTAGCTAGCCCCGCTACCTTCGAAACACCGCTTCCAAGTGCTTCTCTTGCTTCAGACGAACCCCCATCGATTCGATCTACAATAAGTACTATCTCTACTAAAAGCAGTAAATCGATCGCCGATAGACATTCCTTGGATTCATTTCTGTTTAACTATACCAGTGAAGACAATGACAGTTTTCAAGAAATTATGGAAGCGGCGGATAAGAAACTCCGGCAAAAATTTGCAATTCTCTATGAAGCAGAAGGAACGAGTCGGTTGAACCTTGGTAAACAGCTAGCACTTCCAAGTATTGAAAACCAATTTGATGAAAGGGATAAACCCAAGGAACTTGACATGTGGACTTACAAGAACAAAAACTACATTATGTACATACCGGATGGCGTGGCTCCAACTAGAGAAGAAGAAATCGAGATGGCCAATAAGAAGCAAGAAATTGAACATAACAACACCCGACTGAAAGAGAATCCGTTTAACGAGACGGAAAGTAAACAAGCTATTACTGAAGCGGCCAAGTCGCAAGCTAAGTGTCTTCCCGAAAAAATTGGCGTCGATGGTAAACTTATCGAAGCATCGCTTACTCCGGCAGTTCGTGGATTCAGTTTCGTCAAAAGCCCATCACCTTGTCCAGGAGTGACAGACAGCCCTCTGTTTACATGGGGAGAAATAGAAGGAACACCATTTCGTTTAGACGGTGGAGATACCCCTCTGCATCCTGCCTCAGCAGGTCCATCATTCCGGATAGCGGAAACCTCCAAACGTGAGACGATCGCTCTCCAGTTAGCCGAAAAGGCTGCCGAACAGTCCCGATCAAAGAAAGCAAAAGCAATTGAAGCAGCACGAAGAAACATTGCCTCGCCGGTGATCCGTAATACATTCGATCGATTGGCCAGCATGTCTCCTGCAGCCCGCCGGTTAGCCACCAATAAACTTGGTTTCATCAACACCCCTAGCCCAATGCGAACGCCAGTTAGCTCTACTTTGAAAACTCCAAGACTGCAATCCCAATTTGGCAGATTAAGACCCACTCCTTCGCCTGCTGGAATGGTACGAAGAAAAACGCCATTGATCGTTAACACTAAAGGTAGCAATTCTCTCGAAGGACAAGAATCGACTAGTGGATCGGTTACGTTGACCGACAATCTTCTGGATATTCCTTCGACCAGTAAACGACCGAAGGCTGCTGATTTTTTCTAGGGTAGGTCATTGTTAGAAATAAATGAATTGTTATTTGAACTTATTGTTAATAAGGATAACAATATGAATCTGGAACAAAAAATGTTCAAAAGTAATTAGTTCCATTTTAAAGAGAATATAAACTATAAAGATTGACGCTATCGTCGCTAGTTGGAATTTTTTTTGCAGGCTGGTATATAGGCTCGGGGCTGGGGCCCTCCTTAGCCGTGCGGTAAGACGCGCGACTACAAAGCAAGACCATGCTGAGGGTGGCTAGGTTCGATTCCCGGTGCCGGTCTAGGCAATTTTCGGATTGGAAATTGTCTCGACTTCCCTGGGCATAAAAGCATCATCGTGTTAGTCTCATGATATACGAATGCAAAAATGGTATCTAATCTGGCTTAGAAGCCTCGCAGTTAATAACTGTGGAAGTGCTTAATGAACACTAATACTATCGACAGACATATGATTTCCGCACAATGATTTTCGTATCACGCTGTTCGCTTACAGTGACAAGATGACACACATCTTTTCTCTCCACTGCTGTATCTATTTGACAGTTTGTTTTGAAAAATCATAAACTGTTATTATAGTTTTTATGAGTATTGTCGGCGTAGCACCAACTTAGAATTCGGAAGTCGGGACTTCCGAACCGAACTTTCTTCCGAAGTTTTATTTGTCAAACTAATTGATGCGTTGTCTAGCGCATCTTTAGGCGAATCCAGCGCACTACTTCCGAAGTTGGGAAAGTTGCCTGTATCTGGAGAAAAATCCAACTTCGGTATAAAAAGCGGTATAAATTTATTCCGGATAGACAATATTACACAATATTTAGCCATATATTTTTTAACAAATTGTGAATTCGCGTCAGCAGTTTATTCGTCGATATGAAAACGTCATAGTTTTCCAATTCTTCGTATAGGTATTTTAGCAGAAATATGCGAGTTCTTGCAAATATTCCGCTGGGCAATTATTTCTGCGGATGGTAATCATTCTATTCTATTCTATGGTTTGGGGTGATTTGAACATCCATAAATTACGTAACGCTTGGAGCTGGGAAGGTGTATTGCCCGTAGTGTGACAATCCATACAAAAATTTTAGAGACTTGAAAAAACTTTTAGAGGGGTTGAAAATGGCTTTTGCGTTAGGAAAGATCCATAAAGTACGTCACGCAAAAAATGGCGATTTTCAACCCCCCTTAGGGCGGACCCTTCGTCACACTTTTTGTATTAAAACTCTAAAATTTTTGTATGAGTCGTCACGCTGCTCGGAACCCCCCCTTCCCCCTAAGAGCGTGACGTAATTTGTCGATGGCCCCTTATGTAATTAACGGATCTTCCGTCAGTGCAAAAGGCACTGATCGTTTAATTCATTTGGACATTTTGAAGGATAAAGCCAGCACCGTTCAATTGGGTCATAAATCCTGTAACAGGTTTATTCGGACACGGAACATCGGGTTTTTCAAACACTTATTTACTTCGCGCTGACTATCGCTTATTTCTGCACTCCACTTTTACCTCCACGAGATCCTCCTCTCCTCTCCTCCCTCCCTCTCCAAACACTACAGATCCAATTTTGAATTTGTACAAAACATTCTTCCCATCTAAAAAAGTAGATACTGACTAATGGCAAATCAAAGATTCCGCACACTTCCCAATCCCCAGACCTCATTACAATTAGAACCCATGGGATCCTTGCACAAAATGTTCGAAATCACACGATGCAGAACTCAAACCATTGAGTATCATGCAAAAGTGACGGTAGATCTTCCCGGAAACAACCCAAGAACTGGCAAAATCAATAGGAAGACATCTTCAGAGCGTAATTGTAGCAAATAATGGGCTTACGAATAATTATTTTGCCAATGTTTTGCCAATATAATCCGGAATTGCGGAAAAACGAATTTTACTTACGAATTTTTGTTTTTATTTCATATGTCAAACGGCGTATTTCACATTTCAAAACAACAAATTATGTTCTGTTTCGTACAATACAACGGTCGAAGGGCAGGGTACGGAAATCATCGTGCTATCGTGATACCAGCGTGATTCTGGGTGACAGACATATGATTTTATGCTGTACAGTGGTATTGGTATTATATATGTGTCACAAGTATAAGCTGCAAGACGGCTCTGTCCCAGTGTGGGGATGTAATGCCAATAAGAAGAAGGAAGATATAGGCTCGGATCAATCATTGCAAAATCTATGCGTTTTGACATGTGAATATGTACCCAATATGTTTGGAAAGAAAAATAAAGCGAACCTCAACAAGCTTTTTCTGTAGTTTATGACCTTCCAATGTTTTTTATAGATATCACTTTCACTCTTGCAAAAAAAAAATAATGCCCTGGCCTATGGCCAATTTCAGTATGACAGTGAAACATCGAATGCAACTTGGGAGGGGTCATTAGCATCATTGAATAATCGTTTGTAATAAGGTGATCGTGAATTTGCGGAGAGTAACTGATCATTCTCGCTTCAGCGTTGTAAACAAAAGTTAGACCAAGGCGGTTTATGTGAGTGTCTGCGAGCTGAGACAACAGTGCTTGCCAATGAGCAGCTCGAAGTTCGTCCCATCCCTCTCATGCCCATTTGTTAACAAAAAAGAATGGGAAGGACGGGAACAACTTCGAGCTACTTCGAGCTGCTCGTTGGACAGCATTAACATAAAAAAAGCCATAATAATTCTCAGACAAATTATTTAAGCTCTTTTAGTGCAATGTATTCAACTGTCTAATGCAGCGTACACACCAATCAAGCAGTTTGACGAACATTAACTCCGCCCTCAAGAAAACGCTTCGGTTGCTGATTTGTTTGAACGTGTGTGAAGTTGCTTCATAGTGCTGGGAAATATGCACCAACGCGTGATTGGGTGGCAGCCAATCAACGCAAAGATGTGCAAGCTGAGGATAAAAGGCCGTTTCTTCAACTATAGCATCATCAACGTGCACTGCCCACACGAAAGGAGATCCGACGACGAGAAAGAAGCGTTCTATGCGCAGCTGGAGCAGACATACGATGGATGCCCACTGCGGGACGTCAAAATCGTCATCGGTGACATGAACGCACAGGTAGGAAGAGAGGAAATGTATAGACCGGTCATCGGACCGGATAGTCTGCATACCGAATCGAACGACAACGGCCAACGATGCATAAACTTTGCAGCCTGCCGCGGAATGGTAGTCCAAAGCACTTTCTTCCCCCGCAAGAATATCCACAAAGCCACATGGAAATCACCTAATCAAGAAACGGAAAACCAAATCGACCACGTTCTAATCGACGGTAAATTCTTCTCCGACATCACGAGCGTACGCACTTACCGCAGTGCGAATATTGAATCCGACCACTACCTCGTTGCAGTATGTCTGCGCTCAAAACTCTCGACGGTGATCAACACGCGTCGGAGTCGTCCGCCGCGGCTAAACATTGGGCGGCTGCAAGACGGTAGACTAACCCAAGACTACGCGCAGCAGCTGGAAGCGGCACTCCCAACGGAAGAGCAGCTAGGCGCAGCATCTCTTGAAGATGGCTGGAGAGATATTCGATCTGCCATTGGAAGCACCGCACTAGGCACGGTGGCTCCGGATCAGAGAAACGACTGGTATGACGACGAATCTGAGCAGTTAGTTGAGGAGAAGAATGCGCGAGATTGCTGCAACTCCGCACGAGGGCGAACGAGGCACGATACAAACGGGCGCGGAACAGACAAACCTCGATTTTCCGGAGGAAAAAGCGCCAGCAGGAAGATCGAGACCGTGAAGAGACGGAGGAACTGTACCGCGCTAATAACGCACGAAAGTTCTATGAGAAGTTGAACCGTTCACGTAAGGGCCACGTGCCACAGCCCGATATGTGCAAGGACATAAACGGGAACCTTCTTACAAACGAGCGTGAGGTGATCCAAAGGTGGCGGCAGCACTACGAAGAGCACCTGAATGGCGATATGGCAGACAACGGTGGCGGTATGGTAATGAACCTAGGAGCACGCGTGCAGGACATGCGACTTCCGGCTCCGAATCTCCAGGAAATCCAGGAGGAGATCGGCCGGCTGAAAAAAACAAAGCCCCTGGAGTTGACCAACTACCAGGAGAGCTGTTTAAACACGGTGGTGAAGCACTGGCTAGAGCGCTGCACTGGGTGATTACCAAGGTTTGGGGGGATGAGGTTCTGCCACAGGGATGGATGGAAGGTGTCGTGTGTCCCATCTACAAAAAGGGCGATAAGTTGGATTGTAGCAACTACCGCGCAATCACATTGCTGAACGCCGCCTACAAGGTACTCTCCCAAATTTTATGCCGCCGACTAACACCAATTGCAAGAGAGTTCGTGGAGCAGTACCAGGCGGGATTTATGGGTGAACGCTCTACCACAGACCAGGTGTTCGCCGTACGTCAGGTATTGCAGAAATGCCGCAAATACAACGTGCCCACACATCATCTATTTATCGACTTCAAAGCCGCATATGATACAATCGATCGGGACCAGCTATGGCAGCTAATGCACGAAAACGGATTTCCGGATAAACTGATACGGTTGATCAAGGCGACGATGGATCGGGTGATGTGCGTAGTTCGAGTTTCAGGGGCATTCTCGAGTCCCTTCGAAACGCGTAGGGGGTTACGGCAAGGTGATGGTCTTTCGTGTCTGCTATTCAACATCGCTTTGGAGGGAGTAATACGAAGGGCAGGGATTGACACGAGTGGTACGATTTTCACGAAGTCCGTCCAGTTATTTAGTTTCGCCGACGACATTGATATCATGGCACGTAACTTTGAGAGGATGGAGGAAGCCTACATCAGACTGAAAAGCGAAGCTAAACGGGTTGGACTAGTCAACAACACGTCGATCACGAAGTACATGATAGGAAGAGGCTCAAGAGAGGTCAATGTAAGCCACCCACCACGAGTTTCTATCGGTGGTGACGAAATCGAGGTGGTTGAAGAATTCGTGTACTTGGGCTCACTGGTGACCGCCGATAACGATACCAGCAGAGAAATTCGGAGGCGCATAGTGGCTGGAAATCGTACGTACGTAATAATAATAATATTGTTCGAAACATTTGCATTGCAAAATCCTATAGGATATACATGTATACATGTTAGCCTACTAAAGCATTGGTTGGTTTCTAATTAACTTAAAACTAACAATTTGATAACTAGACTAGTTTACACTAAATTAAAACTAAATAGACTAGTTTACACTACGAGAAAAATTTGATAACGTAGATTGGAACAAGCGCCCTAATCGCTACTTGATCCGAGAAGGCGCAACGAACCCTACACTTTTCTTTACACTCACCAAAGCGTTCATGTAAGGTTTTTATGCCGGCCAGTCGGTGGACCTCGGATGTTCTTGTCCTGAGAGGGGTGTTGAGGATCATTCTCAGGAATTTGTTTTGGACCCGTTGAAGTTTGAGGTGGTGGGTCTTAGCCCAGCTCTCCCAGACCGGCATGCCGTATTCGATCACAGGGAGGATGATTTCCTTGTAGACAGCAAGCTTATTTTTCAGGGACAATGACGACCGACGGTTGATTAAAGGATACAGTAGTTTCAACAAGACGTTAAACTTCGTCACCGTCTTGTCAACCTGTTGCCTGAAAATAAGCTTGCTGTCTAGGGTCAAGCCAAGGTAGTCGGCCTCATTGGCCCATTCCACAGTCGTGCCATTGAGGATGATTTTGCAGTCCCCAGGCGGAACATGTTTAGGGGATTTAGAGTGGGGGAAAATGATGACCTGGGTCTTCGCCGCGTTGATACAGATCTTCCAGCTGGTGAGGTACTCTGTCAAGGCATCCAGGCCTCGTTGGAGTTTTGCCACTAGCGCTCTGATCACTCTACCGTTGTAGACGATGGAGGTGTCATCTGCGAACAGAGACAGAATGCCGCCATCTGGAGGTTCTGTCATGTCGGAGGTCAACAGATTGAAAAGCAGGGGCCCGAGGATACTGCCCTGGAGGACTCCTGCGACGATGTTGTGCGCATTGGAACTCGCTCCGCTGATTGAGATCCGGAATGTCCTTGCCGACAGGTAATTTTTACCAGGTAGCTGGGAAGATTGTAGCGTTGTAGTTTGTACACCAGGCCATCATGCCATACATTGTCAAATGCCTTCTCGACATCGAGTAAGGCCATGGCGGATGTTTTTGAGACAAACTTGTTCCGCCTGAGGACGTTGGTAACTCGAGTCAGTTGGTGTACAGTTGACCGACCGCGTCGGAAACCAAATTGTACCTCGAGCAAGATGTTGAGATTTTCGGCAGACTCAAGTAACCGGTCATGAATAGCTTTTTCGAATAGCTTAGATAATCCTGAGAGAAGGCTGATGGGACGATAACTTTTGGGAGAGGAAGGATCCTTCTCAGGCTTCCGGATGGGGATGACTTTCGCTGACTTCCAGGAGGATGGAAAAGTAGCTGAGCCGGAGACACTGATTAAAGATCATCGAGAGGTGCTCAAAGAACGGAGCACTCATGTGTTTGAGCTCGAGATTCAGGATGCTGTCGAAGCCTGGGGCCTTCATGTTCTTCGATGATTTGATGATTCGCCAGCTGAGAACTCCTCCGAGAAGTCGTTAGGAATCAAATGGATGTTGTTAGCATGCCCGTTGACGGCTGCTTCGTGTGGACTGACGATGTTCTGCCCAAGATTGTGTGAGCTGACGAAGTGACGACCTATTTCAGCGACTTTCTCTGCAGGAGTAATCAAGCGATCCTTAGAGCCATTATTGTCTAGTGGGATCAAAGGTGGAATGGGCCGATGCTTGGATTTTAGTATTTTGGTCATTTTCCAGAACGGCTTAGCATTTCGAGCATTTCGAACAACTTTTTCAAGTGCCAGCCAGGCCATCACCACCTCGGCATGATCTGCCTAGGATCCGACGTATAACACGCGTCAATACCGAAGCTCCATCACTGCTAGAGATTACAACAGCCATCCAAAGCATGAAATCGAATAAAGCCCCAGGGGTCGACCGTATATCAGCCGAGATGCTCAAAGCTGACCCCATGACATCCGCTTAACTACTGCATCGTTTATTTCGTAATATCTGGGACACCGCAACTTTCCCGGTCGACTGGATGCAAGGTATCTTAGTGAAGGTGCCCAAAAAGGGTGACCTGACTGTATGCGATAACTGGCAAGGCATTATGTTGCTGTGTACCGTTCTCAAAGTTCTGTGCAAAATTATCCTAGCCCGGATTCAGGAGAAGATCGATGTGACTCTCCGGCGGCAGCAAGCCGGATTCCGTGCCGGAAGATCCTGTATGGACCATATTGTCACGCTCCGCATAATTCTGGAGCAGGTCAACAAGTTCCAAGAGTCCCTTTACTTGGTATTCATTGACTACGAAAAAACTTTCGACCGTCTCAATCACGAGAACATATGGGGCGCCCTGAGACGCAAGGGGGTTCCTGAGAGAATCATCGGCCTCATCGAAGCACAGTACGAGGCCTTTTCGTGTAGAGTGTTGCACAATGGGGTCCTGTCTGACCCTATCCGGGTCGTAGCTGGTGTGAGGCAAGGATGTATTCTATCACCGTTACTGTTCCTCATCGTAATCGATGAGATTCTGGTAGATGCGATTGACCGTGAACCAAACCGCGGGCTGTTATGGCAGCCTATAACCATGGAGCACCTAAACGACTTCGAATTGGCTAATGACGTTGCACTCCTCGCGCAACGGCGCTCTGATATGCAGAGTAAGCTCAACGACCTTGCCGAGCGCTCCTCCTCGGCAGGCTTAGCCATCAACTTCAACAAAACCAAATCGTTGGATGTAAACACGGTGACTCCTTCCAGTTTCACAGTAGCCGGGCAACCAGTGGAGAATGTTGAAAGCTTCCAATATCTTGGTAGCCAAATGGCGTCAGACGGCGGTACCAAGATCGACATAGGCGCACGGATCAAGAAAGCAAGGGCTGCCTTTGCGAGTTTAAGAAATATCTGGAAAAACAGGCAGATAAGTGAACGCACCAAAATACGAATTTTCAACTCTAACGTGAAATCTGTGCTGTTATACGCTAGCAAAACATGGTGTGTATCAGTGGAGAACACTCAACGGTTGCAGGTGTTCATTAACAGATGCCTGCGGTATATAACTCGGGCCTGGTGGCCTCACAATTGGATCTCAAACAACGAGCTCCATCGTCGTTGTCACCAGAGGCCGATAGCAACAGAAATTCGGGATCGGAAGTGGGGCGGGTCGGCCACACTCTACGTAGGGGCGGAAACGAAATCTGTAAACAAGCATTAGACTGGAACCCAGCGGGACATCGCAGCAGAGGCAGACCCAGAGGCTCATGGCGACGAAGCCTCAACAAAGAAATAAAAGAAGTCGACCGAAATCTAACCTGGCAACAGGTTAAAGCGATAGCCGGGCATCGCTCAGGATGGAGATCTTTCAAGTCGGCCCTTTGCACCACCAGAGGTGTACAGGATTCATAAGTAAGTAAGTAAAGCTTAGCATAATCTGGGAGAGTGCGGATCTTATTCGAGAAGTCGTTATTTTTGAGGTCCACCATTCTGGCCTTGATAATTTTTGTGATTCGATTGCAACGTGCCTTAAGCTCAGGCAGTCCAGTACGCTGAAACTGCCTGCGAGTGACATTCCGCAATCGAATCAAATCTTTGTTGAGTGTATCGATGTTTAAGGAGTTGCCTACCTGCCGAGCCGTCGGGACATGCTGCTCTCTGGCCACCGAGATTGCCTCTTCGATGGCGCACAGCTGGCGGTCGATACTTTCTGGCGTCTCCGGACGCACCTCGTAATTGATGGTGTTGTCGACGCACTGCTGGAACTGCTGCCAGTTCACTTGATGGTAGTTTCGCTGTAACTGCTGATGCCAATTGACCGAGGAGCCCACTTCCGCCACCACCGGATAGTGATCCGAACTGAGCTCCTGGTAGACTACCGGCTGCGAGACGTGGTCGTTCATGTTTGTTATGTAGAGGTCGAGGGTTGCGTGGACACCGGACCGACTCAGCCGAGTGGGGGAATCCGGGCTCAAGATCGTGTAGTGACCTTCCTTCATGTCGTTGCTCCAGATGGTGCCGTTTAGATTGCCGCGACTGTTGCCCCAGGCTTGATGTTTGGCATCCAAGTCGCCGGCAATGATATACTGGCCTTGCCTCCGCGTCAGCTTGACGATGTCCCTCCGAAGGGCAGCCGATGATTCATCGCCGGTTTTGGCTTGCGTTGGACAATACGCCGCGATGAGCGCGATTGTGCCGACAGAGGTGGTGATTTCGACACCGATGGCCTCGATGACACTGAGCTGGAAGCTTGGAAGCAGACGACAGTTGATGTTGTAGCGAAGAGCGATGGCCACATCCCCTGGTCGGCCGGTCGAGTCGCACGATGCGGAAGTCTGGGATGTTGACGTTCACCTCCGGTTTTAGGTGCGTTTCGGTGATGAACGCCACGTCTATTTACTTCTCCTCAAGGAAATCCTTTAGCTCAATTGTCTTGCTCTTTGGCGAGCAAGCGTTCCAGTTGACCAGGCCCACCCTAGCAGCCATTTTCAATGATGAACATGCCAAGAGTGAAGACCTGGGCGAAGCGGATTTTGCAGCCGCGCAGCCGAGTGGCGAGCTGCGCGAAGATCGGCATCAGTTGCTCCGGAGTGTACAGCGGAGCAGATTCTTCCGGAGGGACGGCTTCATTCTCCGACTGCCGACGGAACCCAGGAGGAGGGAGGGGGCCATTCGCTGGTGGATGGTGCCGACGATGCTGGAGCTTAGACCGATGCAGCTGCCGTTGCCAGTCGCTTGTGCGGCTGTAGCGGTGGGAGTACTGGAATCATACAGCGGGGGCGGGGATGGCTGGTGGAAGCCTTCTTCCGGATTTCCAGGAACTCGGCTCGCTTTGGGCAGCCCTTTGTGGTGGTGTTTGTCGCCACAATTGGCGTACATGGGATCGGCCACCTCCATTTTGTCGCACTCGTCAGTCGGATGGGGTTCGCCACACTTGTTGCAGCGCGGCTTCATGCGGCAGTTCCTGGGGCCGTGCCCGAAATTGAAGCAGTTGGTACACTGCGTGACGTCGCGGTGCACTGGCCGATATTGCTCCCGGTCAACTACGGTGTAATTTATAACGCCAACCAGCTTCAGGTCCTTCCAGGTAGTGGAGCCGTCCTCCAGATGCATCAGGTAAAGCTGGTCGCGATATCTTCTCGCCTTGTCGTGACGAGCGATCTTGTGCACGACGACTGGCTTCAGTCCGCAACTTTCAAGCTCCGCTTTGAGCTCTTTCTTCTTCATGTCATGGAGCCCTCGCAGCAAAGCCTTCAGCGGCTTCGTGCCGGGGTGGTCATGAGTGTAGTACTCATACTTGTGGACCTCGAGGAACTCCACGACGGATTGATGATGGTCCTTGTTTGCCGGCATAACTTTCACGCCCTCGCTGGCGAATTTTTGGGCGTAAGTCCGGCGGAATCTTTACAAACACGGGCGGGCACTTCTTCTTCCGCTCCGGTTGCACCTGCGGCAGCTGCGATTGCTGCTTCTTCCTCTTTTTCGGCGGATTGCCGGCGTCATCAAGCGGCAATGGCGAAAACACGTTGCTCTGCAAAAGCTACTTGGAGGGGTTACCCACGTTCAATAGCAGTGCGCTTAGGCACTTTTCCAGCGACCGAGTCGGCCACCGAGTCTCCCATGACGGGTCCGGGAGAAAATAACGCCAACTCAATGAAGCGAAAACGTAAACAGCGAACAAACGAGAAAAAACACTCGAAAAAAATGCGCGAGCAAAAAACACGTCCGTACGTGCTGCTGTCTTGAACTGGAATGGTCTCCACGCCTTGTCGTGACTGGCGATCTTGTGCATGGCCACTGGCTTCAGTCCGCAACTTTCGAGTTCTGCTTGGAGCTCCTCCTCCTGTCGTGGGGTCTTCGCAGCAAAGCCTTGAATAGCTTCTTACCTGGGTGATCATGAGTGTAGTACTCATACTTGTGGACCTCGAGGAACTCCACGACAGATTGATGATGGTCCTTGTTTGCCGGCTCCCCTTTACGCCCTCGCTGCAGAGCTGAAAAGTATATTTCAGCCCTTAGCGATCAACTGACGAATTTTCGGGCGCAGACCGCCCTTCACAAAAAAGGCGGGCACTTCTCCTTCCACTCTGGTTGCATCCGCGGCAGCTTCGATTGCTGTTTCTTGCGCTTCTTTCCCGGTAGATTGCCAGCGTCGTCCATTGGCAAAGGCGAATACACGTTGCTCTGCATAAAATGGTTGGAGGAGTTACCAGCGTCCCCAAGTGCATTGCGCTTCGGCACCTTTACCGCGACCAAGTCTCCCATAATGGTTCCGGGTAAGGGTATGCGATAACACACTTTTTCCTAACGAAACGAAACGAAACGAAATTTGAAATGTCTATGTTGATTCGGATCGAAACGAAACGAAATATAGATTTCTTTCAAGACTTCGAAACGATACGAAATCGATGGTCGTTTAATTCGAAATTTTTCGAAACGAAACGAAATTTTGACTTTTTTTCCGCGGAATTTTTATTGAATTCGTTTAACATTATGTACGCAATTCTGATTTCACTTTTTCGAAGTCGAATAACTGCTTTTCGACCAAAAGAGTTATAAAAACTGAAGAGGCAATCAGTGATAAATCTCCACATTCTCGCCGCATATACCATGTGCCGCTTTCATAGGAATTCATCGTGGAGCGTGTGCTCCTGAATCTGATCAATTTTATATCAGTTTTATATAAAGTATATAAATAAAAATAAAGAAATTGTGGGATTTTTCATATATGGATTCAAATTTTGTTTAAAACCTTAGTTCACTTAAGAATTATGTAATTATTTATCTAATTAGTCAAAATTATCTAATTAGTCAAAATTTGAAAACGAATGCTTAGATTTATTTTTTTATTTAGTGGGATACTTAACTATGTATTCACATCTGTCAGGCGTATACGCAGATATAGAATTGATATTACTAGATCAACATTTGAAAAGGGTGTGTCTGCCAAAATTTTTTCCTTCTTATTCCTCGTCTACATATATAGCATACATTTGCTCACTAGAAGAATCATGTGCATTTCACAGTCCGATAGTCTTATATACAATCAGCTCGACAAAGTCCGTGTTTTCTTAACACTATCATCCTTATTTGCTATGTTACTTTTTAGTTATTATTAATACATTTCAATTGCCTCTGGCAGAATTTTTCCTCTGGTTGACTTGAACCATGTAGGAATTACAATCTTTTCAACTTAAACTAAACTTAACCTATTTTATACTAAGGATACAAGGAGCTAATCGTTGCAATAGAAGATTGCAACGATTTTTGTCTAAAATTGGAAATTATTTTGTTGGACATTTGTTGCAATGTCTCAATATTAGAAATTCTATGAAGTTCATTGGTACTATACCACGGAGGCAACTTCAGAATCATTTTCAAAATTTTATTTTGAATCCTCTGGAGTGCCTTCTTTCTGGTATTGCAGCAACTAGTCCATATTGGCACAGCATACAACATGGCAGGTCTAAAATTTGTTTGTAAATCAAAAGTTTGTTCTTAAGACAAAGTTTTGATTTTCTGTTTATAAGAGGATATAGACACTTAATATCTTTGTTACACTTGGCTTGAATGCCTTCAATGTGACTTTTAAAAGTTAATTTTGATCTAGCAGAAGTGCTAAATATTTAGCTTCGCTAGACAAATTAGTTGGAACCCCACTCATAGTAACAATATGTCTGTCAGATGGATTCAAATAAGAAGCTATCGGCTTATGTGGGAAAATTATAAGCTGAGTTTTGGAAGCATTCGGAGAAAGTTTCCATTTTCGCAAATAAGTGGAGAAAATATCCTTTGCAATCTACTACAAATGACACGAAGGCTTCGCCCTTTGGCTGAGAGATCTGTGTTATCTGCAAACAAAGATTTTTGACACCCTGGTGGTAAATCAGGTAAGTGAGAAGTAAAAATGTTATACGATATCGGCCCCAGTATGCTGTCTTGGGGAACACCAGCTCTTACAGGTAAACTATCAGATTTAGAATTCTGATAGTTTACCTGCAGTGAGCGATCTGATAAATAATTTTGGATCAGTTTAATAATGTACAGAGGAAAATTAAAATTCATCAATTTTACAATCAAACCTTCATGCCAAACACTGTCAAATGCTTTCTCTATATCAAGAAGAGCAATTCCAGTCGAATATCCTTCAGATTTGTTGAGCCGAATTAAATTCGTTACTCTTAATAACTGATGGGTGGTTGAATGCCCATGGCGAAAACCAAATTGTTCATCAGCAAAATAGAATTGTCATTAATATGAACCATCATTCTATTTAAAATAATCTTTTCAAACAGTTTGCTTATTGAAGAAAGCAAACTGATTGGGCGATAACTAGAAGCCTCAGCTGGATTTTTGTCCGGCTTCAAAATTGGAACAACTTTGGCGTTTTTCCATTTATCTGGGAAGTATGCCAATTGAAAACATTTGTTAAATAAATTAACCAAAAAGGATAAAGAGCTCTCAGGAAGTTTTTTGATAAGTATGTAGAAAATACCATCATCACCCAAAATATGAAAGCAATTTTAGTAATAGATCTCACTTCATCCAAATTAGTTCCCAACGAAGGGTCAAAAACATTCTCTTGATTGAGAATGTCTTCGAAGCTCCGTGTAACCTGATCCTCAATTGGACTAGTGAGACCTAGACTAAAATTATGGGCACTCTCAAACTGCTGAGCAAGTTTTTGAGCCTTTTCGCCATTTGTTAATAAAATTTTATTTCCCTCTTTAAGCGCTGGAATTGGCTTTTGAGGTTTTTTAAGAATTTTCGTTAATTTCCAAAAGGGTTTCGAACTGGGATCCAACTTCGAGACATTATTCTCAAAGTTGGTATTTCTCAGAATAGCGAAACGTTTTTTAATTTCATTTTGCAAATCCCGCCAAATAACTTTCAACGCGGGATCGCGAGTTTTTTTGGTATTGCCTTCTTCTCACATTTTTAAGACGGATCAGTAGCTGAAGATCGTCGTCAATAATAATGGAGTTGAATTTAGTTTCACATTTAGGAATTGCAATGCCTCTGGCTTCGACAATTAAATTTGTCAAAGATACGAGAGCATTATCAATATCACTTTTGGTATCGAGAGGAATATCAACATCAAAATTCCTATCGACATACGTTTTATATAAATCCCAATCAGCTCTATGATAATTAAAAGTAGAGCTGATTGGATTATAAATGGCTTCTTCTGGGATTTTAAATGTTACAGGAAGATGATCAGAGTCAAAGTCAGCATGAGTTACCAATCGGTCACACAGCTAACTTGAATCGGTTAAAGCTAAATCGATTGTCGAAAGATTTCGACTGGAAGAAAAACAAGTTGGTCCATTGGGATATTGAATAGTATAATATCCTGCAGAACAATCTTCAAATAAAATTTTACCATTGGAATTGCTTTGAGCATTATTCCATGAACGATGTTTGGCATTGAAGTCACCAATTACGAAGAATTTTGATTTGTTGCGAGTCAGAATTTGAAGATCAGCTTTCAACAAATTCTTTTGCTGCCCATTGCATTGAAAAGGCAAATAGGCTGCAATGAAGGAAAATTGTCCAAAATTTGTTTCAACAGAAACTCCCAAGGTTTCAAAAACTTTGGTTTCAAATGAAGAAAATAATTTATGTTTGATACGTCTATTAATGACAATGGCGACCCCACCACAGGCGCTGTCAAGACGATCATTTCTGTAGATAAAATAGTTTGGATCTCTTTTAATGGAGAGTCCTGGTTTTAAATACGTTTCAGTTATAATGGCAATATGCACATTATGAACTGAAAGGAAGTTGAATAATTCATCTTCCTTACCCTTTAGAGAGCGGGCATTCCAATTTAGAACTTTCACACAATTATTTGGATCCATTGAAACGGAGTCCGATAACAATTTTTTGTGTACTTTATACCAACCTGAACAGCTTCAGGAATGGTATTTGTTTTGAACATTGCATCAATCATGTGATGCAATTGTTCAGTTAAAAATCAAAATCGGAAGCAGTCATGCTACCTGAATCGGCAACATGACCGTTATTTTCCGTTGGGACATGGGTATAAACCTCATTTTGAGAAGAGAAATTTTGTCTACCAGCAGCGATGTTTGCATACGTAGGTACATTCGAAAATTGGAATTTACTGAAGTGCTTGCTACCCGTTGACGAGCGGCAAAATTTGTTTGTGAATTGTGGTGGGTATGAATTGCTCGACCGGTAACCGGTTTCGAAATTTGAGCGTTTGAAAATTTCTACCCGTCGAATCTGGGATCCGATTGGAATTTCCGTCATCAATTTTGCACGGGAATTCAAAACTTTTGCGTGAAGGGCATTCCCAGAAATTGGATTTATGATTGCCCCACAATTTGCACATTTAAATTTATTGGAATCTTCTCTCACAGGACATGCGTCCTTGGCGTGAGAGGTTCCACCACAAATCATGCATTTAGCATCCATGTGACAATGTTTGGTTCCATGACCCCACTTTTGGCACTTACGGCACTGGGTGGGGTTTGGAAATTTCCCCAGGCCTGCGGAAATGTTCCCATGTAACACGGACATGAGACATAATACAGGCCTTTTCCAAACTTTTCATATTATTTAGTTCACTTTTGTTAAAATGAACTAAATAAAATTCTTGAGAAATGCCCTCTGGGAAGTACCAGAGTGGGATTTCTTTTTCATCTTAATTACTTGGACTGGTGAAAATCCAAGTAATTGAGAAATTTCAATTTTAATCTCATCCAGTGATTTGTCATCAGTGGGGAGACCTTTCAAGACGACTTTGAACAATCGCTCAGTTTTGTCGTCGTATGTGAAGAATTTATGGCGCTTCTCAGTTAAATACTGAAGAAGACGTTTGCGATCGTCAAAGGATCCCGGCAAAACGCGGCAGTCACCCTTCCTAGCAATCTGAAATGAAACCTTGATCCCCTGAAGGTTACTCAAAATCTCATTCCTAAAGCCAGAAAACTCGGCAACAGATACCACAATCGGCGGAATCCTTTGCTTTTTCGCATGAATCGAATCACCTGGGCTAGATTCGATTTGCTCAATATCATCATTAATCAAATCGAACTGATTGCTCAGTTCGATAGGAGTAAAATTATTACCGACATTAGAGTTTGAAGGAATATCTGAATTCTCCAGCTTCCTTCTATTTTTCCGCGCTTTGGCAGGACGGTCTTGAAACCTTGTTTCTTTGAAGGAAGTGGAGAATTCAAAGACTCTTCCTCTTGTTTTTATTAATACTCATTGCTGAGCGTGGAGACGTGACCTTCTAAGAGGTTTTTCCCAGAACGGTGTCCCTGCAGGATTACCACCGCTTGTCGGAATTTTACTTCCGCAAACGGGTCCAACGTAAAACGAAGGCACGGGTCCTTGCAAAGATCGTAACGGGATCAGTGGGTACAAATAGCGCTAAGAAGCACCGTTGAAATTAAAATAGCTTCGGGTAGTATTAAAAACTTCCTTCCGCAAAGAGAGAAAGAACCGCACAGCACGAAAGCACGATGCGGTCTGCATTAGTTTTATCCATTGGCGTAACTACAGGGGGGCTATAGCCCCCTCTAGAATTTTTGCTACTTCGCATAAGTATTGCACGTATCTAGCTGTCTGAGCTTAACTACAGATAATGAATTTTATTCATCTTCTCTCTTTTCAAATCTGTTGAATCTGTTTTTGGTTTCATGTTTTTGAATTTCGAATAATTCAGGACCAAAAAATATTTTTTTTTTTTTGGTTTTTGGAAACCACAGGGTTTGAATCCAAAGGAGAAAGACAAAATCTTTTACTTTTATGTCTGTATACTCTCTAGATAGGTGGCATACCGTGAGAGACGTTTTTCGGAATCTGTTGCGATAATGAACTGATTCGGGGGCTATGCCTCATGATAAAGCCCATATCAAAATTATATCAACGTTATTATGTTTATATACGTTATTATGTTTTAAATTTCTTCAACAAAATTTGTTTCAAATTTGAAGCAAAATGTTGTTAAAAGATCTAAATTTATATAAAAAATAACATTACTTTAAACAAAAAGATTTCAAATTATGCTAGGGTCAAAGACCCAATAGTGGAGGAACTAAGCATGTTCCTACACTATTTAAGTCCTCAGAGCTAATATAAAATCATCACCACTTACCTGAGCAATGAATCTGAAAGCACTTTTTCTCTTTTCTACGAGGAGTATACTTCCAATGCTGTAGAATCAGGATTTCTGCCCTAAAATTAGTCCTCCAATTATTGGTACACTGATCCAATAGTTGCGGTATTTGTCAATTTGTGCTCCTATAGTTGCGAACCACATTGTTTTCATATGGGACTCGCAACTATTGGAACACTACCGCAACTATTGGTGCACAGAGCAGAAAATTATAAAGAAATTTGGTGTACATTACCTGTTTTAAATGAATTTCGTTGTTGTTTTTCACTAAATTGTGTTATGACTTATCAACTAAGCGATCAGCATTGTAGGTTGCTGCGATTGATTAATATATTTCGGATCAGCTACACTACCGCAACTATAGGTACACCCACAACCATCGGAACATTTACCCTACAGTTTTATCTATATGGCTTGAAGTCTTTAGCATGCTTAGATGACCGAAGAATTTCAAACAAATCTTGATTTTATCAATCAAATTTCTCAGCAAATGAGCAATATTTAAAAATTTTCAAGTTTTCTTGAAGTTTTTTGGAAAACAATTATGATCTCATGCTTTCTAAACTAGACCTATAAGGCGCAGAATCAAAAATGTGATACAATATTTCCATACCAAATTTTCAAAATGACTTATCTGCCTTTGTAAACAAAAATTCAAACGTCGATTTGGCGATTCTGATAGCACTCCCACGCAAATCAACCCTATCAACACGTAGGCGAAAGCTCCTGCTACGCGTTGATGCTGTTGGTTTGTTTGGGAGTGCTATCAGAATCGCCAAATCGTCGTTTGAATCTTTGTTTACAAAAGCAGATAAGTCATTTTGAAAATTTGGTATTGATTTCATATGCATCTATCCAATTCAGGCATTTCCGATTTGTCTGGTAAAGTGTTTTAGGGATTTCGTAATGCTGCTATTTCTTGAAAATTTAAAATTTTCAGTAAACAATTTAGGTTTTTGTATTTTCGACAAAGTTTTGGCAAATCTCTCAGATTTTAAAGAGAGGTAATTTAAATTTTGATAAGAAAGAACTTAGAATGCTGTTAGATGGATTATAAAAATCCACAGATCCAATTTCCAATCCAATCCAATTTTGCTTTGCTAAGGCTCGTATGATTTTTTCACGACATTTCTTTTTTATAGGCTGAGTGTCGTGGACCATAATTTATAATGTTTAAGTCGTGAATGGATGTGTTGTATGTAAATACAGTCCCATCCAGATTTTGGCAACACCCGTTTTTGTCTACCCCCGATTTTGGCAACACCCGTTTTTGGCAACATTTTCTTCCCGATTTTGGCAACAACCTCGAAAATAATTTTTTTTATTGTTTTTTAGAGCTAAAATCTTTTTATTAATATGTAATAGGATAAACAAAACCAAAAGTGAATGTCATTAAGGTTCATATGCGTATTATGGGCTCTGTACGAATAGTGGGCACTTTCACTGAAATAATGAACCACCACTCGTATCACCGCTCATTGCAAACAATGTCTATTGAAATTTTTCTGCTCTTTTTATTCACGTTTTCCATGTCCCTATTCACACTACCCTAATCTAACCAGCCCACCGTAGAATGGCGTAATTTTTGGCTGACTCACACCGTTGTACATAGTACAGCTATTGAGCGAAGACTGCTGTTTGCATCACAATGCAACCGACACTGCATTGTCCCAGTAGGTTTAATTGCTAGTGATTGGCACATTCGATTTTCCAAATGCGCTGTATAGCCATCAAGTCGTTTTGCTCATTATGCATCTCTTTTCTGGTATCAGCCGAGAAACTGTCATTTTATCATTTTATCCGTCTTTCTTCTGCATTCCCGTATAGAAAATTAGCAAACATTTTATTACAAAAAGTCTTTATTGTTTAAAATTGACGCACATTTGTCTAGCGAATAATATCAGAACACTGTTGGCTTTTCTAGTTTCCTGATGTGTCAATTGCATAACGAGCCTTTTGATTCCAGCATGTTTGCCAAAAGTTCAACAGTAATGGTAAGAGTTTGGTAACATGTAACCGTAAGGCTCTGGAGCAGGCACTGACTTAAATCTTTTCTATTTTCTATCATGAGAAAAAATCGGGTTTATCTAAGCCAACTTGATGCTCTGCCGCAGGGCAAGTTATGAGCCTCCTAAGATCTTTGAAATTGGACACGGCTTGGACGTTAGACGGTGTTGCTCATTGTTTATCACAGCAACGATCGCTCCTACTCGTTGTTTGGTATCCATCTGAGCGAGGCAGTCAACGTATTAGCTATGGATGTAGCATAAATTGCAATAGATTAATGCTCACAATGTTCACTTACACTTCCAATGCCTGCTCACAAGTGTTCTGTTTGTGATGGCGAAGTATCAGAAGTGGAGTACCTCCTGTGAAGTTCCCATGAGGCCGCTGGTGTAATTCTAGCTGCTTCGATAGGCGAGTGATGCGGTTTAATTATTATTTATTCAGCCTAAGGCCGGAGTGGCCTCTGCGGTACATAACAGTCGTCTCCGTCCACTGCTGTACGTTACCAGTCACGCAGTCTACGGAGGGTCCGTAAATCATCTTCTACGTGATCGCTGCAAACCTCGCCTTCTTGTGCCTGGTCCTCCACAAGCATTGTCCAGATCTCGTGTCCAAGGAGGACTACCACCACCGGTTTAATGAGGGAGTCTGTTCGGTACGGCGGCGAACTTTTTTCGATCGGAGTGTTTTTGGAGTCCAAAATACGTACGCTTTCCTGGCACGTTGCTTCTCCGAATTTGTCTGCTGAGCCTAAGCACACGAATTCTTCAACCACCTTGATTTTGTCGCCATTGATACAAGCTCGTGGTGAATAGCCGTTGTCTTCTCTTGAGTCTACTTCGTCTTCAACGTGTTAATCACTAGTCCGATCTGCTTTGATTCCCTCTTCAGTCTGATGCAGGATTCTTCCATCTTTTCAAAGTTATAATAATGAAAGTAGTGCATGGAGAACTGGAGAGCGATGATCTGCAGCGAGCACCAGTTTGTCCATCTTCCAGCTTCCACTTGGCCACACTATCACTCGTAGTGCTAGTTGCACATAGTGCTCATGGATCAATAATTGCCACCTGAAATATTCCTGGGTTGAGTGCTAGGAGATCGACTAGTGCAAAGGGATTTGGTTTTAGTGAGTCGAGTGTAGTTAACCCATACTCACACTACATTGGATACGCTTCTAAAACAATAGAACGGCTTATGCCTTGCGTTAATTTTTTCCATAATGTCAGCGAAAATTGTGCACAGAACTTTACTCTTAATCACACCGACCACAAGAAAGTTTGCCTCCATCAAAATTCATTATATAAGAATCAGAAATTTGTAGCACATTTAGTCATTCTGTATCTGGCGGATAGCTATTTGATTTATATAGTGAATTATGATAAAAACAAGTTTATTTACCTGTCATAAGACGAGTTTATACAATCCCATTGAATTCCACCACTTAATTGTATCTTGACAGATACGTATTTCGACCTCAACAGTAAGGCCGTCTTCAGTGTCTCGTACTTGACTCGACGAAGTTTATTTAGTGGACTTAAATTTATATGAGATGTCAGATTGAAGTCAGTACTTCAATGGACTACAATAGAAACGTTTATTTATCACTACAATTTTGTAAGGACGTGGCCGACGCTATTATTTATATTATTTATTATTAAATTTGTATTATCGTTATCGTTTGATTACCATTCTTGAGTTTGTTTCAATTTTGTTTGAACTACAATCTCCGAGTTATGAATAACATTGCAAAAACGTCAATTATGACACTTAAACACACTCCACATACTTTGTAGTACATATTCGAAGTATTTAGCTTCATTCAAACAAAAAAAATTGAAATTTTGTATGAAATTTTTTTCCCGTTTTTGGCAACATCCCCATTTTGGCAACATTAAAATCCGGTTGAGTTGCCAAAATCGGGAAGGGACTGTAGGTCAATGTTTGTTTGGTCGGCCAACTTGCGAACAATATATACTAGTTGTTTTGAGCATTGAGTGAAAACGATAACTTAATTGTTTTGAGTGAAAAAGTAGAAATAATTTAAAAAAAGTAAGATCCCCTTGAATTTACCATTAGTTATGCCAATGTTTATCACTTCGCGTTCTCCCACAGTAGCTGGCGTGATCAGCATCAACACGATCGATTGCACACTGGTTAAACAAATTTATGCTACGCGATCATTCCGCATTCATATTGTGCAAATAGTAAAAAAATATCACAAAATTTAATCATGGAAACACTGAAGATGTTTTATAGAAGAAAACTACTTACGTACTGCCGCTAACCGCAAGTCAGACTTATCTGTATATGGACGCCATATCCAGATAAGTCTGACTTGCGGTTAGCAGCAGCGTATTTGTCTACTAAGAATGGGGTGAGTAAGCGTTAATAGAAAAATTTGTATAACTGTAAGTTTTGAAAACAACTTAACCGCAGCAAAAATTTTTTTATGGTATAAAGTATGGATTAGTTTAAGTTCGTTTCGAAATTCCGCGGAATTCCGTTAAATTTCGTTAGAAGCTTGTTTTTTCTAGCGAAATTTTTATAATTTTACGAAACGAAACGAAATCACAAAATCAGATTTCGCCATGCTCAAATTCCGCGAAATTCCGAACCACCTGAAACGAAATTTTTCGAAATAGTACCGCATATGCTTAGTTCCGGGAGAAAATAAAAAGCACGTCGGTACACGCTGCTGTCACAGACTGGAATGAAATGCTCTTATCAGCAGAGCTGTGATGTCATAATGGTGTTCCGCATCTTGCAGCACTGCCTTCCAAGTTTTTCTTCATTCTTAAAAGCGTGTTCGTGTGTCCTACACGTGTTTGGAATTTACTATTTTATAATAAAGTGTATTTGGTCAATTGCAATAATTTCTCTCATACTTAGGTATTTCAATTGCCAAAAAAATCCCCAATAATTGATAACTAATAGCCCCAATAATATAATAAAAAAGAGTTAGGGATTGAAGACTTACCTATAATGTAAGAAAAAAAATTAAAGACATAACACAAATAAAATTTGTTTTAATTTTTTAATCATAGCAATTTTTTTATTTTTACTTTCATAGCAACGAGATTAGCTTCATCAAACGTAGTGTTTTCGAAACAATGATGATACAGCAGAAAAGTGTTAAATCCGTACAAAATATTTATTTTTTCTCATACTACGTACAAAAAGGTAAAACCACTTATTTTCTGAAATAACTAAGCTTATTTGAAGTGAAAAACAATCTGTATCGCATAAGTGACCCTTGGTAATCCATGTCGGATATCTAAAACAAAAAAAAGGATACAATAAAACCAAATCCTATATTTCACTATAAAGTAAAACAAAACATATCCAATAAAGCTGATCTACGTGCTCTTAGAGATCAAAATGTTTTTACTGGTCATAATTTTTAAAACTCATGTTTCTTTCTTTCTTCTTGAGTTGCGCTGAACCCGCCTTTTTTGCCTATTTTCTCTAAGGGGAAATATGCCAAGCCTAGGAAGCTTGGGCATTTTCTTAACCGTGTCAACGAGCTCTCCGAACATACTATTACTGAATTGAGCTAATTTTTCCATGTTCGACAGTTTGTATTCGCCTTCAACGGGCTCAATGTCGTAAGTCCGAAGACCTGCAGCATCACCCTCAGCAATTTTGGTGCCATACTTGATTGGAATAGTAAGATTCTTCTCGTGTTGGTGTTGATAAATCTCGTAGTATATCTCAGCAAGACCCCTAACTTCCTCTAATGTGCTTCTACCTTCTCTCGCTAATGCAATGGGAGACATATGTTTCCTTATTGTTTCAAACGAAGGAGGTCTACTTCCACCAATGTGAACATCAGTTTCATCTGCTGTTTCTCTAAAAAATGAGGAACCTACTATTGGTTCATCATCTGCGAGATCAGAAAAACAACTACTTCCATCATCAGGAACACAACGGCAAATGTATCCTTTCTTAACCAGGTCATTGCAATTGAGCTCTCCTAAAGCCGATCTTTTGTATCGCTTTCTTGGAAAACGATAGGTGAAATCATTTTCCTCCTGAATCAAGTTTCTACGAGATCTAAATTCATAAATTTTAGGTTCTTTGAGCACTGAGCTATAGCTCTTATTGGTATAGTATTGTTCGGAATTTGAGGTATGCAGGGATATATTGGAAAACGTTCCATACCAACAAGTAGGACAACTGCAATCTGAAATAGAAACAGACATAAAAAATGCTCCTTGCTTATTCCATGCATTACCGAACCTCTTGTATGGTGTTCCACCTTGGCGGTTAATTTAAGCTTCGATGGGCATGGAGGATCCTTAGGTTTTTCCACGTTCGCGTCCAAGATATCAAACTTATGGCAGGGGCAGTGTGGTTCGATGACTTGTACGTTGTATGAGTAGTTCAGCGTGCGAGGACAATCCGGATCGACAGGCTTCTCAACAACAAAATTTGATCGGCAAGGTTCACACTTGTTGCAGCATCGCGCTCCAGCCATTTCCTGGTTACTTTGAGGCTGTGAAATGAGAGTTTCTACATTTGCTTCAATCAACATACATCTAGTACAAGAAATCACCTTGGCTTCCGACATTTCGGCTAATACCACTGCAGAACACACCACAAGAAAAATCAAACACTTCATCGTGTAAAATTGCCTACTGGACGAGGTTCCGACTCGGAGCAATAGTTTTAATGAACTTTAATGTGACATTATCTTGTGGAGACCACAAGTGAATAATTATCACGTAGGTTTGCTAAGGAATGACCCATCGCGCGCGGGTCATGTTATGCCTATGGTAGCATTTTTTACTTCTCATTAAAGGTAGGAAAGAAACGGTCGTGCGATATGACATAATCATATTTATACTTGTTATTAGTCACTGGATGTATTTTTCAGTCTGTTCCATAACGAAGTGTTTTAGATGTGTCTATAATTCTATAGAAAAGGAGTTTACCTTATTTGTATTGTCTGCGTGGGTGTATGGAGATAAAAAAAACATAAATAAATAAATAAATCCACTCTCATATACGAAAAGTTTTAAATATAACTGATAAGTGGAAAGGTCTTATTTTTGCATTCGTTTATAGGTACGTTTTAAGTGACAGATATTGAATCAAACTAAGTGAGAGTGATCTAACCTACCATCGAGAACCATTTTCACCGGGTTATTGTCCGACATTCTGGCTACGTGCCCGACCCACCGCAGTCGTCCGATTTTCGCGGTGTGAACGATGGATGGTTCTCCCAACAGCTGATGCAACTCGTGGTTCATTCGCCTCCTCCACGTATCGTCCGCCATCTACACCCCACCATAGATGGTACGCAGCACTTTCCTTTCGACTTCGTCTTCGACGTGTTGATGACTGGTCTGATCCGCTTGGCTTCCCTCTTCAGTCTGATGTAGGCTTCCTCCATCTTCTGAAAGTTACGTGCCATAATATCTATGTCGTCGGCGAAGCCAAATAACTGGACGGACTTATTGAAAATTGTACCACTCGTGTTAATCCTTGCTCTTCGTATTACCCCTTCCAAAGCGATGTTGAATAGCAGACACGAAAGACCATCACCTTGCCGTAACCCTCTGCGGGCTTCGAAGGAACTCGAGAATGCCCCTGAAACTCGAACTACGCACATCACCCGATCCATCGTCACTTTGATCAACCCTGTCAGTTTATCCGGAAATCCATTTTCGTGCATTAGCTGCCATAGCTGGTCCCGATCGATTGTATCATATGCGGTTTTGAAGTCGATGAATAGATGATGTGTGGGCACGTTGTATTCGCGGCACTTCTGCAGTACTTGGCGAATGGCGAACACCTGGTCCGTGGTGGAGCGTTCGCCCATAAATCCCGCCTGGTACTGCCTCACGAACTCCCTTGCAATTGGTGCTAGTCGACGGCATAAAATTTGGGAGAGTACCTTGTAGGCGGCGTTCAGCAATGTGATTGCGCGGTAGTTGCTACAATCCAGCTTATCGCCCTTTTTGTAGATGGGACACACGACACCTTCCATCCACTCCTGCGGCAAAACTTCCTCCTCCCAAATCTTGGTAATGACCCAGTGCAGCGCTCTAGCCAGTGCCTCACCACCGTGTTTAAATAGCTCTCCTGGTAGATGGTCAACCCCAACGGCTTTGTTGTTCTTCAGCCGGCCAATCTCCTCCTGGATTTCCTGGAGATCCGGAGCCGGTAGAATTATGTCCTGCGCGCGTTCCCCCAGGTCCATCACCATACCGCCATCTTCGTCTGCCACATCGCCATTCAGGTGCTCTTCGTAGTGCTGCCGCCACCTTTGGATCACCTCACGCTCATTTGTAAGAAGGTTCCCGTTTATGTCCTTACACATATCAGGCTGTGGCACGTGGCCCTTACGTGAACGACCAACTTCTCATAGAACTTTCGTGTGTTATTAGCGCGGTACAGTTGCACCGTCTCTTCACGGTCTCGATCTTCCTGCTGACGCTTTTTCCTCCGGAAAATCGAGTTTTGTCTTTTCCGCGCCTGTTTATATCGTGCCTCGTTCGCCCTCGTGCGGTGTTGCAGCAATCTCGCCCATGCTGATGCATTCTTCTCTTCTACTAACTGCTCACATTCGCCGTCATACCAGTCGTTTCTCTGATCCGGGGGCACCGTGCCAAGTGCAGCGGTTGCGGTGCTACCAATGGCGGATCGAATATCTCTCCAGCCATCTTCAAGAGACGCTGCGCCTAGCTGCTCTTCCGTTGGGAGTACCACTTCCAGCTGCTGCGCGTATTCTTGGGCTAGTCTACCGTCTTGTAGCCGCCCAATATTAAGCCGCGGCATCCGACTTCGACGCGTGTTGTTCACCGTCGAGAGTTTTGAGCGCAGGCATACTGCAACGAGGTAGTGGTCGGATCCAATATTCGCACTGCGGTAAGTGCGGACGTTCGTGATGTCGGAGAAGAATTCACCGTCGATTAGAACGTGGTCGATTTGGTTTTCCGTTTCTTGGTTAGGTGATCTCCATGTGGCCTTGTGGATATTTTTGCGGGTAAAGAAGGTGCTTCGGACTACCATTCCGCGGGAGGCTGTGAAGTTTATGCATCGTTGGCCGTTGTCATTCGATACGGTGGGAAGACTATCCGGTCCGATGACCGGTCTATACATTTCCTCCCTTCCTACCTGCGCGTTCATGTCACCGATGACGATTTTGACGTCCCGCAGTGGACATCCATCGTATGTCTGCTCCAGCTGTGCGTAGAACGCTTCTTTCTCGTCGTCGGGTCTCCCTTCGTGTGGGCAGTGCACGTTGATGATGCTATAGTTGAAGAAACGGCCTTTAATCCTCAGCTTGCACATCCTTGCGTTGATTGGCTACCACCCAACCACGCGTTGGCGCATCTTACCCAGCACTATGAAGCCGGTTCCCAGCTCGTTGGTGGTGCCACAGCTTTGGTAGAAGGTAGCCGCCCGATGCCCGCTTTTCCACACTTTCTGTCCTGTCTAGCAAATCTCCTGCAGCGCCACGACGTCGAAGTTGCGGGGATGTAATTCATCGTAGATCATCCTGTCGCAACCTGCGAAACCTAGCGACTTGCAACCTAGGAAAACCTAGGAAACCCCGGAACATCTCCGGTGGCCAATAACCAATCTCAGGTTTGGGATAGTATACTAGAAGAGTTTCCGCGTCCGATGGTCCTAATTTTATCAAAATCGGATCATTCTACGCAAAGTTATGCTGACTTGAACTTCGAGAAATTTTTGCCCATCTCAACCTTTTTGTCTAACCCCTGTATTTACTTTTGATCGATTTGTTTATTACTTTTGCTGAACAATTAACCTTCCACGACTCGCTTCTACTTTCATAACACGAAAACGCGCATTGTAAAAAGAGGAACAGTCCAAAAATCCGTGATACCGTCGTTGGGGGTGATAATGGGTCAAATGGGGGTGAGAATGGGTCACTGTTTCAACTAGTTATAATGCTTGTTAAATGGATTGAATGTATCTGAAGGCAAAAAGACTAAAAAATAAGAAACCTTTTTGAACGATTTGGCTCTACGACCTCCAGGTTGCCGGTGAGAGTGATGACCCATTCTCACCCCCCATGGCGGTATTAAAACTAATTAGAATGATACCAATCATTTTTTTTCGGGCGTGGTAAACCAATATAATATGTTGAAAAATTGCTTAGTTTAAAATTCATCTGCAAGGGGTACTAGTATATATGAATCTACCAGTTTGGTTCGATATTGTCAAGATTTGTGGGATTCAGAAAGTTTCCGTTGTCCACAAAGTTTTACGGAGGGTGGAAAGCAATATGTTGCAAATCTGTTAAGTTTTTAATGTTTTTTCCACAGGGCAGCGCTAGTGTTAATAATTGAGGTCGGGGCTAGTGTATAAGAGACTACTAATGTGGCTACATATCTCTAGTTCTGTGGGTTTTAGGATGTTACCGTCTGCCGAGGAACTGTTTAGTTTGTAATTTATCCACAGACCAGCGCTAGTGTTTGAAATCCGCATGGGTAGCGCTAGCGTATATTGGACAAACAGTCTGGTTAGATATTTACGGGCTCTGTGGAATCTAGAAAGTTTCTGCCATATACAAAACTGTTTGGGGATTTGATATCAATATTTAAAGAAGTTGGATAGTGTTTATTTCATCCACTGGGCAGTGCAAGTATATCTGAGGATATTTACTACTTTGGTAAAAAGGAAGTAGCCGCCTATAAAGTTTTTCGAGGATTTTGTATTTTTGCGTAGAATATTCATTTGTTTAGCTTGCATCTAAGATAACACTGAATCAACAATTTGACGCCACAATACACGATTCTAGGCCATCCTTGAATGCGCCCCACGCTAGCCAAGTCATTCTGTACCTGGTCATCTCGCCTTGCTCGCTACACTCTACGCCGTCTTGTACCTGCCGGATCGGAGGCGAAAACCTTCTTTGCATGGTTGCTGTCTGGCATTCTTGCAATATGCCCTGCCCACCGTCTTCTTGCACACCACCAAATATGGCCCTAAGCATCCGTCTCTCGAATACTCCGAGTTCTTGCAAGCCCTTCTCGAGCATGGTCCATGTTTAATGTCCGTAGAGGACTACGGGCAAGGATGCTATCAATCATTTAGTAATTTGCGTTCGATCATTTAGTTGTTTGTCAATAACTCATTCCAGTTTTGTTTCTGCTCTCGTCTCGTACACATGAGCGCAGATGTGCTTGATTGCGGTAGAGATTTATTTGTCAGCAGCAGAGAAAGCTGTATGAATATAGTCGAGTGCGCGCTTTGTTGTTCGGTCGTACGACGGTGATGCTGTTATGACGATTTGTTCGTTCAATAGGAATGGCAAATACAATGGATGAACACGTTGTGAATACTGTTCGATTCCAATTTCCAGCGGCTAGTCCACGGTCCAACATGGACGGAGATTGGGAACTTCCTGAAACAGTTGGATACCAACTTGACGGACATGGAAGTGGCCTACAGAACGGCACATGAACGGTCGGGTTTCATTAAGTTCATCTCTCAGGAAGCAATGAAGCAGTCGCTTAAGAAAGATCGGTACGGATGTCAATCGCAGGTAGCGATATAAAATACATACGTGTTTTCGATTTGCCGCCGGAGACAAATAATAAAAGCTTGTCGATGGCACTTGGGCGATTTGGATATGTGGAATGTTTAACAAGGGAAAAATTTCGCATGGAATCCTTTTTTTTTTTTTTTTTTTCTTCCTAAACAATGGAGGGGGAATCTGCTCCACAGACATCCTGGGTTGACCAGGAAGTGCGGGGTTAGGGATCACCGAGGGAGGCCGGACTACATTCCCGACCCGCTAAACCGTTTCCATTGCCGCCAAGCCCATAGTCCCTTCGGTACAACCAGAAAGTAATGCTTCAAAGGGGGGCCAGTGCACAACGCACCCTCGAGGTTAGCTGCGTGTCCTTGCAGCACCGAACATCGTAACTCGCTTTTCTAGAAGAACACCATGGTATCGTGCCAGCGCGTTGCCGGCTCTCCAGGTGGCCTTACCACGCCCTATGTCCTCGGAAGGTGGGAAGGGTCGACTTCGCGCCTGCTTCCCTCTGCACGACTGGTATCAAGAATGATGATGCCGCGTGCACCCCAAATTGACCTTTCTGCGATAGGGCCTATTCGCCAGCACACAGAGGCACTTGCCGACGCGAGGCCTACGCCTGCCCCAGCCTTGACGAGGACCCCTTTCCGTCCTCGGGCTCGGAACCCGCCCGGTTGACCGACGCCGCGAAAGCGACGATACCATGTTGTTCTTCGCGCGGCCACTTGTTCGATAAAAGGATCGAGTTCGACCACAGAGCATGACCACCGGTATGACCCATGAAGCCGACTCCGATCCCTTGGACCACCTCTTATTTGCGCCTGAACTAGCCATCCTTGAGTCCACGCGCCACCTTCTGTGTAGCTCCGAGACGATTTAGGCGATAGCCGATAAAACGGCGTTCCAGCCAACTTCATCTTTACACATCCTCCGAACTAGGTTGTCCGGGGTAGTGTCCAGACCACATGTGGCAAGCATGTGGTCACGCATTGCGCGAAAACGTGAGCACACGAACAACACGTGTTCCGCCGTTTCCTCTAAACCTGCGCACATCAAACACTCGGGCGAGGCCGAGCAAGCCAGCTGCGTTACCTGCACTTTGATTTTGCAGCACGCTTAAACGCCGGGCACATCGAACCCCCCATGGGGTGCTTGCTGTTCACAGCTTTGCTGGAACAAATCAAACAATTGGGAGGGTTCGTGCAGCATTGTGCCTTATGTCCCTCCAATCCGCAGCGTCGGCAGAGATTGCTTCTGTCAGGGCCTTTGCAGTCCCATTGCTTGTGTCCCGGTTCCAGGCACTTGAAGCAAACTTCGGGTTGCTCGTATATGCGCACAGGGCATACCGACCATCCCACCTTGACGCTCTCGAACTTGACTACCTTCGAGGCGTCCGCTGCAGATAGCCGAACCAATGCTACCTGCGTCCCTGCCGGACCTTTCCGTAGCCGAACGGCTGCGGTGGTCGTCTCCACTTCACACTGTCGCCGCAGTGCCGTGACGAGCTCTTCGACTTCAGTGATCTCGTCCAGGTCTCTAACCCTTAGATTCACCTCCGTCGTGAGTGCCCTCACCTTGACCGTCTCGCCTAGGACCTCCTCCGCCAACTTCTTGTAGGCGGCGCCCTTTTGCGAGACGCCCCGCTTCAGCTAGAGTATCATCTCGCCCATCCGGGTACGTCTTATTCGACGTACGTCGGCGCCGAGTTCACCGAGCTTGACGTCACTCCTCATCGCCTTCAAAACATCCGAGTACTTAGCCTCGTCCGCCGTGATGACTAGGGCATCGCCTCTGGAGCGATTGGCGCCTACCCTAGACTTCTTGCTACCCTCATTCGCCTGGGCCTTCTTTTCGGCCCTTGACGTCTTCGGTTTCCTCTTGTTCTTGACCAGGGTTCAGGAGGCGTCATCCCCCTCTATTTCCCTGGTCTGGTGCGGCTGAGAACTTTCAGCCTGCCGTAACCCCTTATCACCGTCTTTCCTGAGTGGACGAACCCTTCCAGGTCCTTCCTCTCCTGGTTTTGGAGGTACCTGACCGGGGTTCAGCTTCCCAGCCCCACTACCCTTGTTCGGGGTAGTAACCCTCCGCGTTTTGGAGCGGCCCCAGGAGCTCATCCCTGGAGACTGTCTCCCGTTTTTGTGTCTGCTCCGTTGGAGCAGTCACCCCCGACGTACCCGCAAATACTTGAGCCTCAGTCTGGGTAGACTTTGGCACCACCGTCTTCGCTGGCACGCCTTCGGTCGATTCGACCTTGCCCGAGTCCGCGAATCCTTGGGCCTCAGTCTGGGTAGACCTCGACTCCACCGATTTCACGAGTTTACACTTGGCCGTCCCGACCGCCCTCTCCAGCTTGGCGTCCAGCATCGACTTTCGAAGTTTCTGCAAGCTCCTCTTGAGGTCCTTGCTGATATTATGCTTCGATGACGCAAAGTCGATGATGGCGTCCAGCTGTTCCGTCGCCACCTCGAAGGCCGAAAGCCCATCGCGTTTGCGGTTCATCGTCTCCACAAGCCATGGGCCGTCAATAACCCCTACCGGCGTTTTTATAGCCGAGAGGAAGGTTGAGTGACCCACGCTGGCGCTGCGCACTGAGCTGCCGACTATTGCCTCTGGCCTCCTAGGCGGAGACCTGAATAACCCACCTCTTGCGAAGGGGTTGTCGCCTACACTACTACCACTAATTGAAGAATTGACTTGGTTTTCCATTTTGGTCCCACGAGTTGCTCGGGAAAAGAGGTCCACCACGCCAGAGCCCAGCATGACGCGGTAAGGGACAATTACTGTGGAGGGTGCCCAGGTACCCCACAGGCTCCGTTAAAGGCCTAGCTTATTATTTCACCCCCCTGGCCATGCATCCCCTCGGCACGGGTCGCTTGACGCCTTGGGATTAGGGGTTAGGAACGATGGTCCCGGTCTAACTCGCAGTGGCCATGGGGAGGGGTCGTCAAGCCCTTGGACAAAGTCCCTGCTGCCCCGCATGGAATCTGGCTTAGGACATATGTACAATGGTGTGCGTGGTGTATACATTGACCTGAAAGAGGAAATACCGCCATCGCTTAGTTTCGGTGGCCGTAAAGGAAGAATATATTACGACGGTCTTCAGGATGTGTGTTTTCTTTGTCGGGCTGTGGGTCATCGGAAGATTTCTTGCCCACAACGACCCTCTGGAAATCGTAGGAAAAACAAGCCTAAAGACCAATCCCAACCGAGTTCGTATGCTGGGATTGTATCTGGAATGAATTATTGGCAGTGGCTGATTTTCTACTCGCCGCAGCCACATCCAGGCGCTATAGTATATGCACAAAATAGCCAGCAAGAGTTAACTGCCAGAAATTTGTATGGCGAAAGACATCTAACGCTGGTTTTCTCAAAATTAGGAACTTTTCATGAAAAACTATTTGGTACCGGTTATGAGGGATGGTGTCCGCTACTACGCATACCAAATATTTTTTCGATTAAAGTGCTTAATTTTGAGAAATCGAGCCTTAGATGCCTTTCGCCATACTGATTTCAGAATGTTAACTCCAAGCGTGCCGCTGTAAGCACGCTCAAAGCAGGCGATTCATTGTACCTGATGAAGACTCAGAATGCGCAGAGGAAATCATTGTAGATCCGGTGGAAGAAAACTTTGTGGAATCAATGGATAAAGCAGCTACGGAACACTTGGACCTGATCGGAAGAGAAGATCTTGAGAACGAATGCCAATCGGAAGATAAAGCGAGTGAAGTGAAAGATGAAGCAAAACGGATACCTTCAGCCAGCCGGTTACTTGACTGACTCGAAAAACTACGAAGATGAGACAGATGCCGACCTTCAAGCGATGAGGAAGCCACAGGAGAACCAACGAAGAGCCCAGTTTGCGTCTTCCGGTGACAGTTCTAGTTCCCTCCCTAGGAAGAAAAGTCGGCGTAAATTTAATTTTTGATTTTGAATAGAATATTAGATTATAATAATATTTCAAAAGATTTGTGGCTCCGGGAGTTTTTAATTAAACAAATGAGCCTTTTAAATAAATGTCCGGAAAAATTCCAAAAGCTGAATTTCAAAATGTGTAGTATGGTGGACTTGTAGTGCGAAGGTTTTTCTACAACTCTTCCTAATGATTCGTTGTCTGAATTCCTTTAGTAACGGAGTTATAGCTGTAGTTCCAGTAATTAAGACTAAATGTTCACAACATTCCAATAACTTAGTTTAAGTTACTGCAACAAGCGCTATAACTCCGTTATTAGTTGAGTCTAACAACGAAACATTAGGCAGAGTTGTAGAAAAACCTTCGCACTTGAAATCTACTATACAACACATTTTGACATTCAGCTTCTGGAATGCGTTATTGAAAAACTGCTAAATGTTCGAACGCGAATTACAAAATGATCGATAACATCCTTGACTACGGGTCTTATGAGCGTTTTGTACATGACACATTTTATGCGGTAGTGAATCTTTTTTGACCGCAGTTTCTTCTGGAGCTCGTAGTAGGCCCACAAATTTCACGACTAACATTATTATCAGTCGTTAGCAAGGATCCAAGGTAAACGAATTCATAGACCACCCCGAAAGTATCCCCGTTTATCGTTCCCTTTATGTGCATTACTTTCGTGTAAATTTCAACAACCTTTTCTATCTGTGATGTACGTCTAAGTTTGGAAGATGATATTAGCATTTCCATATAATTGTAAACTCCGGTAGCTGTTTAGTTTCCCAGATTCTGACTATCAGTTTGTGCAGACAAGTTACCAGTTTTTCCCTGGGTGGTGCGGATAGAGCCGCTTTTCTACTCTCAAGCAAGTAGAGGGATATTTTGAAATCTATCCCATAAGCAAAATTATTTTGCAGTTACTTGCCTGTCAAACATTTCCCGCTCTTCGAATTTCTCTTTCCATGCTGCATGAGGTCGCACAAATGCGCAAGACTCTACATGACTTTACGATGGTTTGCATACATTTCTGGCCCAATCAGCTGTTCAATCTCGTGAAATATCGTAACGAGTGCTTTTTAATTGCATTCCTGCTAATTTTCCACTCGAAATATAATGTGAAAATGTTTGTTACAAAGAATACAAAACTCAAACTAAGTTTATTTTTATTTTTTCTCAAATAATAACAATACTTCTCAATATAGGATCTGAATCGAACATAACCACAATCTTCAATGTTTGGCTCCGGCACAATAGAAAAGTTTGGCTTCAGTTTGACAACCAAATCGATTCTATTCGCATCACCCAGGTTTTTCCGAGCCCCGAAGAATTTGCGTGTTTTTTGAGAACGGCACAGCTGTTTCATCTCCTCGCACTCCGCTTGTTCTAGATGGTGTTTCTTTTCCTGAAAAAGGCGGGTCTGCAATCTCCACTTCCGTCTATATCGTTCCACATTCTGTCGGGTCCTTTGCTGCAACGCGACCGCCCGCGCTGCGTCTTCTCCTCCAGAATCTTTAACTATATTAGCTTTAACTATATTCCAGCAGACCTCAAGAGGGGCCCCATCGAGCTCACCCTCATCCGGCAACGCTGCCTCGAGATGCTGCGCGTATATAGTGGCGGCATCAGGGGTGGCATTGCGCATCCCGATTCGAACGGAAATTCTATCGAATCAAGCATGTTTGGCATTACGACTTTCGATTCGATCTCGAAAACGAATTATCGTTCGAGGACTTACAAAAAAGCGAGATGTTTTGGCATTACGGATACTCGATAGCACACAGAAAAACGACTCAAATCGAATGAAAAACACTCCTCACCTTTATTGCTTTCGAATGATTTTCGAGAGTTATTTCTTGTTGAAAGTTTACAACTATATTTACTATTTTTTCTGTACGTGAAGAGTATGAATGTTTTATTAATATTACATCTCGAATGAAAGAATGCCATTAGTATGTCCCCTTTTGAAGTTTCAAGGCAATATGCTATTTCTCATTGGATTTTTAAAAATGGAATGACTGACTGACGGCTGACGATTAGCTTCGGAATCCCGCGAAGAATTGCTTCAGAATCATTCGACGTTTCGTTTCGGAATACATCGACGGATTGCTTCAGAATTTCTCATAGATTTCGTTCAGAGTCCCTTAACAATTTTTTTTGAACCATTCGACGATTTGCTTCGAAATCCTTTGATGATTTGCATCGGAATCCCTCAAAGGTTTACTTCAACATCCTTGGGGGATTTCCTTCGGGATCGCTGAAGGATTCTTTTCGAAATAACTGAAGGATTAATTCGGAGTCATTCGACGATTTGCTTCGAAGTCCTTCGACGGATTGCTTCGGAATCCTTCGACGATATGCGTCTTCATCCCTGGAACATTGCTCATGAAATACCTGGAACCATCATATTGAAATTCCTGGAGGGTTTTCGACGAAATCCCTGGAATATTCCACTTCAAATTCCTGAAATATTCCCGTTGAAATTCCTGGTGGATTCCCTTCATGATCCCTGGAGGCTCCCATTGGTATTCTTGAAGGATTCCTGTCGAAATATCTAGAGATTCCCATCGGAGTCCCTGGAACATTCCAGTCAGGATCACTAAAGGATTTTCATCAGAATTCTTGGAAGATTTTCGGCGGAATCCATGGAAAGTTGCACTATTTTTTGCCTTTCTCGTACAACGAAGTTGTACCGAAAGGCTATAATTTCACTACAAAAACGAACTTTTGATAGCAGCCTCTGAGACCCATAGTGTTATATATAAATCGACTCAGCTCTACAAACTGAGCACATGTCTGTCTGTCCGTGTGTATGTATGTGTGTATGTGTGTGCACAACAGCTATAAAAAACATTAGACAACTTTTCGTATACTAATCCTTGCTCCCAATAAGTTTTATTCGACAGGGGACAAAGCCTTGTTGATCACTATTGAATTTGATAACGATTGGTCATTGCGTTGAAAAGTTATGAAGAAAATGGTACATCGGACCATATAAACCCCATATGAGGTTGGTGTCTTAACTAAATTCGAAAAAGGCACCACCAACGTTAGGTGGATTAATCTGGGTTTTTTCATTTGAGATAGATAGAATATTTATGAAGTATGCAAATATATCCACTGCCTGACGCTAGTCGAGCGCAATTAAACATAGACTGTGAGTTGTTGCTCACACGTGCACACGTGCACTTGCTTGAGAAAAGAGAATAATATTAATGAGTGTGATTGATCGGCAATTGCCTTAGGTGGTTGGACTGCATTTGTCACATTACCGCTGATAATTTGATGAGGTGTTAAAATGTTCGAGAATTTTTGAAAGAGGGTCAATTTCGAGAAAAAATATAAAGGGCCTATAGCCCCCCCTAGGCATCGGAGGTAGTTACGCCAATGATTAAAGCTATGTCCATTTGGAATCCGGAATTATAAAATCATCTGTATATCGGTAACGGATTGACGTACAAATAAGGTTAATACATCAAAACAAATGTAATTTACTGTACATTAAGGAAAAAATATAGATACAAATCATTTCTTCTTGTTTCCAGTGAAAATTCGCACCTTCTTCTTTATTCCTATCATCAAAAGTTGCACATCTCCGGAGTCAACTTCCTTGGCACATTTGTTCCACATTTTGGTCATCTGAGTCGCGTCCCGAACTGTTTTTTCCACTTTTGGTAAGCTTCCGCTTCATTACTGCCCAACATGTCTCGATGGGCCGGAGCTGTGGGAAGTTGCGTGGAATTATGTTTTTATCGATGAAATCTTCGTTATTATCGTGGTACCACTGGATGACTTCCCGGCTATAGTGGAAACTCGCCGAATCTGGCTAAAACTTCACGGGACTTTTATGGGCTTTATGGAAGGTAGACCGCGGTTTTTGAGACATTCCTCCTTGTACAGTTTCGAGTCAATCGTCTTATTCGTCACAAACACTTAGGTCTTTGCTCCACAGCTGCATATCCCTTGCCAAAATCATCTGATTTTTTTTTTTTTCAAATTTGTCCAAAAAGCAAACTTAAACTTCGCAGGAACTAATCCTCGTGCCGTGGCCATGTAGAATTTTTGGCTAGGAAGCTGTCCGAAATCCATTTTGACGTAGGTTCCATCGTCGATTAGCAGGATTATCAACGTGGGTGTGCAGATTTTTTTCTCTCCTTTCGGCTTAAATCTGGAATAATTTTTGACTCGCTGCACGAAACATCGTGAAATTTATACCACAGCAAGTGGGCGCCTAGGTAGACAAACCGCTGTAAAAGAATTCTTGCAGCGGTCACTTTCCGTGCCGCTGCAATACACTAAATGAACCTTCTTTCTTTCTTATTATTGGCATTATATCCCACACTGGGACAGAGCCGCCTCGCAGCTTAGTGTTCATTAAGTACTTCCACAGTTATTAAACTGCGAGGTTTCTAAGTCAGGTTACCATTTTTGCATTCGTATATCATGAAGCTAGCACGATGATACTTTTATGCCCAGGGAAGTCGAAAACCGGCACCGGGAATCGAACCCAGCCACCCTCAGCATGGTCTTGCTTTGTAGCCGCGCGTCTTACCGCACGGCTAAGGAGGGCCTCTCAAATGAACCGGTGCCAGCGAAAGTGATATGTACATAAACCATTTTTGTCGATTTTGAGTTTTTTGCACCAATGGCTTCTGTTAGCAAAGATCTAGTAAGGAAATAACGAAAAAGTGATTTTTGACAACTAAATCTGGAGATATGCACTTTTTATTTTCTGGTATATATTCATTGCCAGGAAAAGTGGTACATGTATAGTTCTACAACCAACCGGCGGTTGTTAGATTTTCTAACAATTCTGTATAAGAATCTACCAACACCTGTATAAGAATTGGGCATATGCGAAATTGTTAGATTCTTATACAAAAAATATAAGAAAAGCTTACAATATTGTTAGATTCTTATACAATATTTGTATAAGAATCTATCAAATCCGCATATGCCCAGTTCTTATACAGGTTTTGGTAGATTCTTATACAGAATTGTTAGAAAATCTATCAACCGCCGGTTGGGTGTACCCACTAAAATCAGCTTATTGATAAGAAAATTTGACAACATGGATGTTTTCGCCACAGATTTTAACCCTATTTTGAATTTCATGATGATTTACTGCCGTTTAAAATAATTTTATAAATATACATGTACCACTTTTACTGGCAACGATTTTTGGTTTCTGTTGCATTTTGTTCCCATTAATAGTGGTACATGTGCATTTTGTTTCAACAAGCTTGAAATTTGTCAAGAAACTTCGCAAATTTCTCATTACTACCCTTAGGTACATCAGCCATAACACGTTGGTGCAGTTGAGTAGCAGAAAATTACAAATTTGAATTTTATTTTCGAAGTTTTTTGAAAAAATGCGTCTCATGTAAAATTCACTCAATGTTACATGTACCACTTTCGCAGGCATCGGTTCAAATGATTCCGGATTCTAAATGGACATAGCTTTATCTATTATGTTTCCCGGGCAAATGCGTTTATTTATACAAAACATTATTAAACAATTTTCTTCTTTCTGTCTTATACCGACGCGTTGATTTGAAGAAGGCATTATCTTCTCTGTTTGCTTTATACCGATAAGAGGTGTTAATTTAAAGAAGGCATTATTTCTTCTTTTTGCCTTATACCAGGAAAAACGCGTTGATTTAAAGAGGTCATCGTCTCCGCTGTTCGCCTTATACCGGCATACGCGTTCATACAAAGAAGGCTACTCTGTTTGCCTTATACCGGGCAGACGTTTACATTTAAAGAAGGCATCATCTCTGTCTTACACCCATAGAAATAATTATAACACCCCCGCTGGTTTTACATACAAAATGGTCATTAGACTGGCCCAGATTACTATGGGGAGAAAAAAAAGTTGTCGAATTCCACGGGGCACCCCCCGGAATTGTGTCTTTGGGTGAGAAAATCAATCTCTGAAAATTTCAGCTCAATCGCTTGTTGCATAAGCTGGCGCATTTGATTTGAAGTTTGTATGGGGATTTCAACCAAAATGTATAGGAAAATACACCTCCGTCACTCATTCGATCTGGAAATTGGTTCTGATTGCTCGATTGACCTCAGTATTGCAAAAACGGCAGTTGGTATGCTACAGAACAATTTCACAGAACATTGCATGATGATTAAATGAACTTTTATATAATTTTCGGCTGATTTATTAGGAGCTGATTTGTGTATTTCTGGGTTTTTTGATCGAATCGCATCAGCCGAAACCTATATAAAAGTTCATTTAATCATCATACAATGTTCTGTGAAATTGTTCTTTAGCATACCAACTGCCGTTTTTGCAATTCTGAGGTCAATCGAACAATCAGAACCAATTTCCAGATCGAATGAGTGACGGAGGTGTATTTTCCTATACATTTTGGTTGAAATCCCCATACAAACTTCAAATCAAATGCGCCAGCTTATGCAACAAGCGATTGAGCTGAAATTTTCAGAGATTGATTTTCTTACCCAAAGACACAATCCTGGGGGGTGCCCCGTGGAATTAGACAACTTTTTGTTTCCTGGGCCAGTCTAATGGTCATGCTTGAGGATCAATATCTAGATTTCTAGCGATTAGATTAAGGACATATTTTGCATCCCAGCCTAAAAACGAAAAAAAAAGTTTGATTATAATTAATTAATTACACGAACATCAAGAATGTTAGTTAAAAAGAATATTTATTTCGTTTCTCTAAGTAGTATATTTTTTTATTCTTTGCAAATACTTTCATTTTGCGATTCATCGGTATCTGTTTCGAAATGTTTTTGGGATAATGGATTTCAGGGTAGGGTAGTGGCCTTCGGGGTAATGACATTCAGGGTACTGCCATTCGAAATAGTGGAGTGGAGCTCATCGGAGCCACGGAAAACAACTCGGAATCGTGCAGTCAACGCTGAGTCATGTGATTGAACGTTAGTGTTTCATTTAGATAGTTAAGGACTGCATAGGTACACAAAATCAATGATTGTAAGATTTTCTAACAATTCTGTATAAAAACCTACCAAAACCTGTATAAGAACTGGGCATATGCGAAAATGCAAGATTCTTATACAAAAATTGTATGAGACTTTGAAGTTTTGCAAGCATTTCTTACAATACGCACCTGAACTAAGAATTATGGAAAAATACTTAACTATTATGAAGTAGGCACAGCGCACTGTTTTCTTTTTCAAAACCCAATTACAACAATTGAATATTTCCAATCAAGTGAACTCGTTGGGGTAGATTTCCACAAATCTTGTAGCAGCTTCGTTTTCTACGTCTACAGTTCGATTTTCGCCTATCATAGGGATGCCCCTTGAAGTTTTTAGTTCTGAACATGAGAAGAGTAGTTAAATTATAGAATTTTTTGTTATTTTTCAAAGGAACTCCTTGTCATCAGGGGTTGAATTCAAACACATTACCACTAATAGTTATACTAACGTATATTAAATCCTCAGATTCGACGATTTTCGCCTATCAAATGTACTTGGCCGTATTGATCGTTTCCGATATTCGTCTTCATCACATGGTTCATCGACTTCGGCGAACGGTTCAATCGATTCGTTATCGATGTCATCTTCGTCTTCTTCATCTTCGTCGCAATCATCTGGAACTTCCTCGGAATCGCACTCCTCTTCGGTTTCCGCTGGGGGCTCTGTAGTTTCCTCTTCTATGTGATGATCCGTACATATTTGGCAAGGCATCTCCTCCTGTTTCATTTCTTCGAGGGCTGGGTCCGATGCTTCAACTTTCCCGTAGCAGATGTCCGCATAGATTTGCTTATCCGGTTGACAAGGATGGTGAACATCTTCGGATAAATCTGCCGTGGGGTCATATTTATTTTTCGTTGGTTTCAATTCAATTGGCTGAAGATTCATTTTATATAGTAGTTCTTCTGGTACATTTAACTTTTTCTTGGGATCGTCAAGTAGTTTCATGGGTAATCCATGGTAGTACAAATCGCTTTCGGAGATTGTCTTTTTACGGGCTGCGACGGCAGCCAGGTATTGACTTATTACATCAGCTGGATATTTCCTGGAAATAAATTACCACAACTGACATTGTATAAATTGAGACAGCAAACATTCACCGGAGACATTTTTCCATATCTCATACGCAGGAGGTCGTTTCAGATTAAACAAAACAGTTCCTGTGCGTCACTTTATCTCTGTTTTGGAATTAAACTTTTTCGAGAAATGTAGAATGTAAGAATATGTCGGATATCTAGTAAGAAGTGATGTGAGGTCCGGTTATTTGCAGAGAATTTTAATCGTAAATCATAAGTATAATTCTATTTGTTTCTATGTTGGCTCTAGAGAAGAAGACAATACATTCAATATATATCATATCAATTGTGTGGGGCTCTTAAGGAGTCGTCATACACGTTAATTGCTAGATATTTGTTTTCATCTCACCCCAAAGATTAATCAAAAGTCTGAAGGCTGTGTCATACTCATCCGAACAAAAAAATTTACAAGATGTGTCTGGCTATGGCTATATTATGGCTATTATTATCAATTCAGTGCAAATCCGAATTATAGCCGCTAACGAAGTTGGATTTTTCTCACAATCCATACGTTAAACCTAACTTCGGAAGTAGTGCGCTGTTTTCATTTGGTGATTTGCTATACAGCGCACCACTTCCGAAATTAGGTTTAACGTATGGATTGTGAGAAAAATCCAATTTCAATAGCGGCTATAATTCGGTTTTCTACTGAATTTATACTATTAAACCTCAAATTGAGATCAAATAAGGGTTCTGATTGACATTAGCTTTCCGATTACTATCAATGAGGTGTTACATGTGGTGTGAATTTTTGGCCACGTAACTGCAACAATAGGACTTTTATGACTTACATTGGCGCAGGTTTATGACTTTCAAAGCCACACTCGCACGATGTCGACGGTGCAAACTTTGGAGCTTCGTCGAGTGGATCACTGCTAGGACGAACGTTAGCCACATCTACTTTAGAGCAAATATCCTTCATGGGATGCAATTTGCTGTGGTGCTTCACACTTTCAAAGTCCGGTAGTGGCAATGTGGAAGCTTTCATAATTTTTCGTTTACAGTCACACTCATTTTTATGCGGAGCTGCGGCTTCACTTCCCAACACTAGCACGGAAATACTGAACAGCACTGTGGCAACCACCCGCATAGTTCTAATATAAACTTAACTTTTCTGTAAGGTTATGATGGATGTATTTTGTTGCTCAATTGAACTTGTGGTTCATCCTCGATGGTTGCTTTATAGAAATTGACTAACTATTATCAATCTTTGTTGTTGTTCCAACAAAGTTCACTAACCGAAAATACGTGCCATAAGGGTCATCGTTCTCAAACCCTTGGATTGATGTTTAGTTAGTTTCAATAATAAGTCACGTATTAAATGACGACACATTTCTAATGTATGATGTCGTCAATGCAATGAGTTGATGGGCTAGTTTTTCAGGTACTACAGTTATGACAACAAAAACAGCCGATTTTAAGTACAAAAACCCTTATTTATCCACTCAGTAGACGAGCTCGGTGATCTAGTGACTACCGCTTCTGCCTTATAAGCAGGAGGTCGTGGGTTCGATTCCAGGCTCGTCCCTTTCCTACTTTGTATTTCTATCTTAGTTCTTTCTGTGTTTCACGTGCTACCAAAACGATTCCTACTGTTATAACCTCCCACACAATCCCAAAAACCTCCCGTGCCATATATGAGAGGTCGTAGAGTTCTCTGCATCTTTTTTAAGTAGGTGTCCAACTAACCATCCTTCCTCTTCCTCAGCATTCGCAAGGATTTGGCCAGGATAGATCTCGACTATTGAAGAGTGCATTGCTTCTATCCAAGAGATAGTGATTAGTCCCACCCAAATCATTATCTGTGGTAACGGATGCAAGTGATGCTACTATCACACAAAAGTCTTGGCTTGAACCTACGAATTTGTGCGAAATGCTCAATGCATATTTATCCACTCAGCGGTGATACTGACTCTCGTTATTAGTTAAGAGGTCAGGACACTAATTTCTGAAGATCAATGATTTATTTTCATAACAACATCAACCGGTAATTACCCTGTCGAATGCAACTTCAGTATATCCTACTACAAAAAACTACAGCAACAAAAAGTTTTTCAACTGCTGAATGTGTAGCAAAGATAAACTGTTACACTTGTTGTTATTTAATTGTTTATTGAATGACTAAATGAAAGAAATGAAAGACTAAAAAATAGAAAGACTGAAAGCCTGAAAGATTGAAACACTGTGAGGCTGAAAGACTGGAAGACTGATAGACTGGAAAGCTGAAATATTAAAAGAACTGGAATGCTGAAGGATTGGAGGACTGAAAGACTGAAACTCTGACAGATTGATAGACTGAAGGATTGAAATACTGAAAGATTTTAAGGACTGCAAGACTTAAAAACTGAAAGATACGAAGATTGCATTTTCAAAGAACACAAGAAAGAAAAAAAAACTGAAAAACTTGAAGACTAGGAAAAACTAGAAAAAAAACTTGAAATATTGCTGAAAGAATGAAAAAATGAAAGACTGAATGAAAGACAGGAACACTGAAAGAGTTTTCGAAAACAAAAAAAGGAAAGACTGAAAAACTGTAAGACTGACTGAACGGTTGAAGGACTGAAAACTGATAGATTGGAATACTGAAAAACATAAAGATTGAAAGACTAAAAGACAGAAAGGCTGAAGAACTGAACGACTGAGAGACTGGAAGATCAAAAGAGTGAGAGACTGGAAGACTGAAAATCTGAAAGACTGAAAGATTTAAAAAAATAAAAAATAAAACCAGATTAATCCACCTAGCGGTAGCGGTGGAAACCTTCGTAAAATGTGTTTGCTTGAAAATAGATGAGCTAGTAGCTAGGAGTAAAAAAGAAAAACTTCTTTGTCCGTTCTATGAAAATCGGATTATTTCAAGCAAAGATATTGTAGATCCAGTTGAAAACGCGAGATCTAGGTTCGGTTTTCAACTTGATCTACAATATGCTAATAATAATTTCGACATTTTTTTCCTTTTCCATTTTTTGACGTACATACCCCTGTTTTATTTTACCCAGTTATATATTTTAAGGATATCACTTTTGGATGTTTGTTAAACTGGAGCTCTGACTACAGAAGAAGAAAACGAAAATGTCATTCCCATCAAGCGAGCGGAGGGCAATATTTGTTATGATATAAATCTCATGACCGTCCTCCTGCCAAACTCCAGTATGAAAAGGGAGGGAAGTGTATCAGTGTGGAAGCATCCGGTAGTTCGTTTTCGGAGAGAAATTATAGCTTTTCGGTTCAACTTTGTAGCACAAGAAAGGCAAAAAGTATTTTGGCCATAATTTCTAAGGTAATTGGACTATTTCCAATAGAAAATAATAGAACAGGATTCCGCGTCCAATGCAATTTGTTGTGAGTAAATCGATTGAGGGTAAGTGCATTGAAAATGAGCTAGACTTTTTTATAACATAAAGTATTTTGGCCTTAATTTTTGTGCCCATAGTCCGATCTTCCAAATTTTCAATAGAAAACAATACGACAGGATCCCGCTGCAAATCTAACTTGTTGCAAGTAAATCGGTTGAGGATAAGTACCAAAAAAATGAGCTAAACTTTTCGCATTTTTGGTGCGCCCACAAACACATACACACACACAGAGACATCATCTCAGTTCGTCGAGCTGAGTCGATTGGTATATAACACTATGGGTCTCCAGGCATTCTGTAAAATGTTGGTTTTGGAGCGAACATATAGCCTTTTCGTATACTTTTTTGACAAAAGGCAAAAATGGTGTTTCGGCCATAACTTCCGATCCCATAGTCTGACCTGGCCAATTTTCAATAGGAAACAATGGGAAAGGATTCTGCTTCGGATTCGGTTGAGGATAAGTGCCTGGAAAATGAGTGAGATTTTTTGCATCGTTTTGTGCGCACACACACACAAACATCACCTCAATTCGTCGAACTGAGTCGATTGGTATATAACACTATGGGTCTCCGGGCCTTCTATACAAAGTTTGTTTTTGGAGCGATCATATAGCCTTTACTGTATGCGTATTGAAAAACCGAACTATTGAAAATATGAAATATTGAAAGACTTAGAGACTGAGAGTCTGAAGGATTTAAGGACTGCAGAAAATAGAAATACCGAAAGACTAAACGACTGAGAGATCGAAAGACTGAAAGTATAAAGGACTGAGAGACTGAAAGATCAAAAGACCAACAGACTGGAAAACAGAGAAATGGGAAAATAGAAAATAGAAAGACTGGTCCTCACGCAAATTGTTGCTTCAATCCAAAATCCCTTTCTCTGTTCAAGGCCGAACACATCGGAACGAAATCACAAAATATCTACACGCGGTCTCCCAACTGCCAAGGACTACACATATCTATAGTTTAATTGTGTGCGGGGTTATTTAGAGAGAAAAAGGCACAATAGCGGTAAAATTGAGAGGTGATCTTCTTGCCCGGGTGGCGATCTTAACCCGTCCTCCCCTATGTCAATTTGATAACCGCTAGTACTGTCGGCCAGGCAGCGAAAAAAAACAACTTGGGGCCACTACACTAGGTAATAGGGGAAACTGGACACACTTGATCCCTACTTTTTGTTTAGGATATTTCTCGATGAAGCATGCACAGATTTGCACGCTTTTTGATGGACTTGATATAGAATTTAATTAGTTTTTCAAAATCGTCATTGGATGCAAGTATTTGTTCATGAAAGTTACCGAAAAATCGATTTTGCCAAAAGATAGAAAATTGGTATTTTCAAAACTTGCGGGAGACTTGATCTCCATATAGGGTGAAATTGATCCCTTTATGAGCTGAACATGTTTAGGTTCTTCCAAGTCTAATGAAAGGTCAAATTGGTCTATTCTCAAATCCTAACAATTCTTCATAGTCTGTTGTAATAGCAGGCCAGTTGTTGCACTAGTGCTTTATATGTCAAATGGCCAATCAAAGCACCGCAAACCAAGTTCATATCGATAAAGCATATTCATATGATACGATAACACCTTTGATCTCCTCCAAAACAAGCAAAGCATAATTGTAAAAATTGATTTTGCTTAATTTTTGACGTCCTTTGCACCAGTTGTCGCACTAGTGGTCCCAATTTGGCCAATCCCATAAGAAAACAATGGGATTTGCCAAATAAGGAACCAAAATTAAGAATAGTGCCACAACTGGTGCATGCGTTCCTATTATGGATTAATCATTTTTGAGGATAATAACAATTTTATTGTAGTTTTCACAGCTGTTCCAAGGAGCAGGAAGTGAAACCTTTCGCTCGATAAATAAAGTCCACCCACATGCCTTTTACTTATTTTTAAAAAAATAGTTGTTCTTATGTATGGCGACAATTGGTACACCGACCCTATTCTATTAAATCTCTGAAAATTGACCACACTGCAAATGCTATGCCCAATGGTAAATATCCCTGTTTTGGGGCCAACAAAAAAAGTTTGTGATACCGTTGTGCGGGGCGTCTTCTGACAAATCGGAGGCTACTTTGGACATTTTGAAACAAGAATTACAACGTTAACTCTTAAATTGCAATTATCACCATTCGGGTGTCTTGTTGATAGTTATTTATTATTATTATTATATTTTGGTTTGAGGTTTTCAGCCCTGGGCCGGTTCACCTCGCAACAGTTGATAGTTGGATAGCCACTTTTTGTTTAAAATTTGGTATTTTTTTCTTTTAGCTTTTTTTAGAAAACCAAAAATCCAAAGTAGCCCCCGGAGTCAAAGGAACCCCGCACGAGGTACATCGAGATCGCCAGACTACTACCAATATCACAACATACATCATACATCAATATGGCACTGTCACGCATGCTTTAAACATCATCATTTTTTGTAGTGCGTGTTATTACATATTACACAAATGCGATTTCTCTTAAACGACTGACCAAAAGTTGTTGAATGAGCCTATTATTAAAAATTCTTAAAATTCTTAAAAATTATAAATAAATGGTGATTGTAAACAAACTTCTCCTAGTTGAAACGGAAAGAATTGAATACTAGATCGAACAATACTGGTTTTAAGCCCAGTGATCGCATGATTGACAAAATTAAGGAGAAATTAAATTTATTTTTACATTTTAACTAGAAAAGAATTTTAACAGATCAATTAGTTACATACAATACAATAATATGCGATGGTATACAACATACGCCTGAATATATGCAATATCGGGATCAAGTGTGTCCAAACTGTGGGGGAAGTGTGTCCATGTTGAGTATTTATCTTCTTTGGTTTTTGTATTCAATGGAAAATAAGCAAGACTTAATTGAATGCATTTATTCATTTCTACAATAATAAAACTTTGTCCAGTAAAAATTTGACACGTTTTGGTTGGACATATTCAAAGTTATTAAACTTTTCTCCTTTGAATCAAAAAAGGATTGAGAATGCTTAAATAATAAAACCTCTCTAAAACCCATATACATAAAGTAACTAATATCAAATGTAACTCAGATTCAATAATCTATCTAACGGATCCGTTTGCACATATCAATAAAAATGTGATTAGTTTTCGAGAAAACATGGGGGGATCATGTGTCCCCGGGGATCATGTGTGTCCAGTAAGGTGGCTCAAAAAACACTTTCAAATTTTTTTATGGGCCGCTTATTCGGTTCTATTTGATGCCCTGATGCTCTGGACAAAATTTCAGCCAAATCGGTCAACGTTTGGGCGGTGCTAAACTCGTTGGAAGTTTATATGGAAAAATGTATGCAGAAACATCCAAAAACAGTGATTTGCAGTTGGACGGCACAATTTGCCATCAAGAACCATTATACTCATCCAGTTCTTGTAAAATTAAATACCGAATGTTATGCTGAAAACCGCGAGAACGTTGACCGATTTGGCTGAAATTTTGTCTAGAGCATCAGGGCATCAAATAGAACCGAATAAGAGGGCGGCCCATCAAAAAATTGAAAAAAGTTTTTCCCATACTAATTTGAGCCACCCTAGTGTCCAGTTTCCCCTACAGCAATTTGATGTAAATTTGTGAAAAATATACTCAACAGACTGCAGGATACCACCACGCCATAACACTATCTTGCCTTCGAAACTAGACTTCGAATCTACATTTTTTTCTTAAAACTGCACATTTGCACAACATAAAATCCTTCACCTCAGCGGAGACGAGCCAGCCTCGGGCTGAAAGTCTCCTTAATAAAGACACAAAAAAAAATACTTCACCTCAGGAATTCGCCGGCATAAAAATAAGTTAGAAAAACTTTCAGCTAATGGTTGGTTAATGGTATCTAAGAAAAAATCATGGCAGCGAAATTGATTTACTGCCATTCACACGCACTGACTACATCGATCGTCTGGATTCAAATGTATGAAGTCTATCAACAAAATCAGTACTTTTACAAAATTTGTACAGAAATAAAAACCTGTATTTCTAAAATGTATAAAGTCTGAACTACGTTCACTACAAGATAAGTATGTAATTTTTCACTAAAAAATAAATTAATGTATTTCATGTTCTCATTTTTTTCCTTTTTATGTAACTTTTGTAGTAATTAATTTATAGAATAAATTTAATTTTTATATATTTAAAGATTTAAAGAACTAATTGATAATTTCGACAATTCAGCCACGGGCTGAAACTCTTTTTGTTAGACAAAAGACAAATACAAAACAAAATTGATAATTTTGATCTTTAAAAACAATTTTTTTTCTCTCGAAAGTTATGCGTTTTTTAGTTATTATTTGACCATTATTTTTTTTAAAGTTCTGGCACTGTATGAAAACTAAAATACCATTATAATTTTAAAAAAAATCATATTGCTTTTTCTCCGCCTTCTTTGCCAACAGCTTTCAATACAATTTCTTATTTTTCTTGAATTAATTTCATTTTTGCAATTCCTGATCATAATATCTGGTTTACAGTTCGTCTTTGAGTGATAAAACGGCCTACTTTTCCATACCAACGAAATGGATGCTTTAATGAACATTATGCAACTCAAATGGGTTGCATAATATTCATTATAACACTCATTTGGGTGCTATAATGAAAAACCAACACCAGAACAGTCGTTACGTGACTACATTTTGCTAAATTAGCTTGGGTAAGTGCTCAAATAGTGTATTCTATGCGCCCCGTAATAAATTAAATAGTTTGGCGGTCATGGCATCTAAAATTTCCAAAGGCACGTACATCTATCGCTTCACGGCTCATTGAACTTTGCAATGTGGCAAGGTAACATGGAATCTGGTTCTTCTCCGCAGCAACATAATTTATTGGCAAGAATGATCATGTGGAGAAAATTAGACTACAATTTTGGAACAGATTTATCAAATTGTCCATTTTTCGTCATTGCAAAAAATAGCGTGTGCAACTCGTTGCAAAACTCGATTTTTTCAGCACTCGTAGTATTTATCCAACTCGGCAAGCCTCGTTGGATAAACGTACAACTCGTGCTGAAAAAATCATCTTTTTGCAACTTGTTGCACAAACTACTATTAGAGTTTTTTTTTTCTTTAAATCACGTTATACTTTTTCAAAATCAGAGTTACGTCAGCTTAACTACAATCCAATTGATGATGAGCTTATATATCCGGAAGTTGTCCTCCAATATGAATAATATTTCGTTGATGTTTCCTACAGCAACATTAAAAAAAAATTCTGGATGATTGGCAGGTAAAGTGTATAAATTGCATAATTTGTCCTACCTAAAAAATCAAAAATGTTTTAAAAGAAACGGAAAGTGAACGGGAGTGATGCCCAAGCAGATCTTCAGACAATTTTCAAAGGTGATTAATACAGAATGGCCTTGGTGTTTGCAACGATTTTCTGTTCAACATGTTGCTACTCACTTCGCTTGACTGTTCGTTCCAATTCGTAAATTTCAAACGAAATTCTTCTAGTTTTAACCTTGTCTCAAATCATCATGGCCCATCTGCATCAGCTCGGTTCAGTCACGTTCGACCTTAAATGGATTGTTGATGAATCTATCAAACTTACCAATTAATTGTACTACTTAAGCTACCGACATAAGATAGTAATCACACAGTCCATTTTGATAAATCTAAAGCAGTAGAGTAAAATGGCATATCATTGGTTTGTGGCTTTGCGAGTAGTTATGGTGTTTGCTGTTTTATTTCAGGTTAGTATGTACGAAGCAAGATAGAAGAAGTTCTGATTAAGTTATCTTTTTTATTCTTTCAGGGCGCCATGACACAAGGTAACGAGGCTACGAGAACCTCAAATGCTCCGGAAAAGGAGCACTCTACGCAGCAATCCATCAGGATTTTCAGCTTGAATGACTTTTTAACACATATTGGTATGGATAACACGAATCATGATTCGGTTTTGCATGATTCCAACAATCACGCGGGTGTACGTTGCTCGAGTCATGCAGTTGCTAATAATGACGTGCATGCAAAACGTCCGATGCCACAATGCAAACACCCAATGTGCAGGTCACCATGCTGTGTACGAAGATTTCTTGCAAAACAGCTAAAAGAAACAAACGTCAACATCAATCGTCTTCTGGAGTGCCTCGTCAGAAGTAATGTCATATCCAACTGTCCGAATGCACCTAGAATCGATTTGAACCTGAGTAAAGAACAAGACATCAGCTGCTCAGATTTAGAATGCTCAATGCTTGAAGATGCACAGTCAAGTGAAAATGATGATCAGCACCGATCGTTGCATCCTTGTACTTGTGGAACGTGTCTGTACAAACTAAATTTACCAGGCAATGCCGATTCTAATGCTAAAAGCAACCACAACAAAAAAGTTCAAATCAAAGAAAAACCTTCAATATATCACCACACTCATTCAACGCAAGATACTCGTTTCAGTGATGGAAAGCGAGTTTCAAGTGGTAACAGTTTTGAAGACGGTACTGATAACAACCAGGCTACTAAATCGCCTCGAAGAAGAACATGCAGAAAAACGTCCGGTGGCTCTAGCGCTGGATCGATTCCCCGGAGTAGCGTCAAATAGCAGCACGAGTTGAATATTTGGGGTTTCTGTCTCTTCACTCGTGTTTTCTAGAAAATAGTCTGTAAAATATAAGATATATAAAATGATAATGAAAATATGTAACAATTTAGTCGAAAATATTACTTAAACGAGGGAACAAAAATCTAAGGGAAGTTTATAGCATATTCAGCCCACGCGCTACATCGCTTGAAAAACATAATTGAATAAACTCTTCAAATCGTTTTGTATGCTAAATAACTCATCGGATTCAGTTTCCTTGCAACAAAATAGTCCGAAATTATATAGAATATTATATACTTAGGTTGGAAGATGACAGTTTAATGATAAAAATGAGATATTTTCAATAACAAATTGGATTTTTTTTCCAATTTCGTTTATTTGGTAGGCTCAGGCGTGTATAACACTTTACGGAGCCATTGTTCTTTGTGATATATACAATCAATATCATTTTATTATACGGTTAGTAAGAGGGGGGTAGAAGCCAGCGTACTCGTGGTGACTCGAGGTTAGTTTACAATGTTTAAGGATGGACGGGGCTTAGGATTTGGGATCAGGAAATTTCAGCTTCTCATCCGGGCATTTGGCGTCAGAACAAATTGGATTGTTAAGAATTATTTTTATAGCAATTATACCTTTTTGCCTTTCTCGTATACTAAGTATACGTAAAGGCTATAATTTCACTCCAAAACCAAACTTTTGATAGAAGGCTCGGAGACCCATAGTGTTATATACCAATCGACTCAGCTCGACGAATTGAGGTGATGTCTGTTTGTGTGTATGTATGTATGTGTGTGTGTGTATGTGTGTATGTGTACAAATTTTGTAGACACACTTTTTGGAACTTAGCATTACCCGATTTACTCGCAACAAGTTGCATTCGACGGGGAATGCGGTCCCATTGTTTGCTATTGAAAATTGGCCTGATTAGACATTGCATTTCGGAATTATTGAAAAATCATTGTTTTTTCCCAAGGGTCCCCCCTTGGAAAAAAAATTTCAAAATCGAAAAAAAAAATTTTTTTTCAAGAATGGTGGGAATGCAAAAACATGCAAAATGATAGAAAATATGCGATCTTTTCCCCTAAAGTGCTTTTTTGATCTTTCCTATGTGATTTTTTCAGTACATTTTACGATGCACGAGAAAGGCATCATCGCCGCTAGGTGGATTAATCTGGGTTTTTTAATATTTATTATCGAGACTTTCAGCCCGAGGCATATTATAACTTCTTTTTTTAAGTGGCAACATATTTAACGAATATTTAACAATAGTACGTATATAAGTGACTTTAAAATAATTATATGGTACGTTGCATAAATCAAACTTAAATATGAAAATTCTGACCGATTGAGCATAGCTTTAAATAGTGGACAAAGAGTGGTTGGTTATATGTACATATGAGTGTCTTCCAAAGTGTCACTACTTAAACACAGGATAATAGTTTACGGACACTAATTAAGTAAGAGTTTTTTGGGGGGTACAACCTCATCCCCTTCATATCAATATTTGGTTTGTATGAAGCGCAATAAAGCGTCAGACATCATAAGCGAGAAAGATTTATCCTTCTCGGGGGTAGGATGGTCCAAAGCCTCTTGTGCTGTAGAGTAGGTGCAGTACTAATCACAGTACTGGATCTACTTAACAATACATAATGTTGAGTCTCTTTGTCTATGATGCATTTTGTTTCCTCGATGCCAGCGCATCTAATTAGCATTTATCATAGCTCTCTGAAGGTAAGCCGGGGCACGCATTGTTGTCTCTGCTAAACGCATTATCTTAGACGGGCCTCATTTTTTGCCGATTATGCAACATTATGCATAAAGGCAGGTTTATTATGATTCACCTACGGTGACACTGACTAAAAACGTAAATTGGCCTCCAAATGCACTGCTTCGCCACCGTTATCACCGGAGGCGTCCGGCTGAGATGACAGAAAGCGCAGTATGGGTGCTGTTCGTTGAAATAGTTGATAAATGTCTCTTCATCGGATATCACCATGTGGATCTCCTACGTGTTGTTATCAGTTTTTCTTACTAACTTCATTTGCCGATCGGTAAGTGCACAGCAAGTTGTCTTCGATATTGGTGCCAATGATGCGATCCTATCCAGTACGATACGATCAAAATTGATCGCACAGCAAACGTCTTTTCTTCGAGTTGGCTCTAAAGAACTTCGCGATAAGCAAGACACACATTCAGTCCGAAAACGTGCCAGCTCAGTCACAACATCAAGCCAACGGTCGCCTCTATCTGAAGTTATGCTGCGCATTCTGGACACGATTCAGCTGATGCCGAAAAAACGGTCAAGGAGAGTAGCTGTTAAACTACCCAAGTGGAAGTCACTATCGTTAGAACGGCAGACGTTGCTAAATTCTGTTGACCCGGACAAGGTCAAGTAGCAATCTTTTGCTCACTTTTCTGTGTATTGATAACAAACGGTCGTTGGTGTAGTTTATCAGGCTTTCGTTTTGTCGGTCTTACAACAACGGTTTATATAGAGGCTTTGGAGGTTTTAGTGTTGATAGTGCGCAATTTAGATGTAGTATATTCACTTAATATGGTTATAGCTAATAATTAAGCAAAATAGTTTGGGCGAGATGAAGAACCTACAAAAATGCTTTCATCACATGTACATCAAAGTGTACTATTTTCGACCTGTGGAAATCAACAACGACTTTAAAACTATTCGTAAAATTGCAAAAAATGTCAATGATTCAAAATTATGGTTGGTCGGTATCACCCCATATTACATATTATGAATAATTTGCATTGCACAAATGAAGTTATACTAAAATGCTATAATTTTACTCATGTGTAGCATGTGCACTTTCCATTAATCATTTCAAAATTAGCCTAAATGAGTGCACCTTTCCATCAAAAGTTCAAAATAGTATGATGCGGTGTGAAAAGGATATTACGATCTTCAAAGAAAATTTATATCAGTCGTCACTGGTCGAAACTACTTTCACTGCCGAACATAGGATGGGAACGAAGTGTCGATTGAAGTGAACGATTTTTATACATTCTGAATCCTCATCCAAAAATGTATAGGTATTCTGGCAAAAAATACGAAAAAAAAATTGTTTGTAGATGTACCCTATCAGTAATGCATAACAAAATTCAAACTCAATTCTACCAATGGTTGTTATTTAAAACAACGTTTGTTATAATTAGATAGGGGAACTGTTCCGATCTCCATCTCACTGTACATATATCCATCTCATCGCTAAACAAAGAAATACAGCACCAATTTCGTCGCTTCTTTTTGTCAACATGCGTGCTCACTGCTGAAAAAAATCACAAAAATAATAAACAAACCAAATTCCTTTCCATTGCTTTGTTTTTGAAGGGATGGAAACAGGAGCTATGAGATGAAGTGGCGAGCCGTTCCCCTAGTTCGATAAAAAGTGTCTTCAGCAGGGTTTGCAGAAATCGCTCGTAATAGATAACAAACAACGATAAAAGAGAGGCAAAAACTGTTCCGAATCATAACAAGCCATGATAACAAATCTATCAAACTTGTATACAACTGCGAAAAAACAGAATCGGATAGGCAGCCCCCACAGAAAAATGGTGATTCTCGCTTTGTTTTCGCTCCTTTCGTGTTGGTTTCTGTACAACTGTGTAGAACAAGTTGAAATGCATCATCAGAGCCAGTCCTCCCCGCATTTGGAGCTCTCTAAAAGAAATTTATCATGGGGTATAGCATTCCGAATCAGTTCTTTATCATGACAGCTGGCGAAAAAAGTTTCTCGTGGTATCCCACATATCGTATATGTATACAGAGATGATAAGTGAGAGACTTGCTCTTTCTCTTTAGGATTCAATCCCTGGACTTCAGTCAGTTTTATTTCATATCAAAATTAAAACAACGTTTGTTATGTATATTTTCACAAAATTGCCTACATTTTTGCCTTTCTCGTATACTAAGTATACGTAAAGGCTATATGATCGCTCCAAAAACAAACTTTTTATAGAAGGCCCGGAGACCCATAGTGTTATATACCGATCGACTCAGCTCGACGAATTCAGGTGATGTCTGTGTGTATGTGTGTGTGTGTGTGTATGTGTGTGTGTCTGTGCGCACCAACCCAAAAAAATGTCACTCATTTTTTAGGTACTTATCCTTAACCGATTTACTCGCAAAAAGTTGCATTCGACGCAGGATACTCTACCATTGTTTCCTATTGAAAATTGGTCAGATCGGACTATGGGATCGGAAGTTATGGCCAAAATACCACTCTTTTATAGAAAAATTGATTAAAAAATGTCACTCATTTTTCAGGCATTTATCCTTAACCGATTTACTCGCAACAAGTTGTATTCGACGCAGAATGATGTCCCATTGTTTCCTATTGAAAATTGGCCAGATCGGACTATGGGATCGGAAGTTAAGGCCAAAATACTTTTTTTTACGAAATAATCGCGTGAAAAAGTGTCACTCATTTTTCAGGCACTTATCCTTGACTGATTTACTCGCAGCAAGTTGCATTCGACCCAGAATACTCTCCCATTGTTCCCTATTGAAAATTGGCCAGATCGGACTATGGGCTCAAGAGTAATGGCCAAAATACTATTTTTATAATGCACGAGAAAGGCACCATCACCGCTAGGTGGATTAATAAGGGTTTTTTGTATATATTAGAAAAAAAAATCGAAGATAATCATCTTCTGTAGAACTTGAACCCATGCTTGATATTAATAGCTGGAACAAAGTTAATTGCCTACATTATGGATGGAAACTCGTCTTTGTAGCGGAAACAAGCGAAACAATCTGGGTGAGCTGCGCACTGAGATGTTGTTGATGGTTGGTCGGGCGTCGAAACTTGAAAAGTGTGCTCGAAGAAGATGTCTCGCTCAACTTTTCAAAAGGACCTAAGTAACAATTTTTTCATGAATTAATTTAAATAGCGCAATCAACAGAAAAACAGAAAAACATGAAAGCTTTTGATTGCAGTACTCAAATTAATTCATAAAAAAAATGTTACTTAGGTCCTTTTGAAACGTTAAGCGAGAGGTGCTCGAACCAACGTGTGAGCTGATCAGTTGGATCGGTGAGTATTTGACCTGTGGCGTCTTTCACCGGTATCCTCGGATTCATCCTTGCTCTACTCAGGTGTCGTGAGATATCCTAGAGGAAGCGAATATCGCCAGTTTTTGCAGCTTTCTCCTCTTCGTCGGCAAGGAGTCCACCCACGCTCGCTTGTCCCGTCTGCAGCAGCGTTTAACTTCCTTCTCAAGAGCCGAATAACGTTGACGGTACTCGTACTTGGCTTTTCTGGTTCTTGCCCGCTCTATAGCGGCCTTTGCTACGCTCCTCGCTTTTCCGCAAGGTTGCACCCGGAATCCACTTCTTCCGCTGAGCCGCCAAGGGTGCGACACATTACCCGCGTCAACTCTGAATCATCATTGCAGAAGATTGAAGCAGCCATTCAAAGCATGGAATCCAACAAAGCTCCCGGGGTCGATCGCATTTCAGCAGAGATGCTCAAAGCTAACCCCGTGCTATCTGCGCAAATGTTGCAACAGCTATTCTACAATATCTGGGAGACCGCAACTTTTCCGGCGGACTGGATGCAGAGCGTCTTAGTGTAGCCTCAACAAGAAAATGACAGTAGTCGACAGGAATCTGTCCTGAGCCCAGGTCAAGGATAAAGCGAGCAGCCGCCCATGATGGAGATCTTTTTCGTTGGCCCTATGTACTCCTAGGGGTGCTCAGAATACATGAGTGAGTGAGTTTATTAGAGAGACTTGCAGCCCTAGGCTGGCTCGTCTCTATCATCTTCTTGATGATTTTGTTGACATGCCGATTTACGTTTTTCTTACAAACTGTCAATTTTGCTTATCAAATATTATGTAGGGAAACTTATGTTTATTCGAAATTCGAGAAGCTTTGGCGCCATTCTGTTGGATTCAAACTGTTTAATCTCTTTTAAAAGGTTACAGTTGAATGACAGTGTATTATAACATACGATGAAGCAAACTCCATCAAAATTGACAAATCTGCCTGTTTTAAGTCGCCATGTAAAAGTGCCCTCTAAATAAACTGAACAGTCCTTATGCAGTTTCTCAAACAAATGATTCATATGTTTGTTAGAGGTTCTATTGATAGAGTGGGAATTTTGTCTTGCCTTAAACTTTTTCTTTTTGACCTGAGGGTCGTAATATTTCAAGCTCTGTACTCTGGGTGGGGAAGACGGCAATACTTTCAGAGCGGACCACAAGAAAGAACAAGATTTAAATAGGGAATATTCTCGAACATGGTACATATATACATTTACTGATCGGCATTGTTAAAATCATTCAAGTAAGAGGAATGCGAATAAAGGAAGCACCATTAACATATCGCATTTCTCATTTGATGGTCGGCACTGATGGTCCGGGAAGTCCTCCCGAAGTTCCCCCGGGAATTCCTTCGAAAGTTTCTCCGGGAATTCCTGCGAAAGTTCCTCCAGAAGTTCTCTCGGAAATTTTTCCGGAAGAAGTTCGTGGAGGACCTGGAGGAACTTCCGGAGGAATACTTAGAGGAACTTCCGGAGAAGTTCCCGGAGGAACTTTCGTAGGGATTCCCGAATGAACTTTCGAAGGAATTATAATTTTTTCATATTTTTTGTATTTGAAGCATATGAAAACATGAGACTCACTCTCATTATGACATCCGCTCCTATTACAACTTGACATTTTTAAAAATATATTCTAATTATAATTATAATTGCCTAAAATTTAAAGATTCCAGTTATTTTTTTATAGATTTTGTTTATTTTGAATTTGAGTTACCGTTTGGAATTCTCAAGAAAGTTTGGAAATCTGGACAAATTCCTACCTATCCTATGATGATATACACTCCGTCTTGACCGAAGTAAAACCGAATGTAATCTCATATTCCAGGTCGCTAGATCATGGGCCACCAATCGCATTTCCTTGCACACCGGCCGCACGCACATTTACCTCGATTACACACTGCCAGCGGAGTCGACGTCCTCTTCCAGGTTCTATGCTTAACACCAGGTTTACTGGTCTCTCTTCCAGCACTCTTGCATGTCCAACCCACTGTAATCTGTAACACACTATGTACTTAGTTTATTACCTTTGAAAAAACTTGTTTTGTTACTTTTTTGCAACTGAAAGCAATGTAAATGGTGAAATAATTCCAAATCTAATTCATCGAGTTCTTGCGCTCGAGCAAAACTGATGTGCGATTTTGAAGGAAAGCATCGCGCTTCAGTTTTCATGCGAAATCACCTACAGTAAAACCTCCATGAGTCGATATTGAAGGGACCATCGACTCAGGGAAATATCGAGATGTGATACAATCCTAGGGATGCTGTTTGAAGGGACCATCGTAGTAACCCAGAAAAAAAATTTTAATATGGAATAATTTGCTTCCATGAGTCGATATCGAGTCATAGAACATCGACTCATGGAGGTTTAAGTGTACCTAGTTTCATTCATTTTTAGAAAAATCTTACGATAAGCCAATTGGATGATTCGGTAACGCAAAATTTTGCGCTTGATTAAAAACGTACTAAGATTTTCTATTTTTTTCAACGCTGAACGCTACCTATAGGGCACTGCACGGAATCATCTCTTTCTTTTTCGTTCTTTATAAATTTTGACGTTTACTGGCCTTGTTGTTTTCTAATTTGTTTGCAGCGAGAAAGAGACAAAGCAGTCCGTGCATTGCCCTATAGGGCGACCACGATGATACCTTTATGCTCAGGGAAGTCGAGACAATTTCCAAACCTAGACCGGCACCGTGAATCGAGCCCAGCCACCCTCAGCATGGTCTTGCTTCTTAGCCGCGCATCTTACTGCACGACATAAGGGGTCACTCTATGTATTTTTTTGGTTTCAAATTCAAATAAATGGTATTGCAGCGAGAATGCTGAATTTAATTCTTCCGTTCCGCGTGTAGAAAACAAGGAGGCGAGATCATGATTGCCTCCTATTTAGATTTCTTTTTACACAAGTAATGCCTAAATGACCTACAACAGAATTTTTTAATCAGTAGTAAAGGCAGCAGGGACTATGTCCAAGAGCTTGACGACCATCTGCGAGTTGTGGTGCCTGCTTGGTGGGGCTTGACAGTGGGCTCTGTTAAACTTCTATAAAAAGCTGCATATATCCGAAAGTAGGCTCCGCCAAAGCGACCGTGTGCCGCTCAAAGTGCACAAGCCAAAGTCCTGGTGTTAGGTGGAACGCTAAGCAGACCTGACACGAAGGCCCTCCGATGAGACAGGAGGTTTGCTCAGGCCCCAAAAGCCGCCTTGAAAAACAACCATTACGAACGACATAGAAGATATGCGACGAATAAAAGAATACGATTGGAAGCTTGGAACATGGAGCTGCAAGTTGCTAGGCTTCGCAGGTTGCGACAGAATAACATACGGTGAATTACATCCCCGCATCCCCTGGACAGGATAGAAAGTGTGGAAAAGCGGGCATCTAGCAGCTACCTTTTACCAAAACTGTGACACCACCAAAGAGCTGGGAACCGGCTTCATAGTTTTGGGCAAGATGCGCCAACGCGTGATTGGGTGGCAGTCAATCAACGCAAGGATGTGCAAACGTTTTCTTCAACTATAGCATCATTAAGGTGAAGAGTACCAAAACAAAGCTTTGAAAGTATTGGTACAATAAAAACTGTCATATACTGTAGTAGTATTGGTGTCGTATTTATAAAAAACAAAGAATAGTAGTAGGGTGGTTCAAAAAACGACCCAGCTCCACCACGCTCACTCGATTCCGTCCCATGCTCCGAGTGTCCTCCAAAAACCGATTTGAACAAAAACTGGTTGAACACTAGCCGGTTCAAGTTTGTATGAAAACTAGTATGAGAAACTAAACTTTTCATTACACTGGCTACAGCGCCTTCCCTCCAAACGCTGGCGAAAAGAGAATCCACATAGCTTAAAGCAACATTCCGGAGACTTCACTGAACGAAAACCGAACCACAGGAAAGATCCATTGATTATGTAACGCAAAAAATAAGCCTAATTATCATGCTAAAGATTCGCAACTTCGATTAAAATCGGCTCCCAACCATTGAAATCACCATTCACTGTCCACTGTCTATGGAATTAAAGCTCTTGAATATTTCATCCAGTCATATGGTCTCCCCCTCGCCAGCGCCCAATGACGGAGTGCCACAATCAAAATAATGTAAAATTCAACCTCGCCATATCAACTGTCATACAAACCTGAAACGACCTGTGCACGGTAAGCCTCTATTCAAACCAACCCAAACCATCGGATGACACCCAAATTATGAATCATAATCGACTGAGCGCGGCGGAGCAAAATCATTTTTTGAACCACCCTATGCATTAGTTTGCTGCTGCCGCTGCCGGTGCTACATTCGCTCCGCGGTCAGTTTTTAATCGTTTTTTCGGGCAAAAATAGCAGTTTATATTAGGTTTTCGGTTCAAACTAGTGACTTATATCAAAAAGTGATGTTTAATTTGCATTCTATCAACATTTCGGGCTGCTCATGTGCGGAGAAGTGAGTAAAAACTTGATTTTTCTATGCCCTTTGAGAAGAAGTGAAGTGCAGTGATAAGCCCACCGAATCGCGAACGACTATTAAATTGGCACGAAACTGCTGATTTACGATAAAATTCGAGCCGAAATTCAAAGGACTCTTTGAAGAAACATGTTAATTATCACGGGAAGTGAATAAATATGCTGTGGACAGGTTAGTAATTTGAATATTATACTTTTGTTCGATGCTGTTCGATGCATTCGAATGTTGGTGGGAGAGGAGTGCGGGAGGTGCGGGGTTGACCCGTGGAAGGTCCGGTGCCATATTGACTGCCATCGTGGAACTCCTCCAACTATGTCCTTAACATGCACTGCCCACACGAAGGGATACACGACGAAGAGAAAAACAGCTTTCTATGCACAGCTGGAGCAGACATACGATGGATGCACTCTGCGGGACGTCAAAATCATCATCGGCGACATGAACGCTCAGGTAGGAGAAGAGGAAATGTATAGACCGGTCATCGGGCCAGATAGTCTGCATACCGTATCGAACGAAAACGGTCAACGATGCATCAACTTTGAAGCTTCCCGCGGAATGGTAATCCGAAGCACTTTCTTCCCCGCAAGAATATCCACAAGACCACATGGAAATCACCTAATCTAGAAACGGAAATCCAAATCGACCACGATCGACGGTAAATTCTTCTGCGAAATCTCGAACGTACGCACTTATCGCAGTGCGATTATGAATCCGATCAATGTTGCAGTATGTATGCGCTCAAAACTTTCCACGGTGTATAACACACGTCGGAGTCGTCCGCCGCGGCTAAACATTGCATTGGGTGGCTACAAAACGGTAGACTAGCAAAAGACTACGCGCAGCAGCTGGAAGAGGCACTCCCAATGGAAGAGTAGCTAGGCGTAGCGTCTCTTGAAGCTGGCTTGAGAGATATTCAATCCGCCATTGGAAGCACCGCAACCGCTGCGCTAGGCACGGTGGCCCCGGATCAGAAACACCACTGGTATGACGGTGAATGTGAGCAGTTAGTTAAGGACAAGAATGCAGCATGGGCGGGATTGCTGCAACAGCGCACGAGGGCGAACGTAGCACGATACAAACGGGCGCGGAACAGACAAAACTCTATTTTTCGGAGGAATAAGGGCCAGCAGGAAGATCGAGCCCGTAAAGATACGGAGCAACTGTACCTCGCTAATAACGCATGAAAGTTCTATGAGAAGTTAAACCGTTTACGTAAGGGCCACGTGCCACAACGGTGGCGATATGGTAATGAACCCGGGAGCACGCGCGCATGACGTACGACTTACGGCTCCGAATCTCCAGGAAATTTAAGAGGAGATTGGTAGGCTGAAAAACAACAAAGCTCTTGGAATGGACCAACCACTAGGCGAGTTGTTTAAATACGATGGTGAAGCACAGGCTACAGCGCTGCATTGGGTAATTACCAAGGATTAGGAGGATCAGGTTCTGCCGCAGGAGTTGATGGAAGGCGTCATATGTCCCATCTACAAAAAGGGCGATAAGCGATAAAGTACGCAGCCTACAAGATACTTTCCCAAATTTTATACCGCCGAGTAACACCAATTTCAAGAGATTTCGTGGGGCAGTACCAGGCGGGATTTATGGGTGAACGCTCTACCACAGACAGACCAGGTGTTCGCCGTACGTCAGGTATTGCAGAAATGGAATACAACCTGCCCACACATTATCTATTTATCAACTTCAAAGTCGCATATGATACAATCGATCGGGACCAGCTATGGCAGCTAATGCACGAAAACGGGTTTCCGCATAAACTGGAAGATATACGTAGTTCGAGTTTCAGGGGCATTCTCGAGTCCCTTCGTGTCTGCTATTCAACATCACTTTGGAGGGAGCAATACGAAGGGCAGGGATTGATACGAGTGGTACGAATTTCACGTCCAGTTATTTGGTTTCGCTGACGACATAGATATTATGGCACGTAACTTTGAGAGGATGGAGGAAGCTTACATCAGACTGAAAAGCGAACAATTAATTGCATATTATTTGGCAACTCGGCCGTACGAAAAGCGAAGCTAAACGGATTGGGCAAGTCATCAACACATCGAAGACAAAGTACATGATAGGAAAAGGCTCAAGAGAGGACAACGTAAGCCACCCACCACGAGTTTGTATTGGTGGTGACGAAATCGAGGTGGTTGAAGAAATCGTGTACTTGGGCTCACTGGTGACCTCCGATAACGATACCAACAGAGAAATTCGGAGACGCATCATGGCAGGAAATCGTACGTACTTTGGACTTCGCAAAACGCTCCGATCGAATAGAGTTCGACGCCGTTCCAAACTGACTATCTACAAAACGTTTATTAGACCAGTAGTCCTCTACGGACACGAGACCTGGACGATGCTCGTGGGAGACCAACAAGCACTCGGAGTTTTCGAAAGGAAAGTGCTGCGTACCATCTATGGTGGGGTGCAAATGGCGGACGGTACGTGGAGGAGGCGAATGAACCACGAGTTGCATCAGCTGTTGGGAGAACCATCCATCCTTCACACCGGGCCGGGCACGTAGCCAGAATGTCGGACAGTAATCCGGTGAAAATGGTTCCCGACAACGATCCGACTGGAACGAGAAGATGCGGTGCACAGCGAGCAAAGTGGATCGATCAAGTGGAGGACGATTTGCGGACCCTCCGCAGACTACGTGGTTGGCGTCGTGCAGCCATGGACCGTGCTGAATGGAGAAGACTTCTGTGCACTGCACAGGCTACTCCGGCCATAGTCTGGTAATAAATAAATAAATATAAAAGTTGTTTACCGAGCCAGATATAAAAGGGGGTTATGGAGTACTTTTGCTTACGTGCCGCGGGCCACAAAAAATTGAGCAAAGGGCTGCATACGTAGCATTGTAGGAAATCAGGTGGTCGAAAATCAAAAATCAACTTTTACCAATTCGTAATTCGAGTTGACTACTAAAAGCCACTGCTTTGGAGCATTAAACCGCTATAGGCATCAGATGCAGACATATTTTAGTTTTTGAAAAACCAATGCATTATTCAACTGCCAATATTTTCAGCTGCAGTCAAAATTTTCCAACTCTTTTCCAAGTTTTGAAAGCTTGTTTCATGGACTTTCGAAGAGCGGGTATTATGTGGAAAAATAGGTAGTAAACATGGTATTGGAAACGACTGGAAATAGTTTTTATGTAGAAATTTTGACTATCTCAGTCTTGAAAACCATTAAACGATTAGCAGAGTAAAGCGCTAATCGTTTAATTGTTTTAAGGACTGAGATAGCCAAAATTTCTACATATAGGTAGTAAACTATTCTAATAAGCTCCGACAAAAAAACATTTTTTCTGCAAAATGTTCCACACAAAAAAAATTTCTCAAAGTTTCGCCTAGGGACTACCCCTACGCCTTTCTTTGGACTTCTCAGAAGGCATTCGAACAAAATCCAGCTGCTTATAGATGCAAGTCTGCCATTCCGATCAAGTTTTCGAAAAAAAAGTAATAAATTTTGAAACATTGAATATACACCTGTGCTCAGAATAATAGCAGCGGAAGCCGTTTTTCATACAAAATGGTCAACTCTGATAAGCTGTAACTTTGTACCTCGATGACCGATTGAGCTGAAATTTTGGAAGTGAACTACAAATATGTTGAAATTTACACATACTTAGTAGCAATTTTTTCGAATGCCGCGTTCAAAAATTACGTACTAGGCCAAATTGTTCAAAAAATAGCAGTCTTTATTTTTGAAATATTGGCCAATTCAAATTCAAATGTCAAATTCCACAATTAGTATTTTTTAAATTATAAACTTTGGGTCTCGCAGCACCTGAATTCAAATTGATAACATTCCAATCAACATTTTTCCTGATATTTCCAAAACAAAACCTGCTATTATTTTGAGCAATTTGACCTAGTGCGTAATTTTTGAACGCTGCATTCGAAAAAATTGCTACTAAGTATGTGTAAATTTCAACATATTTGTAGTTCACTGCCAAAATTTCAGCTCAATCGTTCATCGGGGTACAAAGTTACAGCTTGACAAAGTTTACCATTTTGTATGAAAAACGGCTTCCGCTGCTATTATTCTGAACACAGGTGTAGGTATTCTCATAATACGCACGGGAGACTGCGATGGGCTGGACACTAGTTTAATACGTTTGCTAAAATAGCATCAAGAGCAGTTGAAATAGAGAGAATAGATACCTTGAAGATGCCTTAGGCTTCGTGGTACGCCGTGTAAACGATGGCTTATGCAGCTGAATGATACTCCATTTTAGGCGTAGGCTCACTAAGAGCAGGGAGCTTTATCTATCAAGTATCAATTAAGTTCTTCAATTATTTTCTTCTTCGGTCAAAGCCTCTCGATTTGTTGTAGCTTTATTTTATCATTTGAGGGAAGGATTCAAAACTTGATTAGAAAAACAAATAAAATATTGAGCTTTCCCAAGAAATTATTTATGAAAACTGTCTTACCGAGCCTTACGATTTTAACAATTTATCCATTTATTTTTTATTTACCACCCCCTTCGTTATCCAAAGATCAACATGACAAAAGAAGGAATTCAAATATAAAAAAAACAATGGACTTCAGAGAGTAACGAAAATACCCTAGGCTTCATTTTTGAATTTATTTAATACAATTTAGAATTTTTATGTTAATTTAAAAATATGAACATACAAGCAACGAAAATGTCCGTTCCTATAAAGAAATCTAATGACAAATATTGGTATGCACCTCGGTGAAATAAATAAACAGAAATGGTAGGACGCATCCAGATAAAAAAGTTACTTTGATCCATATAATAAGGAATGGCTTGATACAGAATTCTGGTTAGAAGATGTTTTTCATGCTGAACCAGAGCCAGTATCTTCAACATTTCATTGAACGCAATATTTTTTTGCGAATTTAAGTAACAGTAATAAGCGTAGAAAAATCAATGATGAGCTAATGGATCCAATAGAGGATAACCATAGAAAATAAACTCATCGGATCCTTTGATAAGCTCACTCAACTTAGGTAGCCTAATTTATAATAAATCTAATCTGGAATATCTAGATGATGTTCAAACATTTTTAGTGGCTAAAATTCCTGTAATACAGATTCGAGAATAGAGAAAATGCTCCTGCAGATATGTTAATCGATCTCGACAAATAAATGTCGCCCTATAGTGCGTAAGGCAACCTTGTGTTACCATTTCATTATTCTAGTTTTCAAAACCCATAGGTTAAGGTGGTTATACAACAAAGCCACAAATCGGCCATCTTGGAAACCACGTGCTTTTTCTAGTGATTTTTCAAGAGCACGAATTGAGAGAACAACAACGCCCATGGGGATCACAACATCTGTAGATCGTTTGATCACTCATGCTAAGCAATCGACTTTAATTTCAGCATTGTACAAAAAAAATTACGCTGGTTTAGAACTTTTGATAATAGGAGTAGAAAACCGTGTGGTGAATTTGAAATTCACCACATGGCTTGATTGTATAATCACCTTAATAGAAAAATAGATTTTCACCTGTTCCAAACATCTACCGAATCGTAGAAGTTCATACAAGCCTATACTAATCCCAAATTGACCACTTACAGGCTCCAGCATTTTTCAACGATCGTCTACAGCCGTTGATGGGATCATCACTGGAACGGACACTAGACCGTGACAGCGACGAAGTCGGTAGCATTGAGGAACACCTTGGCTCACAATTCGACGAATCAGTAGAACAAAACTCTAATGAATCGTCTTTGTTCAACCATCGGGAGAACGAAGACACCGACGAGAAGCTCTACGATTTGCTGTTGAAAATACTCAAAGTTCTAGACGATCAAGCGTATCGAGACGCTGAGCGAAATCGCAGACTGGAACACCTGCGCAACCCAAGTGCAGTTTCGCTCGAGCACGGCGATAGTTCACTGGGGGCAATCAACGACAGTTGGATGAACGCTAATGTGGAGCAGTAGTGTGGCTGCAGTTAGCTGCGTAGAAGCATTATGTTCCAATCTATTCAAGTTCAATGGAATGAAAATGCTGATACTGATGACCAAACAGCAATTGTGTATTTATTTGTACGTCGGTGATATGTACACAACAGTGGCACACCACTTGACTACAGTAGCAGCGGCATTGACATTCAATTAACTTTTTTCGCTGTAGGTCTAGATGGTTTTGCCACCAATTTCCATTGATTTTTGCAGAAGAATAGCGTAGAGGAAATTAGTATAGCATTTAGTTACTTGTTGATATATGATACGGTTGTTGAATAATGTGTTCATGTTACATGAGAGTTAAAGGTTGCTGGTGTATGTCTGGAATAGATTATGATGAATCACGTGGATTAGCAAGTTGAGAAAGATATCTGCTTAGAATAATACTATGGACTTGTAGGATTCAAAATTCTGTGAAGCTAAAGTAATTAATTTCAAGGTAATTGTACTATGATATCCCAGGTCATCTATTAGGTCTGCAGGTCATCTATTAGCATTAAATGTTTCAAGTAGAGTAATATTCATAGTATAATACAACAAAATAAATAAATTGAGTTCCAAATTTAATTCCAACGTTAAAATTTGAAACGATTTTAAAACAAGAAAACTATTTCGAGCTTCTTAGATGGGTATGGGGTCTCCAGTAGTCTTGTGAGCAAAGGCGTAGGATTGCCAATCCGTAGATGGCGAGATCGATTCTCGGTCCGGTCTAGGATATTTTTGGGTTGGAAACTTTCTCGACACCCTGGGCATAGTGTATCCATTGTACTTGCCACACAAGATACATACTCATGCAATGGCGGGCATAGAAAAAAGCTTTCAATGAATCGCCTGCGTTGAGCGTACCTACTTACAGCGGCATACTAGGAGTTAACTTTCTGAAATCAGTATGACGAAAGGCATCTAAGGTTTGATTTCTCAAAATTAAGCATCTTAATCGAAAAAATATTTGGTAGGCGTAGTAGCGGACACCATCCTTCATAACCGGTACCAAATAGTTTTTCAATAAAAGTTCCTAATTTTGAGAACACCCGCGTTAGATGTCTTTCGCCATACAAATTTCTGGCGGTTAACTCAGGTTGGCTATTTGCGCATATATGATAGCGCCTAGTTGTGGAAGCGGCGGGTAGAAAATCAGTCATTGCCAATAATTCATTAATAACTGAGGAAATGCTATTAGAATACTAATTTGGAAAGCAGGCCAAGTTCCAGTTGGAATGTAGAGCCATTGAAGCAGAAGAAGATGGGTATGGATTAAGGTGGTCTCAGTCTTCGGAAATCTTGTCAACAGATTAAGTATCCATGTGTAGTCGCGATTCACGGGATTTCATATCGGAAAACATAAAGTGCGTTCAGCTTAAATACATAGAGACTTGAAACCGGCGAAACATTTTCTGATTCAGCTTTAATGATTAGTAAGAACAGCCAATGATATAAAGAAGGCCAAATTATGCCTAAAGATCATAATGCTAAACACATTTATGCCCAACGTTCAGTCTGATCTAAATGAAACGATTTTATATTTATTAGGATTACGTCCAAAGTTTCGACACGAGATTAGTGTCTTCTTTAAAAAGGAGTAACATACTTATGCCTTATGTCATGTATGTATGTACCCATTGGGCTTCGGTACCTTTCTTTAATTTTTTTAAATCTTGTTTCAACAGTTTTTTTGGAGTAGAGAAAAATAATATTTTTTTATGTCTTTATTAGGGAGACTTTCAGCCCGAGGCGGTTTCGTCTCCGAAAATATTATTTCTATTGTTAGGGTTTCTACATCTCGATATCTCTCTATCTGGATGTGTTCTGATCATATTTTATTCAATATTCGCTCTTTTCATGTCGATGTGTTCAAAAGCCTAAAAACTTATACCCAGATCATCTTTGAACAATAAGAAACACAATAACAACCGGAAACCGGCCTAGAATGTTTTAGTATGAAAAACATTCTCGGTTTCCTGAGCATAGTGTATCCATTGTACTTGCCACATAAGATACATAATCGTGAAGTTAGTAGGCATAGAAAACCTTTCAATCAATAACTGTGGAAATTCCAATAAAATACCAAGTTAAAAAGCAGACCAAGTTCTAGTTGAAATTTAGAACCATTGAAGATGAAAATTGGAATTCAATGGATCAATTGGTTTGTTTCAAATATGGCACATGCCCTTTGTGATGCATATAATTATCTTTTGTTACACATGTAGATCTGTTTGTGTTGAATGCCCGACAGCCTATGCCGTAGACAAATCATATTCTATAATTTAAAATGGGCAAGTACAACATTTAAAATCGATCAATATATCTCTGGTAACTCGTACAAACGTGAGTGCCTATCTCAAGCGACTTCTTGGATGTCCAAGATCCTAAGCTATAAACTCATTTTATTCTATGTATCACAAAGGGCATGGACCATATTTCAAACAATCCGATTGATCTTTGGTTAATCGTGTAGACCTTATAGCCTAACTCCTGGGATTTCTTGGATGGCCAAGAACCTTTTCCGTTGACACATTCCATTTTTACATCAAACGGGCATGAACAGTATTCAAAATCATCCGGTTTATCTTTGGTTACTTTTTTTTTTCTTCTTCCTAAGCAATGGAGGGAGAATCTGCTCAACAGACATCCTGGGTTGTCCAGCAAGTGCGGGGTTACCCGACCAGTTTTATATCAGAACTTGTTATTCTGTTACACAAGTTTTTTATAACAGCGGTTGTTATAAAACATGTACCATTAGTAGTTAAAATAACAAAAAATGTAACAAAATCTCTTCTAGTTTTAACAAAAATATTACTCAATATGTTATTAATCGAACAAAAATATAACTCGATGTGTTACATAAAAAGCGGTGAAAATAGCTTATACTATAACAAATTATGTTATTGAAACGACATTTTCTTTCCTCCATCTTTGACAGAGAATTTATAACAAAATTATTACAAGAATTGTTATTTGTAACACATATTGATATAATTGCGATAAAATTTTATTATGACTAACTGGTCGGGTAGGGACCACCTCCAACAGCAAACGAGGGAGGCAGGAGTACATCCCTGACCCGCTAATCCGTTTCCATTTCGGAAGGTGGGAAGGGTCAACTTCGCGCCTGCTTCCCTCTGCACGACTGGTATCAATAATGATGATGCCGCGTGCACCCCAAATTGACCTCTCTGCGACAGGGTCTATTCGCCAACACACAGAGGGACTTGCCGACGCGGTGCCTACGCCTGCCACAGCCTTGTCGAGGACCCCTTTCCGTCCTCAGGCTTGGAACCCACTCGGTTGACCGACGCCGCGAAAGCGACGATACCATGTTGTTCTTCGCGTGGTCACTTGTTCGATAAAAGGATCGAGTTCGACCACTGAGCATGACCACCGGTATGACCCATGAAGCCGACTCCGATCCCTTGGACCACCTCTTATTTGCGCCTGAACTAGCCATCTTTGAGTCCACGCGCCACCTTCTGTGTAGCTTCGAGACGATTTGGACGATAGCCGATAAAACGGCGTTCCAGCCAACTTCATCTTTATACACATCCTCCGAACTAGGTTGTCCGGGATAGTGTCCAGACCACATATGGCAAGCATGTGGTCACGCATTGCGCGAAAACCTGCGCACACCAAACACTCGGGCGAGGCCGAGCAAGCCAGCTGCGTTACCTGCACTGTAATTTTGCAGCACGTTTAAACGCCGGGCACATCGAACCCCCCATGGGGTGCTTGCTGTTCAAAGCTTTGCTTGAACAAATCAAACATTTGGTAGGGTTCGTGCAGCATTGTGCCTTATGTCCCTCCAATCCGCAGCGTCGGCAGAGATTGCTTCTGTCAGGGCCTTTGCAGTCCCATTGCTTGTGCCCCGGTTCCAGGCACCTGAAGCATACTTCGGATTGCTCGTATATGCCCACAGGGCATACCGACCATCCGCTCCCTAACTTGACTACCTTGGAGGCGTCCGCTGCAGATAGCCGAACCAATGCTACCTGCTTCCCTGCCGGACCTTACCGTAGCCGAACGGCTGCGGTGGGCGTCTCCACTTCACACTGTCGCCGCAGTGCCGTGACGAGCTCTTCGACTTCGGTGATCTCGTCCAGGTCGTGCTCCGTCGTGAGTGCCCTCACCTTAACCGTCTCGCCTAGGACTTTCTCCGCCAACTTCTTGTAGGCGGCGCCCTTTTGCGAGACGCCCCGCTTCAGCTCGAGGATCATCTCGCCCATCCGGGTACGTCTTATTCGACGTACGTTGGTGCCGAGTTCACCGAGCTTGACGTCACTCCTCATCGCCTTCAAGACGTCCGAGTACTTAGCCTCGTCCGTCGTGATGACTAGGGCATCGCCCCTGGAGCGATTGGCGCCTACCCTAGACTTCTTGCTACCCTCATTCGCCTGGGCCTTCTTTTCGGCCCTTGACGTCTTCGGTTTCCTTTTGTTCTTGACCAGGGTCCAGGAGGCGTCATCCCCCTCTATTTCCCTGGTTTGGTGCGGCTGAGAGCTCTCAGCCTGCCGTAACCCCTTACCACCGTCTTTCCTGGGTGGACGGACCTTTCCAGGTCCTTCCTCCCCGGTTTTGGAGGTACTTGGCTGGGGCTCAGCTTCCCAGCCCCACTACCCTTGTTCGGGGTAGTAACCCTCCGCGTTTTGGAGCGGCCCCCAGGGAGCTCATCCCCGGAAGACTGTCTCCCCCGTTTTTGTGTCTGCTCCGTTGGAGCAGTCACCCCCGACGTGCCCGCAAATACTTGAGCCTCAGTCTGGGTAGACTTTGGCACCACCGTCTTCGCTGGCACGCCCTCGGTCGATTCGACCTTGCCCGAGCCCACGAATCCTTGGGCCTCAGTCTGGGTAGACCTCGACTCCACGGATTTCACGGGTTTAGACTTGGCCGTCCCGACCGCCCTCTCCAGCTTGGCGTCCAACATCGACTTTCGAAGTTTCAGCAAGCTCCTCTTGAGGTCCTTACTGATATTATGCTTCGATAACGCAAAGTCGTTGATGGCGTCCAGCTGTTCCGTCACCACCTCGAAGGCCGAAATCCCATCGCGTTTGTGGTTCATCGCCTCCACAAGCCATGGGCCGTCCATAACCTCTACTGGCGTTTTTTTAGCCGAGATGAGGGTTAAGTGACCCACGCTGGCGCTGCGCACTGAGCTGCCGACTATTGCCGCTGGCCTCCTACCCTAGCAGCACACATGCTTCACATAGGTTGCTGCAACTCATATGTGACCAGATTTAGTCACAATCAAGTTGCTGCAACCATTTTTGTCTGACTTGTGCTGCTCGGGTAGGCGGAGACCCGAACAACCCACCTCTTGCGAAGGGGTTGTCGCCTACACTACTACCACTAATTGAAGAATTGACTTGTTTTTCCATTTTGGTCCCACGTGTTGCTCGGGAAAAAAGGTCCAACACGCCAGAGCCCAGCATGACGCGGTAAGGGACAATTACTGTGGAGGGTGCCCAGGTACCCCACAGGCTCCGTTAAAGGCCTAGCTCATTATATCACCCCCTGGCCATGCATCCCCTCGGCACGGGTCGCTTAACGCTTTAGGATTAGGGGTTAGGGACGATGGTCCCGGCTACTTATGAATATCTGTATGTAGTCTTTTCTCCTGGGATTTGTGGAATGACCGATGCTCAAAAAGAGCATGTACCATATTTAAAATAGACTGATTGATCCTCAGCTATGCGTGATGATCTTGCTTATTCCGATTTGGATGACAAAGATTCTAAGCTGTAAACTCTTTCTATTCTATGTATCACAAATAAACATGTACCATATTTAAAACCATCCAATTGATCTTTGAATAATCGTATAAAAAGCCTTACTCCAGTGATATTTTGGATGACCGAGAAACTCTGACATGGATATATTCTATTATACACATCCAAAAGGCATGTACCATATTATAAACAGTTCAACTGGTTTCTAGGTACGCGAGTAGATCTCAAGGCCTAGCTCCGAGTCTTTTTTGAATGACCTAGAATATCTGACGTTGGCTCATTCTATTCTACACATCCGAAAGAACATGTGATTAAAACAGTAAGATTGATCTTTAGCTACGCGTGTAGATCTTAAGGCATAACTCCCGGTATTTCTTGAATGGCCCAGAATCTCTTACGTTGGCCTATTCTATTCCTATTCTACATATCGAGAAGGGCGTGTCTTCTTATTGGCATTACACCCCCACACTGGGACAGAGCTGCCTCGCAGCTTAGTGTTCATTAAGCACTTCCACAGTTATTAACTGCGAGGTTTCTAAACCAGGTTACAATTTTTGCATTCGTATAACATGAGGCCAGCACAATGATACTTTTATGCCCAGTGAAGTCGAGACAATTTCCAATCCGAAAATTCCCTAGACCGGCACCGGGAATCGAACCCAGCCACCCTCAGCATGGTCTTGCTTTATAGCCGCGCATCTTACTGCTAGGCTAAGGAGGGCCCCCAAAAAGAGCATGTACTATATTTGCAATAGTCTGATAGTAGGGTGGCTCAAATTACTATGGGAAAAACTTTTTTTAATTTTTTGATGAGCTGCCCTCTCATTTAGTTCCATTTGATGCCCTGATGCTCTGGACAAAATTTTAACCAAATCGGTCAACGATTGAGCGGTGCTAAATTTGTTGGAAGTTTATATGGAATAGTGTATGCAGACACTTCGAAAAACAGTGACGGCACAATTTACGATGAAGAATTATGAGACTCATTCAGTTCTTGTAGCATTTAATGCAGAATGTTATGCTGAAAACCGCGATAAAATTAGTGTTTGCCCGGTGAAGTTATTAGCATTTCTGTGAAGTGAAGTTTGGGCAAAATTCGTTTCTTTTACCCTAGAAAAGAAATAAATTCACCCATACAAACACTCCAGTAAAAGATTTTAATCTTTGTTTAATAAACTTGAATCTTCTCGCAGTTTACAGCATTATATTCTGTATTTAATCCTACAAGAACTGAATATTGAGTATCACAGTACTTCATTGTAAATTGTACCATCTAAACGCAAATCTTTCGACGTTTCTGCATAAATTTTTACATATAAACTTGCAACGAGTTTAACACAGCCCAAACGCTGACCGATTGAAATTTTGTCCAGGCATCAAATAGAACCAAATAAGAAGGCGGCCCATCAAAAAATTTGAAAAAGTGCTTTTTGAGCCACCTAAGTAAGGGGCCTTTGTAGCGTACACACCCTCAAACACGTTGGACCGCCCCCAAGAAAATGCTTCTTGCTGCTTTGTTTGAACGTGTGTGAAGTTGTTTGAACAACGGTTTGACAGTTGGCGGCTCGGTTGGAAAAAATCAAAGCGGTTTGATTTTGGTTTGACCTGTCGGGGGCGGAGTCAAAATTCCCCGAACATGTTTGAGCGTTTGTAGCGAAGTTGCACAAACCCCATATATTTTTTTATGGTTGGTGTTCAAGTTAGCGCGTATATCTCTCATGTGTGATATTATTGGTCGAATCAATTGAGTGTTCGTTTCGCGGTTTGTAGAACGTAGTCGATGCTTGACTAAACGAGGGGTGGAGTCAATGTTCGCCAAACTGCTTGACGCTGCATTATACATGCTCCGTCATGTTGTACAACCACCCCCAGGAGTAAAATCGGACCGCCTGTGGGCATGTTGTACTAGAGACGGGCGCTCCGCTCAAGAGCTGTTCCAAAGATTCGCTTCCTTACATTGAGCTGATGAGCCTTGGATCTTTTTTAAAGAAGCCCAACTCAGCAGCTCACTTTAAATTGATGAAATCATTGTCAAACACGCGCTTAGAGAAACTTCCTCGAGCGTTCGCACTCGAGAACGCGCACTGTTGTATTTTGTACAGCACAAACGAAAATACCACGCTCGCGGTACACAACACAAGCGAGCTTGTATGAGCATTCCAGTCCAGTACCGCGCACGTGCTGACCGTTTATTATTTGCACCTCAAGCACCATCAAGCCAAGCAACAGAAATCATTTCTGCTGCAGAGAGGAATAAGAAATACACAAGCAAAAATAATCTTGCCGTCTATTTCTTAACCCATACCCACATACTCGGCGCTACGAACGGACACACAAAAGATACCCAGTAGTGCGGTAGCGAACGAACCGTACCAAGTAAAAGATCCGAAGATCCGAACAACTCTCAGTCCCGCTCATGTCGTCGTCCAGCTCGAATTTGCTGTGACATGCAGGGATGCCAGATAGAATTTTTAGAAGTCTGTATCAATCTCAGCTAAATGTCTGTATTTGTCTGTATGGAGTTTATAAGGTGCAGGAATATGAAAATTATTTACAAATCATGCATTTTTGACAACGTAGAATATCAAGGTTTCAATAATCAAAATGTCGGTATAGGACTAAGTCGCATCAAGCACGATATACTAAAGACAAGTAACAGGGATGCTAAGAAATCGCTTCTAGCGACAAAGAACAAGAGAGTAACGGTCCACCAGAGTAGCCTGTGTTCGTTCTGATATGCGACCACCAGTTACTCGCTAAGCGTAACAGAGAGAGAACAAAATGTACGAGAGCAACGTTAATCGCGCCATGTGACCGACTCTCCTACCTCCTAGAGTCGTTTAGTCATAAGTTGTTACAGACAAGATTAATCCTTTGTCGTGGTCTCCAGCGATTCAGCCTTGTTCGCTTAGTTTTATACGTAGGGAGTAAACGTTTGTCGGAGAGTGTAACAGTTAGCGAATAAAGGCAATCTTGCCTTGTTCATTTTACGAACAAGTGCAACTTTTGATGATTAGTACATTTGGGAAATCCCATAAAATTCACTGTAACTTCTGAATGTATGGTTCGATTTTCACCTAATTTGGAATACACATTCATTATTAATGGAACAACTTATGAATTGGATAAGAGGCTCCCACACACTTAAAATAAATCGCCGAATTCGGTAAAATTTTACCGAAATCTCAACAGCAGAACTGTTCGGTAAATAATTTAACTGATTTTCGGTGATTTTGACAGTTGAGCAATGGAAAAATATACAAAAAATCTGTAAAACAAATTACCGAACAGTTCTGCTGTTGAGATTTCGGTAAAATTTACCGAATACGGTGAAATGAGGTAAGTGTGCACGCAATACAGCGGAACGGCAACGGAAATGGCAGATTTGATACTTAGCCCATATATTGTTTGTCAAATTCCACTGAATTACGTTTAGGGCTTCATAGGTCATTCGGTAAAGAGGGAGGGACTACTTTAGAAAACAAAGAATTATGTGTAAATTCTAAGCACGTGAGTCGATTGCAAATAAATAAGGAACATATATTCATTATTTCCTCCTACACTCATGGGTGGATTTCAACTAAATTGGGTATACATTCTTTATTTTCTGAAGACGATTATAGATGGAATAAGTGTTTAATTTCGTAACGTATGATTTTTCAACGCATTTCAATCACATTAAATCTCCTCCTCTCCGCCAGATACATGCTCATACATTAACGGGCAAAGAAAATCTTTCAATTAATAACTGAGGAAATGCTACTAGAATACCAAGTTGAAAAGCGGCCCAAGCTCCAGATGAAATTTAGAGTCATTGAGATGAAAAAGAAAATGAAGAAGAAGAAGGATGATTTAGAAGAACAAAAATGACGCTCTGAAACAATTGACAAATACACCCATATAATTGAGAACATTTGGATTTCGTGATTTGTTCGTGATTTGTTAGTACCGTTTTGACTCAAATCCCGAGCAAACTCATATTCCGAACAATCATAACATGGAGATCTATATATATAGATTTATATATTTCATATGTGAAATATTCCGTTATTATTGCATAAATAAACAATTTTTCACGCCAGGTGTACAGATTAAGGACTTCAGAATCTTCATATAATGTGATAACAATTAAATTTTGAATTTTAGTGCATTTAAGGTGATATTTGGAATTCGAATCAAAGTGTTCGGCATTTGAGACAGTTTTTGACAGAATAAAATTATTCAGCATTGATAGTTAAAATCAATAAAATATAATTATCAAGCGCGTATATTCTCTATTCTTGCGCTACACGATAGAAACAATTGGTCAATAAAAATATTTTAATTGAAAGTGTTCTGTATGAGTCAAAATGGCAATCGAATTTGATCTAATGGTTAATTTTGGAGCCAATTGCGTAACTACAAAAGATATTTTAGTTACTAGATAAAGATTGTCGCTGTCCGGAACATCTTTTGCTGGCGAGGATAGAGGAGCTAAATGTCAAAGAAGGAAAATCCATACGATTTGACAGGTATGTACCACACATGTTTCGGACAGCAGAACAAAGGGAACCGAAGCGACAATCTTTATCTAGTAACTAAAATATCTTTTGTAACTACTCATCAGGTAACAATGCTGCTCCTGGCGTGAAAGATAGCACAGACAATCTCAGACAGATCTCAAAGGAGTTTAGCGATCGATAAGGTACTAATAAATCGATAAGGTAATAAAATCAATAAGGTACAAATTATTGGGACGATTAATCAAGACGCGGTTTTCGTTGAGTGAAAGCTCCTGAGTACTCCGTTTAGCCATGGAAGCGTCCACAAATTACGTAACGCTTAGAGGGGGAGGGGGATTGAGTGAAGTGTGACGTTCCATACAAAATGCGCTAAAGGGGGAAGATAATAATCAGTATAAAATGGAGAAAGAATTTTCCTCATACTTATTTGCCTACAAACTTAAAACGTCTTGTAATAAATCAGTTTTATCCAAATGCAGGTAAATTTTCGGAGGCCACTCAGAACATGATACAAAATTAGATGACAAGCCTGTGGCGGTAACAGATTGTATTGAATTTCCACCCGTAAACATCCTAAGGCCGAACCGAGAAGCGAACTGGCTATCATCGGATTGGAAATCCTACGTCTTTGCTGGCAGGCTGACTGGAGACCCCCAACTGGATTTGTATTCGGATGTCAAGGGATCGACTTGTGTTTGAATATTTAATGTATTTCCAGTTTGAGTCGGGTTCTGGTTGAACATAATATTGCCCTCCAGGTGCTGGTTCGGTTAGAAAATTAACACTGAGGTAAAAGGAAACGTCTTATGGAAATTTACCATAAGAAAAGAGTTTCAATATGTTCCTTTATGAAAATGATTTACAAAAAAAGTGAAGTGAGTTCGAACCATGGACGTAGGAATCAATAGGCCTGCATGTAGAGCACATGACCATCGACGCGTAAATGAAGCACTGTTAGTGGAATAATCATTTAAAGATTGGCGCCAGTTGTGAATTTCGAAAGTCCAGTTCATGAATAAATACATCCGGTTTGAATTGTAATGTGAAACCAAACCATCTCTTTTCCTACTGTGCACTTCAAATAATCTGAACGTTGTTTCTATCTGAATTATCAGCTACATTTCACTGCAAATGCTTAAAAAATTCACGTGAAACTTACGTGTCCGGTAAATTCTACCTGACAACTCAGTTCGAATATACCTAATAATCACGTAGAATGAGAAATCTACGGGAAAATTAGGCAAACGTTTTTTTATCTTTATTAAAGAGATTTTCAGCCCTAGGCTGGCTCATCTCTAGGTAAACGTTTTTTTTTCAGGTTTCCATCTGATGCAGATTTTTTAGGGGTAGATTCATTTCTTCGATAGGTTATTGCGCGTGATAAACGTAACCTCATATTTTTGACAGGTACTGGTCCTGTTGTAAACGTTTCGGACTTAGAATTGTTGCCTTTCTCGTATATAAAGTATACGTAAAGGCTATATGTTCTAGTCTAGTCTAGTCTAGTCTACACATACACAGCCAGTTCGTGAAAGAATCCTGGAAAGTGATAGATTCGACGACATCTATCACTTTTCTTGTCATTATTAATGTTTGAAGTACATCATAAATGCAGTTCAATCATAAAAGCGGCCAGGCCTACTGTGCAGTGTTGTTAAAAATTATTATGGATATCAATGCTCAACTTGACTCCACATTTAAGCCATAGAAAGGGAAAGTAAAGATGGATTAATCGTTAGGATTGACATTGCAAGGAGGATTAATATACACTCCCTGAGTCCTCGAACCCTCGACCCCTGAATAATCGACCTCTTGATATTAATGATGCATTCCAAATTTGATTGAAATCTACAAATGCTTTTAAAAGCAATACTGAATCATTGATTTTCTAACAAAAATCCACTATCCATATATCCTCCCTATTTTCTAAAACAGAAATGAATAGCTTCGTGATATAGAGATAATGCAGTTTAAATTTAGTTGAAATCGATTAATGCGCTTTTGCTTTCGAACCACACTAAATGAAGTAAAACCCACCCGCACCATACCTACACTCTATATCGCCAGCTTATCATCTTTGTCGCTCTCTTATTTCAACAGCGAACAAGCTTACTCCTCTCTTGTTACAACTTACGATTCTAGTTAATCGCTGAGTGTTACACTCTCCCACAAACCTTAGTCGCTAGCGCATTGAGAGCAAGTTTATTCGTCTTTGTTTTGAATCCCGAACAACTTTGTCGGATGAGGCACCTTACTCTCCAGAGGCTACGAACAACCGCATGCTTCGATTCACTTGTTCAATAACAAAGCGGTGGAACGAACAATCGTGAATCGACTCATGTTCGCCAGCAGTGCATCCCTGTAAGGTTGCTGTTGAGGTCGAAATACGTATTTTTGGAAATTACTCTAAATTTACAAACAAGTGGTGGAATTAAACGGGATAATACTTTCTTGTTTTATGCTAAGTAAAGTTATTCTCCACTACAAAGCTCTGGATAATGTTCTTATCAATAAATCAATAAATTCATAATATTTACGCAACTTTCTAACTGAAAATCTGTTGGGAAGTTCAAAAGAGTTCAGTTCGGAGGAGAAGGAATAAATCCGTTTAGAAACCCAATGAACGGAACGGACATCTTTTGGGTTTACAAACAGAAAACCTTGGTCTTTCGAACTTTTTTGGGCTTCCAACCGGAACTCTTTTTGCGCTTTTGAACAAAATCGTTTTGGCTTCCGAACGTAATCTTTTAAGGCTCCGGAATCCCAAAAGGATATCCCTTTTACAGAATCAGAAAAAATGCATTCAGAAGCCCAAATGGCTCCACTCGGAATTCCAAAAGTATTCCTTTTGGAAGTTTAAAAGGAGTCCGTTTAAAAGTAAAGTCCAAAATAATTTCGTTCAGAAGCCCAACAAGGTTTCGTTTGGAAATCCAAAAGAATTCTGTTTAGGAAGCCCAAAAAAATTTCTTCCAGAATCCCAAATATTTTCGCTCGGAAACTCAGAAAAAGGTCTTGTTTTCGGTTTACAAACCGTGATTTTTTGGTTTACTGAACGGAGCTCTTTTCGGCTTTTGGAAAGATTTCTTCTAGGTTTTCGAATCGATTCCTTTCGCGCTTCTTAACCAAATCCTGTTAGAGCTTCGGTAGGAAATCTATAAGTATTCTAAACAGAATCTATTGCCCAGAAGCAGAAAAAATATTCCGCTCAGAAGCCCAGAATGCTCCAATCGAAAGTCCAAAAGATTTCGTTCGGAAGACCAAAAGTATTCCGTTCTTAATTCTAGAATGATTTTGTTCTCATCAATTCCGTTTGGAAGTCCAAAGGATTTCTTTGGGAAGCCCAGAGTGATTCCTTTCAAAAGCCCAAAAGAATTTCGTTCAGAAATTCGAATAGATTCCGTTAGTGAACTCAGAAGGATTACGTATGGAAATTCACATTCTGAACAAAAATCCGTATGATCGGATATCTTTTGGACAACCTAATGGCATTTTTGTTATGCTTTTGAAGGACTTTAGAATGGATTAATTTACGACTTCTGAATGCAATCTTTTTAGGTTCCCGAAAAGAATTAAAGAAACTTTCCGTTTGAAATTCTAAAAGGATTCTGTTTGGAATTCAAAAGGGATGCCGTTCAGAAGCCTAAAAGACTCCGCTCGGAATTGTAAAATGATACCGTTTGGAAACCTTATAGAATTTTGTACGAAATCCCTATAACGATTTTGTTTGAAGAACCCAAAATAGTTTAATTGGAAAGCCCAGCAGCATTCTGTTTCCAGCCTAAAGTTTTTAAAAACTGAATGTCTGTAAAAGTCTGTAATTTTAATCAAAAGTCTGTATAATGTCTATAATCTGTATGATGTCTGTATGCAAGACCAAATGTCTGTATAAATACAGACATGTCTGTATGTCTGGCATCCCTGGTGACATGGAAGCGAGAGCTGCGCCACCAGCTCAGATCCGTGCGACACGGATCTCGATTCGAATCAGTCGCTTCCGATTCTAGCGAGCGAACCGTGTGGTTCAAACGAACTGGGAGCTGTGTGTTGTACGGAGCGAATCTTTTACTTGCGACGGGTTTTCCCGCCAGCATACTGCTACATGTGCACTCGGTTTGTTTGTAGCACTGTGCTCTGTATTTTTATTACTCTCTTGTTTTTATTTCTCTCGCATTTCGGGAACCAATATAGATGAATGGGCTCGCTTGTATGAAAAAGTCAACTACGCATGGTTAGAAGGGTTAGAAGCGCGCGCAAATAAGGCTTTGATTTACTGCACCCAGTATGAAGAGAAAACTTATTATTATTTATTTATTCAGACTAAGGCCGAAGTGGCCTGTGCGGTATATAAGAGTCTTCTCCATTCGGCTCGGTCCATGGCTACACGTCGCCAACAACGCAGTCTACGGAGGGTCCGCAAGTCATCTTCCACCTGATCGATCCACCTTGCTCGCTGCGCACCTCGCCTTTTTGTGCCCGTCAGATCGTTGTCGAGAACCATTTTCACCGGGTTACTGTCCGACATTCTGGCTACGTGCCCGGTCCACCGCAGTCGTCCAATTTTCGCGGTGTGTACGATGGATGGTTCTCTCAACAGCTGATGCAACTCGTGGTTCATTCACCTCCTCCACGTACCGTCCGCCATCTGCACCCCACCATAGATGGTACGCAGCACTTTCCTTTCTAAAACTCCAAGTGCGCGTTGGTCCTCCACGAGCATCGTCCAGGTCTCGTGTCCGTAGAGGACTACCGGTCTGATGAGCGTTTTGTAGATTGTCAGTTTGGTACGGCGGCGAACTCTATTCGATCGGAGCGTCTTGCGGAGTCCAAAGTACGTACGATTTCCAGCCACTATGCGTCTCCGAATTTCTCTGCTGGCGTCATTTTCAGCAGTCACCAGTGAGCCCAAGTACACAAATTCTTCTACCACCTCGATTTCGTCACCACCGATGCAAACTCGCGGAGGGTGGCTCACATTGTCTTCTCTTGAACCTCTTCCTATCATGTACTTCGTCTTCGACGTGTTGATGACTAGTCCGATCCGTTTAGCTTCCCTCTTCAGTCTGATGTAGGCTTTCTCCATCTTCTCAAAGTTACGTGCCATAATATCTATATCGTCGGCGAAGCCAAATAGCTGGACGGACTTATTGAAAATTGTACCACTAGTGTTAATCCCTGCTCTTCGTATTACCCCTTCCAAAGCGATGTTGAATAGCAGACACGAAAGACCATCACCTTGCCGTAACCCTCTGCGGGTTTCGAAGGGACTCGAGAATGCCCCTGAAACTCGAACTACGCACATCACCCGATCCATCGTCGCTTTGATCAACCGTGTCAGTTTATCTGGAAAACCGTGTTCGTGCATTAGCTGCCATAGCTGGTCCCGATCGATTGTATCATATGCGGCTTTGAAGTCGATGAATAGATGATGTGTGGGCACGTTGTATTCGCGGCATTTCTGTAGTACTTGGCGAATGGCGAACACCTGGTCCGTGGTGAAGCGTTCGCCCATAAAACCCGCCTGGTACTGCCCCACGAACTCCCTTGCAATTGGTGCTAGTCGACGGCATAAAATTTGGGAGAGTACCTTGTAGGCGGCGTTCAGCAATGTGATTGCGCAGTAGTTGCTACAATCCAGCTTATCGCCCTTTTGTAGATGGGACACACGACACCTTCCATCCACTCCTGCGGCAAAACTTCCTCCTCCCAAATCTTGGTAATGACCCAGTGCAGCGCTTTAGCCAGTGCCTCACCACCGTGTTTAAATAGCTCTCCTGGTAGTTGGTCAACCCCAGGGGCTTTGTTGTACTTCAGCCGGCCAATCTCCTCCTGGATTTCCTGGAGATTCGGAGCCGGTAAGATTATGTCCTGCGCGCGTTCTCCCAGGTCCATCACCATACCGCCATCTTCATCTGCCACATCACCATTCAGGTGTTCTTCGTAGTGCTGCCGCCACCTGTGGATCACCTCACGCTCGTTCGTAAGAAGGTTCCCGTTTATGTCCTTACACATATCAGGCTGTGGCACGTGGTCCTTACGTGAACGTTTTAACTTCTCATAGAACTTGCGTGTGTTATTAGTGCGGTACAGTTGCTCCGTCTCTTCACGGTCTCGATCTTCCTGCTGGCGCTTTTCCTCCGGAAAATCGAGTTTTGTCTGTTCCGCGCCCGTTTATATCGTGCCTCGTTCGCCCTCGTGCGGTGTTGCAGCAATCTCGCCCATTCTTCTCTTCCACTAACTGCTCACATTCGCCGTCATACCAGTCGTTTCTCTGATCCGGGGCACCGTGCCAAGTGCAGCGGTTGCGGTGCTACCAATGGCGGATCGAATATCTCTCCAGCCATCTTCAAGAGACGCTGCGCATAGTTGCTCTTCCGTTGGGAGTGCCACTTCCAGCTGCTGCGCGTATTCTTGGGCTAGTCTAGCGTCTTGTAGCCGCCCAATGTTAAGCCGCGGCGTCCGACTTCGACGCGTGTTGTACACCGTCGAGAGTTTTGAGCGCAGGCATACTGCAACGAGGTAGTGGTCGGATTCAATATTCGCACTGCGGTAAGTGCGGACGTTCGTGATGTCGGAGAAGAATTTACCGTCGATTAGAACGTGGTCGATTTGGTTTTCCGTTTCTTGGTTAGGTGATCTCCATGTGGCCTTGTGGGTATTTTTGCGGGGAAAGAAGGTGCTTCGGACTACCATTCCGCGGGAGGCTGCGAAGTTTATGCATCGTTGGCCGTTGTCATTCGATACGGTGTGCAGACTATCCGGTCCGATGACCGGTCTATACATTTCCTCCCTTCCTACCTGTACGTTCATGTCACCGATGACGATTTTGACGTCCCGCAGTGGGCATCCATCGTATGTCTGCTCCAGCTGTGCGTAGAACGCTTCTTTCTCGTCGTCGGGTCTCCCTTCGTGTGGGCAGTGCACGTTGATGATGATATAGTTGAAGAAACGGCCTTTAATCCTCAGCTTGCACATCCTTGCGTTGATTGGCTGCCACTCAATCACGCGTTGGCGCATCTTACCCAGCACTATGAAGCCGGTTCCCAGCTCGTTGGTGGTGCCACAGCTTTGGTAGAAGGTAGCCGCTCGATGCCCGCTTTTCCACACTTTCTGTCCTGTCCAGCAGCGCCACGACGTCGAAGTTGCGGGGATGTAATTCATCGTAGATCATCCTGTCGCAACCTGCGAAACCTAGCGACTTGCAATTCCATGTTCCAAGCTTCCAATCGTGATCCTGTATTCGTCGCCTAGGTCTTTGCCGATTATATCGAGTCGCATTATCTCTTATATTGTTCGTAATGATTGGTTTTCTAGGCGGCTTATTGGGCCTGCGCAAACCTCCTGTCTCGTCGGCGGGCCGTCGTGTCAGGGCTGTTTAGCGTCCCACCTAACACCAGGACTCGGGCTTGTGCGCTTTGAGCGGCACACGGTCGCTTTGGGGGGGCCTACTTGCGGATACATGCAGCTTTTTATAGAGGTTTAACATGGTCCACTGTCAAACCCCACCACATCCTAGGCAAGCCCCACAACTCGCAGATGGCCTGGGAAGGGGTCGTCAAGCCCTTGGACATAGTCCCTGCTGCCCACTAAGTAATTTCCATTCAAACTTCAAATGACGTGTGCACAGTCAAATTACATCCAAAATTGCTTAAAATGGCAAATGCAATCGTTTAAGCATCGGGGGGCAAAAAAGTCAAAATTGGAATCACTCTAATGGACACATTCTATTCTAGATATCCAAAAGGCATGTACCATATTATAAACAGTTCGACTGATTTCTTGGTACGATTACATGATAGGAAAAGGCTCAAGAGAGGACAACGTAAGCCACCCACCACGAGTTGTATTGATGGTGACGAAATCGTGGTGGTTGTCGTGTACTTGGGCTCACTGATGACCTCCGATAACGATACCACAGAGAAATTCAGAGGCATCATGGCGGAAATCGTACGTACTTTGGATTTCGCAAAACGCTCTGATCGAATAGAGTTCGCACGTAGTTCCACTAACTGTCTACAAAACGTTTATTAGACCGTGTCCTCTACGGACACGAGACCTGGACGATGCTCGTGGAAGACCAACGAGCACTAGGAGTTTTCGAAAGGAAAGTGCTGCGTACCATCTATGGTGGTGCAAATGGTGGACGGTACGTAGAGGCGAATAAACCACGAGTTGCATCCGCTGTTGGAGAACCATCCATCGTTCACACCGGGCCGGGCACGTAGCCAGAATGTCGGACAGTAATCCGGTGAAAATGGTTCTCGACAACGATCGACGCTGGAACGAGAAGGCGAGGTGCGGCGAGCAGGTGGATCGATCAAGTGGAGGACGTTGCGGACCTCCGCAGACTACGTGTTGGCGTCGTGCAGCCATGGACCGTGCTGAGTGAGAAGACTTCTGTGCACTGCACAGGCTACTCACCACAGTCTGGTAATAAATAAATAAATAAATATAACAGTTGTTTACCGAGCCAGATATAAAGGGATATGAGTATTTTTCTTACGTGCCAAAAAAATTGAGCAAAGGGTCGAATACGTAGCATTATAGGAAATCAGGTGGTCGAAAATCAAAAATCAACTTTTACCAATTCGTAATTCAGGTTGACTACTGAAAGCCACTGCTTTGGAGCATTAAACCGCTATAAGCATATAGGCATCAGAACCAGACATATTTTAGTTTTGAAAAACCAATGCATTGTTCAACTGCCAATATTTTCAGCTACAGTAAAATTTTCCAACTCTTTTCCATGTTTTGAATGCTTGTTTCTGGACTTTCGAAGAGCAGGTATTATGTGGAAAAATGGGTAGTAAACCATTCTAATAACTCGACAAGAAAAAACTTTTTTCTTAAAATTTCCATACAAAAAAAGTTTCTCAAAGTTTCGCCTAGGACTACCCTACGTCTTTCTTGGGACTTCTCAGAAGGCATTCAAAAAATCCTGCCTTATGGCTGCAAGTCTGTGATTCAATCAAGTTTTCGAAAAAAAAGTAATAAATTTTGAAACATTAAATATAGGTATTCTCATAATACGCACGGGAGACTACGATAGGCTGGACACTAGTTTAATACGTATGCCGAAATAGCATCAAGAGCAGTTAAATAGAGATAGTAGATACCTCGGAAGATGCAGCTGGTGAATACTCTTGCATTAGGTGCAGGCTCACTAAGAGAGAAACTTTATCTATCAAGTATCAATTAAGTTCTTCAATTATTTTCTTCTTCAGATCAAATTTGTTGTGGCTTTTTTATCATTTGAGGGAGGATTCAAAAGATTGGAAAATAAATAATATTGAGCTTTCCCAGGAAATTATTTATGAAAAATGTCTTACCGAGTCTTAAGTTTTAACAATTTATCCATTTTTTTTATTTACCACCTTCTTCGTTATCCAAAGATCAACATGACAAAAGAAGGAATTCATATTTGTTCGGTATCAATATCAAAAAACAATGGACTTCAGAGAGTAACGAAAATACCCTAGGCTTCATTTTTGAATTTATTCAATACAATTTAGATTTTTATGTTAATTTAAAAAGATTCCATACAAAACAAAAATGTCCATACCTGTAAAGGAATCTATGACAAATATTGGTATGCACCTCGGTGTAAATAAACAGAAATGGTAGGACGCATCCAGATCAAAAAGTTACTTTGATCCATATAATGAGGAATGGCGATACAGAATTCTAGTTAGAAGATTTTTTTCATGCTGAACCAGAGCCAGTATCTTCAACATTTCGTGAACAACCATCTTTATTTTGGATGTAACCGTATTAAACGTATATTAAACGTAAATAAATCTACTCTGGAATATCTAGATGATGTTCAAAAATTTTTGGTGGCTAAAATTTCCTGCAGTACATCAGACTCGAACAGAAAAAATGCTCCAGCAGATATATTAATCGATCTCGACAAAATAAATGCCACCCCATAGTGCGTAGGGCAACCTTGTGTTTCCATTTCATTATTCTAGTTTTCAAAACCCATAGGTTAATAGAAAATAGATTTTACCTGTTCAAACATCTACCGAATCGTAGAAGTTCACAAGCCTATACTAATCCCAAATTGACCACTTGGCTCCAGCATTTTTCAACGATCGTCTACAGCCGTTGATGGGATCATCACTGGAACGGACACTAGACCGTGACGGCGACGAAGTCATGGCATTGAGAACACCTTGGCTCACAATTCGACGAATCAGTAGAACAAAACTCTAATGAATCGTCTTTGTTCAACCTCCGGAGCGAAGACACCGACGAGCTCTACGATTTGCTGTTGAAAATACTCAAAGTTCTGAACGATCAAGCGTATCGAGACGCTGAGCGAAATCGCAACTGGAACACCTGCAACCCAGTGCAGTTTCGCAGCACGGCGATAGTTCATGGGGCAATCAACGACGAGTTGGATGAACGCTAATGTGGAGCAGTAGTGTGGCTGCAGTTAGCTGCGTAGAAGCATTATGTTCCAATCTATTCAAGTTCAATGGAATGAAAATGCTGATACTGATGACCAAACATCAATTGTGTATTTATTTGTACGTCGGTAATATGTACACAACAGTGGCACCTATGACTACTATAGGGCATTGACATTCAATTAACTTTTTCGCTGTGAGGTCTAGATGGTTTTGCCACCAATTTCATTGATTTTGCAGAAGAATAGCGTAGAGGAAATTAGTATAGCATTTATTTACTGTTGATATATAATACAGTTGTTGAATAATGTGTTCATGTTACATGAGAGTTAAAGGTTGCTGGTGTATGTCTGGAATAATTATGATGAATCACGTGGATTAGCAAGTTGAGAATAATCTACTTAGAATAATACTATGGACTGGGATTAAAAAATTCTGTGAAGCTAAAGTAATTAATTTCAATAATTGTGCTATGATATCCCAGGTCATCTATTAGGTCTGCAGGTTAAATGTTTCAAGTAGAGTAATATTCATAGTATATAATACAACAAAATAAATAAATTGAGTTCCAAATTTAATTCCAACGTTAAAATTTGAAACGATTTCAAAACAAGAAAACTATTTCGAGCTTCTTAGATGAATAGGGTCTCCAGTAGCCATGTGAGCAAAGGCGTATGATTGCCAATCCGTAGATGGCGAGATCGATTCTCGTCCGGTCTAGGATATTTTGAATTGAAACTTTCTCGACATCCTGGGCATAGTGTATCCATTGTACTTGCCACAATACATACTCATGCAATGGCGGGCATAGAAAAAAGCTTTCAATTAATAACTGAGAAATTGCTAAAAAGAATACTAAGTTGGAAAGCAGGCCAAGTTCCAGTTGGAATGTAGAGCCATTGAAGAAGAAGAAGATGGGTATGGATTAATTGGTCTCAATCTTCGAAATCTTGTCAACAGATGAAATATCCATGTAGTCGCGATTCACGGGATTTCATATCGGAAAACATAAATAATTCACTTAAAATACTAGAGACTTGAAACCGGCAGAACATTTTCTGATTCAGCTTTAATGATTAGTAAGAACAGCCAATGATATAAAGAAGGCCAAATTATGCCTAAAGATCATAATGCTAAACACATTTATGCCCAACGTTCAGTCTGATCTAAATGAAACGATTTTTTATTAGGATTACGTACTACGTCCAAAGTTTCGACACGAGATTAGTGTCTTCTTTAAAAAGGAGTAACATACTGCCTTATGTCATGTATGTATGTACCCATTGGGCTTCAGTACCTTTCTTTAATTTTTTAAATATTGTTTCAACAGTTTTTTGGAGAGAAAAATAATATTTTTTTATGTCTTTATTGAGGAGACTTTCAGCCCGAGGCGGTTTCGTCTCCGAAAATATTATTTCTATTTTAGGGTTTCTACATCTCGATATCTCTCTATCTGGATGAGTTCTGATCATATTTTGTTCAAGATTCGCTCTTTTATGTCGATGTGTTCAAAAGCCAAAAACTACTACCCAGATCATCTTTGGACAATAAGAAACACAATAACAATAGGAAACTGGCCTAGATTGTTTTAGTATGAAAAACATTCTCGGTTTCCTGAGCATAGTGTATCCATTGTACTTGCCACATAAGATACATATTCGTGAAGTGAGTAGGCATAGAAAGCTTTCAATTAATAACTGTGGAAATTCCAATAAAATACCAAGTTAAAGGCAGACCAAGTTCTAGTTGAAATTTAGAGCCATTGAAGATGAAAATTTATTAGCCCGATGATTTCAATTGAATTCAATGGATCAATTGGTTTGTTCAAATATGCACATGCCCTTTGTGGCATGGCAAATGCTGGAATAAAGCGACCATTATTGGTACTTCGCGTACCTGAAGGAATAAAATAGACCTCATCTCGCGGTCCTAGCCTCTTACCCAGCAACTCCTATCCCTACCTCCCGCGGTGCTGGCCGGATACGACGCAACCTTAGGGAAGATCGAGTAACCAACCCCGTGGAACTATGGTCGTATGCTGACGGGAAGGGGGGTTTGCTCCTCTCCGGAGGTGCAAATCTTATGAGCGTCTGTTCTCCATGTCAGGATCGGCTCACAACAGCGTCTGTTCTCCATGTTAGGCGGCTGATCATAGTCTGAGTGCCAGCGAGGGACTCTAAGTAAACTTCACATGGTCCACCGGAAATAAGGAGGAATGGTCCTCCGGAAATTTAGGGGAGTTTGGTCAGGCCTGCAAGCCAACCCACAAAAATCATAAACGAACAATCAACAAGAGAGTACGGACCGGAACCATCGGCGAAGATCACTGCGACGAAAGGGACTAGCGATTGGAAACTCGGTTCGTGGAACTGCAAATCTCTCAACTTCATCGGAGCACACCGCATACTCGCCGATGTGCTCAGGACCGTGGATTCGGCATCGTAGCGCTGCAGGAGGTTTGTTGGAAGGGATCAATGGTGCAGCGTTTGGTAATCTTACCATCTACTGAGCTGCGGCAACACACATGAGCTGGGAACAGCTTTCATAGTGATGGGCGATATGCAAGGCCGTGATCGGGTGGTGCGATCTGAAAGAATTGCAGGTTGAGGATCAAGCCGGTTCTAACTTCAGCTCAACGTCCATAGCCCACTCCGGAGCACTGATGATGATAGGACGCATTCTACGCGCAGCTGGAATGAGTACGACGCTGCCCAAGCCGACGTCAAAATCATCAGGAATTTGAACTCAGGTTGGCCAAGAGGAGGAGTTTAGACCGACTATTGAAAGTTCAGCGCTCACCGGCTGATGAACAAAACGGCCTACGACTAATTGATTTCGCGCCTCCAAGAATATGCATTCATAGCACCTATTCAACACAGCTCCCGTATGCGGTGGTCGTATTGACCATTTTGACGAATACCGGTTTTCGGTATTTTGGAGTCAATACGAGTAAAACCGATATAATACCGGTATTTGTGAAAAATTAAGAAATGTTAAAAATCTTTTTATTTTGACTTTTGGGTGAAAAACAATATTTTTAACAAACTTTAAATGTCAAAATCATTGCTTGTAGGACTGGGAAAAGAAAATTTAATAGACATAACATCCTGTGTGATTCATTTCTAATCCGCATCGACCGAAGTGTGACGAGTTGTCAAGTACTCTTAAGGACAAGCCTCACGTCCAAAACTAAATGCCTCGCGTTTCAAGAATCCTATTCAAAACGGAAGCCATCTTTTTCTTATCGATCTCAGGTGTGGTCGTTATCTCAGTTTCAACGATCGCATCAGGAATAATTAGACGTTTCAAGATCTCGTCCTTGCTTAATCAAAATAGCTCTAGATTTCGAATAAAATGCCCAAATTGTGCTGATCGTTTACGGCCAAAAAGGAAAAAGTTCGACGTATTCTCATCGTTTCCCTTGGATTCGTTCTTTAGAGCATAGAATAAGTTGACGGCAAGTTCTGTGGCTTGTTTGAAAATGCTCAATATAATTGGAGCGCCACGTCAACTTCATATAGAGTGCATAACTCACGGCAGAAGCGTTTCACAGAGCTTGAGCAAGTTCGAGGGCTAGAATTCTTCACTTACCATCAAAAATCGTCATCACTGAAGTTGAATTTGGATTGAAGCTGTTTGAGCATGGATAACATGCTATTCCAGCATATCTGGTTGGTATCAGCGAATTCTGAACGGACATATTTTTGCTGCAAATCATTTTATAAGTATTCTCCGTTAGAGAACTACTACACATTTTAACAATTTCACGATTCTCGACAATGTTCGTTGAAAAATAAAGTCATTGGCAATTTGATGATCTGCCTAAGAGATGAAGCATCACGTATGAATAATGAATATTTTTACTTTTTTCTTTCATTTATTTGGAAGGCTCATTTGTCTGAAGCGTTACGGGAGCCTAATCATGCTTTTGAATTTTTTCATTATTCTTATACAATAATGTTAGTTTGGGGAACCGAAAGATTGCGTTTGGTCGAGGTTAGAATACAATAATACATAGGAAAGGGAGGGAATTTAGGCAATTAATTACAATGCATGTTTACAAGTTGAAGTCCTGGCAATGTTTCGTCTGTACAGACAAACTTTTTGGGAACAACGATGAGAGGAAGACATACGGAGGGATTAACGACAGATATTAGAGATGTACAACAAGAGAAGACATTCTTAAAGTTACGACAGCAAGGGATGGATGGACGACGATTATAATCTAACATCTACCATAAAAATTGGTGGACAAGGACATATTTCGAGATCAAGACCAATAACCCCTAATGAGCTTTGGCTGCTTTCCTCGGACCGGAGATGTTCATTAGCGAGATCTGGGGAATATTTTTACTGTAGGAACGTCTTCAATGATGCTTGCTTGTGCAAAGGTTCATTCATGCGCGCATTCAATTGTTGTTAGTGTTTAAGTCTTAGCTGACACATGTTGCTGAGAAACTATTCAAGATTTTTATACTGACGGCAAAATGAATCCGAAAGCGTTTTTCCGTTACTTACGGTATTTTCGGTACTCAAAATAAGCCAGTAATACCGGTTTCAGTTTCATCACAGTTGAATCACTATCCCGTATCGTACACCGGAGATCACCACTGCAGACAGAATCACAAATCGACCACGTTCTGATTGATGGACGGCACTTCTCAACATTATCGACGTCAGGACATATCTGGCGCTTAATCGACTCTGACCACTATCTGGTGATGGTTAAACTGCCAAAACTATGGTCATCCAATGTTCATTACCGACGACCACGGTACGACCTGAGGACTGAAGCAACCTGATGTCGCCACTGCATGCCGCAGCATCTCGAGGCAGCGTTGCCGGAAGAGGTGAGCTCGATGGGCCCCTCTTGAGGACTGCTGGAGACAGTTAAAGCAGCCATTAACGCAGAAGCGAACGCGTCGGTATATGGGTCGAAGTCGACGGAACGATTGGCCGAAGAGTCAGACAGATTCAAAGGAAGGACGCAGCGCGGGCTTCGCGCTCCAGCAAAACCCGCAGAACGTGGACGTTATAGATGGAAGCGGAGACAGCAGACCCGCCTTTTCAGGAGAAGAAACGCCGCCTGGAAGAAGCGGAGTGCAGGGAGATGGAACAGCTGTGCCGTTCGAACGCAAGTTCTATCAGAGGCTCAACGCATCCGCAAACTTCGTGCCGCAGCCGAAATGTGCCGGGATAAGGATGGAAGCATCTTGACGGACGAACGTGTGGTGATCGAAAGGTGGAAGCACACTACGAGGAACATCTGAATGGCGCTGAGAGTACGAGCGAGGTGAAAGTCAAGGCAGCGGAGGAGATGACTACGTCAGTTCAGCGGACGATGGAAGCCCACCAGCCCCACCTTGAGGGAAGTTAAGGATGCCATTCAACGCTAAAGACCAATAAAGCAGCTGGTAAGGATGTGATGTGAGCTCATCAAGATGGGCCCGGAAAAGCTGGCCGCCCACGAAACTGATAGTCAGAATCTGGGAAACCGAACGGCGGAGGGAGTGGAAGGAAGGGTTATGCCCATCTACAAGAAAGGCGACAAACTGGGTGTGAGAACTTTCGAGCGATCACCATCCCAATCCGCCTACAAAGTGATATCCCAGATCATCTTCCGTCGTCTGTCACCATTAGTGAACAGGTTCGTGAGGAATTATCAAGCCGGCTTCGTTGACAGCCGCGACAACGACCAGATCTTTACTGTACGGCAAATCCTTCAAAATGCCGTGTAATACCAGGTCAACGACCATCTGTTCGTTGATTTCAAGGCGGCATGCGACAGTATGGACCGCAGAGATATGGAAAATTATGGACGAGAACAGCTTCCTAGGGCTTACCAGACTGATCAAAGCAACGGTGGATGGTGGCAAAACTGTGTGAAGATTTCGAACATGCCCAGTTCGTTCGAATCGCGCCGGGGACTAAGACAGGTGATGGACTTTCTGCCTGTTGTTCAACATTGCGCTAGAAGGTGTCATGCGGAGAGCCGGGTGTAACAGCCGAGGTACGATTTTCAACAGATCCAGTCAATTTATTTGTTTCGCGGATGACATGGACATTTCGGCCGAACATTTCAAAGGTGGCAGAACTGCGCACCTGAAACGTGAAGCAACAAAGTTGGACTGGTGGTGAATGCGTCAAAGACAAAGTACATGCTTGTGGGCAACCGAGCGCGACAGGGCCCGCCTGGGAAGCAGTGTTACGATAGACGGGGATACCTTCGAGGTGGTCGAGGAATTCGTCTACCTCGGATCCTGCTAACGGCGACAACAACGTTAGTCGTGGAATACGAAGGCGAATCCTGTGAAGTCGGGCCTACTGCGGTCAGAAGAAACTGCGGTCGAAAAGATTCGCCACCGCACGAAATGTTCATACAAGACGTTAATAAGACCGTGATCCTCTACGGACATGAAACATGGACAATGCTCGAGGAGGACTTGCAAGCACTCGGAGTATTCGAGAGACGTTTGGGAATCTTTGGCGGTGTGCAGAAGACGGTGTGTGGCGACGAAGAATGAACCATGAGCTGCCTACTCTAGCGAACCCAGTATCAGAAGGTAGCTAAAGCCGGAGGTACGATGGGCAGGACATGTTGCAAGAATGCCGGAGGCAACCCTGCAAAGATGGTGTTCGCTTCGATCCGCAGGTACGAGACGGCGTGGAGCGCAGCGAGCGAAGATGGCGACAGGTGCAGAACGACTTGGCGAGCGTGGGGAGTATCCGAGGATGGAGAGATGCGCCTCGAACCGTGCATTATTGGCGTCAAATTGTTGATTAAGTGTTATCTTTAGATGTTAACTAAATAAATGAAATAATGAACATGCCCTTTGTGATGCATAGAATTATCTTTTATTCACACGCAGATCTAAAGGCAACTCCAGGTTTGTGTTGAATGCCGACAGCCTTGCCGTGAACAAATCATATTTTATAATTTAAAATGGGCAGTACAACATTTAAAATCGATCAGTATGAGTAACACTGTAAAACGTAGTGCCTATTCAAACGATTTCTTGAGATGTCCAAGATCCTTAGCTATGAACTCATTTTATTCTATGTATCACAAGAGCATGGACCATATTTCAAAACAATCCGATTGATCTTTGGAATCATGTGACCTTATAGCCTAACTCCTGGGATTTCTTGGATGGCCAAGAACCTTTTCCGTTGACACATTCCATTTTTACATCAAACGGGCATAGACAATTTAAAATCATCCGGTTTATCTTTGGCTACTTTTTTTTCTTCCTAAGCAATGGAGGAGAATCTGCTCAACAGACATCCTGGGTTGTCCAGCAAGTGCGGTTTACCCGACCAGTTTTATCAGAACTTGTTATTCTGTTACACAAGTTTTTATAACAGCGTTGTTATAAAACATTACCATTACATATGGTCCAGGATTCAGATTTACGGGAAAGATGCATTTTGCAAAACTATATTTTTAGAAAAAACTGTTGTTCTACAAATTGTTCGAATAGTAGAGCATCATTATGGTTCTTCAAAAATTGGTGGCCCATCATATAAAAAAAAATAGAAAATATTTTTTATTTCTCAGATATTGACATGTTATGTTCTACAGTAGTTGTAGCGCAGCTTATTCCAATCAATTTTGCTAGACACTTTTTCTGTAGCTCTTAATTTGGCTGATTAAGAGCAATTTTACCTAATTGGATTAGGTGTACCTCAAAAAACTGTATTTTGATCTACTTTTTTGTTTTTTCTCGAAAAGATCGTCTTCAGGTGACTTTTGAAGCTCAAAAAATGCAACTTTGATGGGTAAATACGCTCAATATCTTTTCCGATCAAAAGTTTAATCGTTTTCTTCAAAATTCATTTTTCATAAGTTAATATCTGTTAGGGCAAAAAAAAATATATTCACACGGCATCTGAAAGAAATTAATATTCTTTATTATGTCAAAAATTTAGGATATGTTATTTTTTATCTCAAGTTTCACCAATTTTACTAAAATCATGTTTTTCAAATAAATTGATATAACTCGACAACGAGAGTAGATACAGACGATATTCTTATAGCAAAACACGCGTTTTAAAAAGCCTCAAAAGTTTTCAGAAAGTAGTCCGTGAAAATAAAAAATGAAATGAGCAGATCATAAATATTCTTTTTTGAGACACCTAATCCTGGTAAGTAAATTACTCTAAACAAGTAGGCTCAAGAGCTACATAAAAGTTTATATAGCAAAGTTGATTGGAAAAAGCTTTGTAGCGCAGAACATTTTATCCAATTTTCCAAAAACAATAAAAATAAAATTTCACATTTTTATAAAATGCCACCCTATTTTTCAGTAACTCTATAATAAGGGCCAAGTATCCAGAACAACTTTGTAGAACAAATTTTGTTTCTTAAAAGTATGCTTCAGACCAAAATGCATCTTTCTCGTAAATCTTGCAATACGATGATAAAATTTATAAAAAGTGTTTAAGCTGTAGATTTTTATTTCCATTTCTCACGAATGTCATCTTCTGAAGACTTTTGGGCTTTTCAAAACGCGTGTTTTGCTATAAGAATATCGTCTGTATCTTCTTCCGTTGTCGAGTTATATGAATTTATTTGAAAAACATGATTTTAGTAAAATTGATAAAACTTGAGATACAAAAATAACATATCCCCAATTTTTGACATAATAGGAATATTAATTTCTCTTTCAAATGCTGCGTAAATATATTTTTTGGTTTGCCTAACCGGAGATATAAACATATGAAAAAAATGTTTTGACAGAAAACGATTATAACTTTTGATCGAAAGAAGATATTGAGCATATCCACCCATCAAAAGTTGCATTTTTTGAGCTCTAAAAGTCACCTAAGACGACTTTTTCGAGAAATATAAAACAAAAAAGTAGATCAAAATACAGTTTTTTGAGGTACACCTAATCCAATTAGGTAAAATTGATCTAAATCAATAACTTAAGAGCTACAGAAAAGTTTCTTTAGCAAAATTGATTGGAATAAGCTACGCTACAACATTGTAGAAATAACATGTCATTATTCTGAAATAATATTTTAATTAAAAACTATAGTTTAAGGCGTAAAATTGCATCTCTTCCGCGTAAATCTGAATCCTGGACCATAGTGCATTAGTTAAAATAACAAAAAATGTAACAAAATCTCTTATAGTTTTAACAAAAATATTACTCAATATGTTATTAATCGCAAAAATATAACTCTATGTATTTACAAAAGCGGTGAAAATACTATACTATAACAAATTATGTCATTGAAACGACATTTTCTTTCCTCCATCTTTGACAGAGAATTTATAAAATTATTTCAAGAATTGTTATTTGTAACACATATTGATATAATTGTGATAAAATTTTATTATGACTAACTGGTCGGTAGGGACCACCTCCAACAGCAAACGAGGGAGGCAGGAGTACATCCCTGACCCGCTAATCCGTTTCCATTTCGGAAGGTGGGAAGGGTCAACTTCGCGCCTGCTTTCTCTCACGACTGGTATCAATAATGATGATGCCGTGCACCCCAAATGACCTCTCTGCGACAGGGTCTATTCGCAACACACAAGAGGACTTGCCGACGCGGTGCCTACGCCTGCCACAGCCTTGACGAGGACCCTTTCCGTCCTCAGGCTTGGAACCCACCGGTTGACCGACGCCGCGAAAGCGACGATACCATGTTGTTCTTCGCGTGGTCACTTGTTCGATAAAAGGATCGAGTTCGACCACGAGCATGACCACCGTATGACCCATGAAGACTCGATCCCTTGACCACCTCTTTTGCGCCTGAACTAGCCATCTTTGAGTCCACGCGCCACTTCTGTGTAGCTGAGACGATTTGGACGATAGCCGATAAAACGGCGTTCCAGCCAACTTCATCTTTACATCCTCGAACTAGGTTGTCCGGGATAGTGTCCAGACCACATATGGCAAGCATGTGGTCACGCATTCGCGAAACCTGCGCACACCAAACACTCGGGCGAGGCCGAGCAAGCCACTGCGTTACCTGCACTGTAATTTTGCAGCACGCTTAAACGCCGGGCACATCGAACCCCCATGGGTGCTTGCTGTTCAAAGCTTGCTTGAACAAATCAAACATTTGTAGGGTTCGTGCAGCATTGTGTATGTCCCTCCAATCCGCAGCGTCGGCGAGAGTTCTTCTGTCGGGGGCCTTTGCGGTCCATTGCTTGTGCCCCGGTTCCAGGCACCTGAAGCATACTCGCGGATTGCTCGTATATGCCCAGGGCATACACCATCCCACCTTGACGCTCCTAACTAACTACCTTGGAGGCGTCCGCTGCAGATGGCCGAACCAATGCTACCTGCGTCCCTGTCGGACCTTTCCGTAGCCGAACGGCGTGCGGTGGTTCCCTTCACTGTCGCCGCAGTGCCGTGACGAGCTCTTCGCTTCTTCGACCTTTCCAGGTTCTTCCTCCCGGTTTTGGAGGTACTTGGCTGGGGCTCAACTGCCCCACTACCCTGTTCGGGGTAGAACCTCCGCGTTTTGAGCGGCCCCAGGAGCTCATCCCTGAAGACTGTCTCCTGTTTGTGTGTCTGCTCCGTTGGAGCATCCCCTCGTGCCCGCAAATACTGAGCCTCAGTCTGGGTAGACTTTGCATGTCTTCTGCTTGCGCCTCGTCGATTCGACCTTGCCGAGCCCAGAATCCTTGGGCCTCAGTCTGCAGACCTCGACTCCGGATTTCACGGTTTAGACTTGGCCGTCCGACCGCCCTCTTCAGCTTGGCGTCCAACATCGACTTTCGAAGTTTCAGCAAGCTCCTCTTGAGGTCCCTGATATTATGCTTCGATAACGCAAAGTCGTTGATGGCGTCCAGCTGTTCCGTCACCTCGAAGGCAAATCCCATCGCGTTTGTGTTCATCGCCTCCACAAGCCATGGGCCGTCAATAACCTCTACCGGCGTTTTTTAGCCAAGATGAGGGTTAAGTGACCCACGCTGGCGCTGCGTACTGAGCTGCCGACTATTGCCGCTGGCCTCCTGGGCGGAGACCGAACAACCCACCTCTTGCGAAGGGTTGTCGCCTACACTACTACCACTAATTGAAGAATTGACTTGTTTTTCCATTTTGGTCCCACTGTTGCTCGGAAAAAGGTCCAACAGCCAGAGCCCAGCATGACGCGGTAAGGACAATTACTGTGGAGGGTGCCCAGGATCCGTTAAAGGCCTAGCTCATTATTTCACCCCCATGCATCCCTCGGCACGGGTCGCTTAACGCTTTAGGATTAGGGTTAGGGACGATGGTCCCGGCTACTTATGAATATCTGTATGCTTACTCCTGGGATTTGTGGAATGACCTATGCTCAAAAAGAGCATGTACCATATTTAAAATAGACTGATTGATCCTCAGCTATGCGTGATGATCTTGCTTATTCCGATTTGGATGACAAAGATTCTAAGATGTGAACTCTTTCTGTTCTATGTATTACAAATAAACATGTACCAGTACCATATTTAAAACCATCCAATTGATCTTTGAATAATCGTGTAAAAGCATTTCTCCAGCGATATTTTGGATGACAGGAAACTCTGATAAAAAACTTGTTTTGTTACTTTTGCAATGTAAATGGTGAAATAATTCCAAATCTAATTCATCGAGTTCTTGCGCTCGAGCAAACTGATGTGCGATTTTGAAGGAAAGCATCGCGCTTCAGTTTTCATGCGAAATCACCTACCTAGTTTCATTCATTTTCAGAAAAATCTTACGATAAGCCAATTGGATGATTCGGTAACGCAAAATTTTGCGCTTGATTAAAAACGTACTAAGATTTGAGATTTTCTATTTTTCTCAACGCTGATCGCTACCTATAGGGAACAGCACGGAAACATCTCTTTCTATTTCGTTCTTTATAAATTGTATGTATCCGAAAGCAAGCTCCGCCAAAGCGACCGTGTGTCGCTCAAAGTGCACAAGCCAAAGTCCTGGTGTTAGGTGGAACGCTAAGCAGACCTGACACGAAGGCCCTCCGATGAGACAGGAGGTTTGCTCAGGCCCCAAAAGCCGCCTTGAAAAACAACCATTACGAACGACATAGAAGATATGCGACGAATAAAAGTTTACGATTGGAAGCTTGGAACATGGAGCTGCAAGGCTTCGCAGGTTGCGACAGAATAACATACGGTGAATTACATCCCCGCATCCCCTGGACAGTATAGAAAGTGTGGAAAAGCGGGCATTTGGCGGCTACCTTCTACCAACCGGTACCACCAACGAGCTGGGAACCGGCTTCATAGTTTTGGGCAAGATGCGCCAACGCGTGATTGGGTGGCAGTCAATCAACGCAAGGATGTGCAAACTATGAGGATAAAAGGCTTTTTCTTCAACTATAGCATCATTAACGTGCACTGCCCACACGAAGGGATACACGACGAAGAGAAAAACAGCTTTCTATGCACAGCTGGAGCAGACATACGATGGATGCTCACTGTGGGACGTCAAAATCGTCATCAGCGACATGAACGCTAAGGTAGGGAAGGATGAAATGTATAGACCGGTCAGATAGTCGCGAAATGGTAGTCCGAAGCACTTTCTTCCCCGCAAGAATATCCACAAGGCCACATGGAAATCACCTAATCAAGAAACGGAAAACCATATCGACCACGATCGACGGTAAATTCTTCTGCGAAATCTCGAACGTACGCACTTATCGCAGTGCGATTATGAATCCGACCAATGTTGCAGTATGTATGCGCTCAAAACTTTCCACGGTGTATAACACGCGTCGAAGTCGTCCGCCGCGGCTAAACATTGGGCGGCTACAAGACGGTAAACTAGCAAAAGACTACGCGCAGTAGCTGGAAGAGGCACTCCCAACGGAAGAGCAGCTAGGCGTAGCGTCTCTTGAAGATGGCTTGAGAGATATTCAATCCGCCATTGGAAGCACCGCAACCGCTGCACTAGGCACGGTGGCCCCGGATCAGAGAAACGACTGGTATGACGGTGAATGTGAGCAGTTAGTTGAGGACAAGAATGCAGCATGGGCGGGATTGCTGCAACAGCGCACGAGGGCGAACGAAGCACGATACAAACGGGCGTGGAACAGACAAAACTTGATTTTTCGGAGGAAAAAGCGCCAGCAGGAAGATCGAGCCCGTGAAGAGACGGAGCAACTGTACTTCGCTAATAACGCACGAAAGTTCTATGAGAAGTTAAACCGTTCACGTAAGGGCCACGTGCCACAACGGTGGCGATATGGTAATGAACCCGGGAGCACGCGCGCATGACGTACGACTTACGGCTCCGAATCTCCAGGAAATTTAAGAGGAGATTGGTAGGCTGAAAAACAACAAAGCTCTTGGAATGGACCAACCACTAGGCGAGTTGTTTAAATACGATGGTGAAGCACAGGCTACAGCGCTGCTTTGGGTAATTACCAAGGTTTGGGAGGATCAGGTTCTGCCGCAGGAGTTGATGGAAGGCGTCATGTATCCCATCCACAAAAAGGGCGATAAGCTGGATTGTATGCAGCCTACAAGATACTTTCCCAAATTTTATACCGCCGAGTAACACCAATTTCAAGAGATTTCGTGGGGCAGTACCAGGCGGGATTTATGGGTGAACGCTCTACCACAGACCAGGTGTTCGCCGTAGAAATGGAATACAACCTGCCCACACATCATCTATTTATCAACTTCAAAATCGCATATGATACAATCGATCGGGACCAGCTATGGCAGCTAATGCACGAAAACGGATTTCCGCATAAACTGGGTGATATTCGTAGTTCGAGTTTCAGGGGCATTCTCAAGTCCCTTCGAAACGCGCAGAGGGTTACGGCAAGGTGATGGTCTTTCATGTCTGTTATTCAACATCACTTTGGAGGGAGCAATACGAAGGGCAAGGATTGACACGAGTGGTACGAATTTCACGTAGTCCGTCCAGTTATTTGGTTTCGCTGACGACATAGATATTATGGCACGTAATTATTTGGCAACTCGGCCGTACGAAAAGCGAAGCTAAACGGATTGGATTGGATTGGATTGGCTCAATACATCGAAGACAAATTACATGATAGGAAAAGGCTCAAGAGAGGACAACGTAAGCCACCCACCACGAGTTTGTATTGATGGTGACGAAATCGTGGTGGTTGAAAAATTCGTGTACTTGGGCTCACTGATGACCTCCGATAACGATACCAACAGAGAAATTCGGAGATGCACCATGGCAGGAAATCGTACGTACTTTGGATTTCGCAAAACGCTCTGATCGAATAGAGTTCGCACGTAGTTCCAAACTGACTATCTACAAAACGTTTATTAGACCAGTAGTCCTCTACGGACACGAGACCTGGACGATGCTCGTGGGAGACCAACAAGCACTCGGAGTTTTCGAAAGGAAAGTGCTGCGTACCATCTATGGTGGGGTGCAAATGGTGGACGGTACGTGGAGGAGGCGAATGAACCACGAGTTGCATCAGCTGTTGGGAGAACCATCCATCGTTCACACCGGGCCGGGCACGTAGCCAGAATGTCGGACAGTAATCCGGTGAAAATGGTTCTCAACAACGATCCGACTGGAACGAGAAGGCGAGTTGCACAGCGAGCAAGGTGGATCGATCAAGTGGAGGACGATTTGCGGACCCTCCGCAGACTACGTGGTTGGCGTCGTGCAGCCATGGACCGTGCTGAATGGAGAAGACTTCTGTGCACTGCACAGGCTACTCCGGCCACAGTCTGGTAATAAATAAATAAATATAAAAGTTGTTTACCGAGCCAGATATAAAAGGGGGATATGGAGTATTTTTTCTTACGTGCCGCGGGCCACGAAAAAATTGAGCAAAGAGCCGCATACGTAGCATTATAGGAAATCAGGTGGTCGAAAATCAAAAATCAACTTTTACCAATTCGTAATTCGAGTTGACTACTAAAAGCCACTGCTTTGGAGCATTAAACCGCTATAGGCATATAGGCATCAGATCCAGACATATTTTAGTTTTTGAAAAACCAATGCATTATTAAACTGCCAATATTTTCAGCTACAGTCAAAATTTTCCAACTCTTTTCCAAGTTTTGAAAGCTTGTTTCATGGACTTTCGAAGAGCGGGTATTATGTGGAAAAATAGGTAGTAAACCATTCTAACAAGCCCCGACGAAAAAAAAAACTTTTTCTGCAAAATGTTCCATACAAAAAAAATTTCTCAAAGTTTCGCCTAGGGACTACCCCTACGTCTTTCTTTGGACTTCCCAGAAGGCATTAAAACAAAATCCAGCTGCTTATGGCTGCAAATCTGCGATTCCGATCAAGTTTTCGAAAAAATGTTATTAATTTTGAAACATTTTATGTATGCATTCTTATAATGCACGGCAGAGTTCGATAGGCTGGACACTAGTTTAATACGTATGCCGAAATAGCATCAAGAGCAGTTAAAATAGAGATAGTAGATACCTCGGAAGATGCAGCTGGTGAATGATACTCTTCCATTAGGTGCAGGCTCACTAAGAGGAGACAGCTTTATCTATCAAGTATCAATTAAGTTCTTCAATTATTTTCTTCTTCGATCAAAACCTCTCGATTTGTTGTAGCTTTATTTTATCATTTGAGGGGAGGATTCAAAACTTGATTGGAAAAATAAATAAAATATTGAGCTTTCCCAGGAAATTATTTATGAAAACTGTCTTACCGAGTCTTAAGATTTTAACAATTTATCCATTTATTTTTTATTTACCACCTTCTTCGTTATCCAAAGACCAACATGACAAAAGAAGGAATTCATATTTGTTCCGGTATCAATATCAAAAAACAATGGACTTCAGAGAGTAACGAAAATACCCTAGGCTTCATTTTTGAATTTATTTAATACAATTTAGAATTTTTATGTTAATTTTAAAAAGATGTTCATACAAGAAACGAAAATGTCCATACCTATAAAGAAATCTAATGACAAATATTGGTATGCACCTCGGTGAAATAAATAAACAGAAATGGTAGGACGCATCCAGATAAAAAAGTTACTTTGATCCATATAATGAGGAATGGCTTGATACAGAATTCTAGTTAGAAGATTTTTTTCATGCTGAACCAGAGCCAGTATCTTCAACATTTCGTGAACGCCATCACTATTTTGCGGATGTAACCGTATTAAACGTATATTAAACGTAAATAAATCTACTCTGGAATATCTAGATGATGTTCAAAAATTTTTGGTGGCTAAAATTTCCTGCAGTACATCAGACTCGAGAACAGAAAAAAATGCTCCAGCAGATATGTTAATCGATCTCGACAAATAAATGTCGCCCTATAGTGCGTAAGGCAACCTTGTGTTACCATTTCTTTATTCTAGTTTTCAAAACCCATAGGTTAATAGAAAAATAGATTTTCACCTGTTCCAAACATCTACCGAATCGTAGAAGTTCATACAAGCCTATACTAATCCCAAATTGACCACTTACAGGCTCCAGCATTTTTCAACGATCGTCTACAGCCATTGATGGGATCATCACTGGAACGGACACTAGACCGTGACAGCGACGAAGTCGGTAGCATTGAGGAACACCTTGGCTCACAATTCGACGAATCAGTAGAACAAAACTCTAATGAATCGTCTTTGTTCAACCATCGGGAGAACGAAGACACCGACGAGAAGCTCTACGACTTGCCGCTGACAATACTCACAATCCTCGACGATCAAGCGTATCGAGACGCTGAGCGAAATCGCAGACTTGAACACCTGCGCAACCCACGTGCAGTTTCGCTCGAGCCCGGCGATCGTTCCCTGGGGCAATCAACGACAGTTGGATGAACGCTAATGTGGAGCAGTAGTGTGGCTGCAGTTAGCTGCGTAGAAGCATTATGTTCCAATCTATTCAAGTTCAATGGAATGAAAATGCTGATACTGATGACCAAACAGCAATTGTGTATTTATTTGTACGTCGGTGATATGTACACAACAGTGGCACACCACTTGACTACAGTAGCAGCGGCATTGACATTCAATTAACTTTTTTCGCTGTAGGTCTAGATGGTTTTGCCACCAATTTCCATTGATTTTTGCAGAAGAATAGCGTAGAGGAAATTAGTATAGCATTTAGTTACTTGTTGATATATAATACAGTTGTTGAATAATGTGTTCATGTTACATGAGAGTTAAAGGTTGCTGGTGTATGTCTGGAATAGATTATGATGAATCACGTGGATTAGCAAGTTGAGAAAGTAATCTACTTAGAATAATACTATGAACTTGTAGGATTCAAAATTCTGTGAAGCTAAAGTAATTAATTTCAAGGTAATTGTGCTATGATATCCCAGGTCATCTATTAGCATTAAATGTTTCAAGTAGAGTAATATTCATAGTATAATACAACAAAATAAATAAATTGAGTTCCAAATTTAATTCCAACGTAAAAATTTGAAACGATTTCAAAACAAGAAAACTATTTCGAGCTTCTTAGATGGGTATGGGGTCTCCAGTAGCCTTGTGAGCAAAGGCGTAGGATTGCCAATTCGTAGATGGTGAGATCGATTCTCGGTCCGGTCTAGGATTATTTTGGGTTGGAAACTTTCTCGACATCCTGGGCATAGTGTATCCATTGTACTTGCCACACAAGATACATACTCATGCAATGGCGGGCATAGAAAAAAGCTTTCAATTAATAACTGAGGAAATGCTAAAAGAATACTAAGTTGGAAAGCAGGCCAAGTTCCAGTTGGAATGTAGAGCCATTGAAGAAGAAGAAGATGGGTATGGATTAAGGTGGTCTCAGTCTTCGGAAATCTTGTCAACAGATTAAGTATCCATGTGTAGTCGCGATTCACGGGATTTCATATCGGAAAACATAAATAATTCAGCTTAAAATACGTAGAGACTTGAAACCGGCGAAACTTTTTCTGATTCAGCTTTAATGATTAGTAAGAACAGCCAATGACATAAAGAAGACCAACTTATGCCTAAAGACCATAATGCTAAACATATTTATGCCCAACGTTCAGTCTGATCTAAATTAAACGAATTTTATATTTATTAGGATTACGTCAAAAGTTTCGACACGAGATTAGTGTCTTCTTTAAAAAGGAGTAACGTACTTATGCCTTACGTCATGTATGTATGTGCCCATTAGGCTTCGGTACCTTTCTATATATTTTTTTTAAATATTGTTTCAACAGTTTGTTTGGAGTAGATAAAAATAATATTTTTTTATGTCTTTATTAGGGAGACTTTCAGCCCGAGGCTGGCTCGTCTCCGAAAATAATATTTCTATTATTGGGGTTTCTACATTTCGATAACCTTCCTTTCTCGATGTGTTCTGATCATATTTTATTCAATATTCGCTCTTTTCATGTCGATGTGTTCAAAAGCCTAAAAACTTATACCCAGATCATCTTTGAACAATAAGAAACACAATAACAACAGGAAACCTAGGAAACCAAAATGGATACACTATGCTCAGGGATCCTAGGATGTTTTAGTATGAAAAACATTCTCGGATCCCTGAGTATAGTTTATCCATTGTACTTGCCACATAAGATACATAATCGTGGAGTTAGTAGGCCTAGAAAACCTTTCAATCAATAACTGTGGAAATACCAAACACTAAGTTAAAAAGCAAACCAAGTTCTAGTTGGAATTTAGAGCCATTGAAGGAGAAAAAGATTGTTAGCCCGATGGTTTCAATTGGAATTCAATGGATCAATTGGTTTGTTTCAAATATGGCACATGCCCTTTGTGGCATGGCAAATGCTGGGTAAAAGCGTACCATTATTGGTACTTCGCGTACCTGAAGGAATACAGAAGACCTCATCTCGCGGTCTTTTGCCTCTTATCCAGCAAGTCCTATCCCTACCTCCCGCGGTGCTGGCCGGGATACGAGCAACCTAGGGAAGATCGGGTAACCAACCCCGGTGGGAACTATGGTCGTATGCTGACTGACAGGAAGGGGGTTTGCTCCTCTCCGGAGGTGCAAATCTTATTGAGCGTCTGTTCTCCATGTCAGGATCGGCTCACAACAGCGTCTGTTCTCCATGTTAGGGGCGGCTGATCATCGTCCGAGTGCCAGCGAGGGACTCTAAGTGAAACTGTGCACCATGGTCCACCGGGAATAAGGAGGAATGGGTCCTCCGGAAATTTAGGGGTTTGGTGTCAGGCCCTGCAAGCCAGCCTTTAAAAAATCATAAGCAACGAACAATCAACAAGAGAGTACGGTCCGGAACCATCAGCGAAGATCACCGCGACGAAAAGGGACTAGCGATTGGAAACTCGGTTCGTGGAACTGCAAATCTCTCAACTTCATACTCGCTGATGTGCTCAAGGATAATGGATTCAGCATCGTAGCGCTGCATGAGGTTTGTTGGAAGGGATCAATGGTGCGTACGTTTAGAGGTAATCATACCATCTACTAGAGCTGCAGCAACACACATGAGCTGGGAACAGCTTTCATAGTGATGGGCGACATGTAAAGGCGCGTGATCGGGTGGTGGCTGATCAATGAAAGAATGTGCAGGTTGAGGATCAGAGGCAGGTTCTTCAACTTCAGCATAATCAACGTCCATAGCCCACACTCCGGAAGCACTGATGATGATAAGGACGCATTCTACGCGCAGCTGGAACGTGAGTACGACAGCTGCCCAAGCCACGACGTCAAAATCATCATAGGAGATTTGAACGCTCAGGTTGGCCAAGAGGAGGAGTTTAGACCGCCAGCGCTCACCGGCTGATGAACGAAAACGGCCTACGACTAATTGATTTCGCCGCCTCCAAGAATATGGCCATTCGTAGCACCTCACTTCCAACACAGCCTCCCGTATACGGTGGTCGGTATTGACCATTTTGACGAATACCGGTTTTCGGTATTTGGTGGAGTCAATACCGGTAAAACCGGTATAATACCGGTATTTGTGAAAATTTAAGAAATGTTAAAAAATCTTTTATTTTGACTTTTGGGTGAAAAACAAAATATTTTGACAAACTTAAATGTCAAAATCATTGCTTGTAGGACTGGGAAAAGAAAATTTAAGTAGACATAACATACTGTGTGATTCATTTCCTAATCCGCATCGACCGAAGTGTGACGAGTTGTCGGCACTCTTAAGGACAAGTCTCCCGGAATCCAAAACTAAATGCACTCGTGTTTTCAAAGGGCACCCCATCCCAAACGGAAGCCATCTTTTTCTTATCGATCTCAGGTGTGGTCGTTATCTCAGTTTCAACGATCGCATCAGAAATAATTAGACGTTTCAAGATCTCGTCCGCTTGCTTAATCAAAATAGCTCTAGATAACTTGAATAAAATGCCCAAATTGTGTCTGATCAATTGTTTTACGGCCAAAAAAGGAAAAAGATCGACGTATTCTCATCGTTTCCCTTGGATTCGTTCTTTAAGAGCATAGAATAAGTTGACGGCAAGTTCTGTGGGTTGGTTTGAAAATTGCTCCAATATAAATTGGAGCGCCACGTCGGCTTCATATAGAGTGCAGAACTCACGGCAGAGCAGTTTCACAGCAGCTTGAGCAAGTTCGAGGGCTAGAATTACTTCACTTACCATCAAAGTTGAATTTGGATTGAAGCTGTTTGAGCATGGATAACATGCTATTCCAGCATGTCTTGGTTGGTATCAGCGAATTCTGAACGGACATATTTTTTGCTGCAAATCATTTTTCATAAGTATTCTCCGTTAAAGAAATACTACAACACCAATTTTTAACAATTTCGACGATTCTCGACAATGTTCGTTGAAAAATAAAGTCATTGGCAATTTGACAGATGCCTAAGAGAATGAAGCATCACGTATGAATAATGAATATTTTTACTTTTTTTTTTAACTTTCATTTATTTGGAAGGCTCATTTGTCGTAAAGCGTTACGGAGCCGTAATCATGTTTTTGAATACATTTTTTCATGATTCTTATACACTAATGTTAGTTTTGGGGAACCGAAAGACTCGCGGTTTGGTCGTGGTTAGGAAATACAATAATACAATAGGAAAGGGAGGGAATTTAGGGTTCTTAATTAATTACAATGCTGATGTTTACACAGTTGAAGTCCTTGGCAATGTTTCACGTCTGTAACGAGACAAACTTTTTGGGAGACAACGATGAGAGGAAGACATACGGAGGGATTAACGACAGATATTGAGATGTACAACAAGAGGAAGACATTCTAAAGTTGATTACGACAGCAAAGGGATGGATGGACGACGATTATAATCTAACATCAGCAACTTTCAAAAATTGGTGGACAAGGGACATGTATTCGAGATCAAGACCAGCCAACACTTCCCTAATAGGCTTTGGCTGCTTTCCTCGGACCCGAAGATGTTCAGTTAGCGTAGATCTGGGGGAATATTTTTACTGTAGCGTGAACGTCTTCAATGATGCTTGCTTGTGCAAAGGTTCATTCGTGCGCGCATTCAATTGTTGTTAGTTTTTAAGTCTTTAGCTGACACATGTTGCTGAGAAACTATTCAAGATTTTTTATACTGACAGCAAAATTTTAAATACCGAAAATACCGGTTTTTTCCGTTACTAATACCGGTATTTTCGGTACTCAAAATTGGCCGGTAATACCGGTATTACCGGTTTCGGTACTACCGGTTAGACCACCCTACTCCCGTATCGGTAACCTGAGATCACCATTGCAAACAGAATCACAAATCGACCACCTTCTGATTGATGGAAGGCACATCTCCGACATTATCGACGTCAGGACATATCGTGGCGCTAACATCGACTCTGACCACTATGTGGTGATGGTTAAACTGCGCTCAAAACTATCCGTCATCAACCATGTTCGGTACCGACGACCGCCACGGTACGACCTAGAGCGACTGAAGCAACCTAATTTCGCCACTGCATACGCGCAGCATCTCGAGGAAGCGTTGCCGGAAGAGGGTGCGCTCGATGGGGCCCCTCTTGAGGACTGCTGGAATACAGTCAAAACAGGCATTAACGACGCAGCGAAGAACAACGTCGGGTCTATGGGACGAAGTCGACGGAACGATTGGTTCGACGAAGAGTGCAGACAGATTCTGGAGGAGAAGGACGCAGCGCGGGCGGTCGCGCTGCAGCAAGGTACCTGGCAGAACGTGGAACGTTATAGATGGAAGCGGAGACAGCAGACCCGCCTTTTTCAGGAAAAGAAACGCCGCCTGGAAGAAGCGGAGTGCGAGGAGATGGAACAGCTGTTGTTCTCAAGATACACGCAAGTTCTATCAGAGGCTCAACGCATCCCACAAAGGTTTCTTTTCGCGAGCCGAGATGTGCAGGGATAAGGATGGGAAGCATCTTGACGGACGAACGTGTGGTGATCGAAAGGTGGAAGCAGCACTACGAGGAACATCTGAATGGCGCTGAGAGTACAGGCAGTGAAAGTCAAGGCAGCGGAGGAGATGACTACGTCAGTTCAGCGGACGATGGAAGCCCACCAGCCCCCACCTTGAGGGGAAGTTAAGGATGCCATTCAACAGCTAAAGACCAATAAAGCAGCTGGTAAGGATGGTATTGAGCTGAGCTCATCAAGATGGGGCCCGGAAAAGCTGGCCACTTGCCTGCACAAACTGATAGTCAGAATCTGGGAAACCGAACAGCTACCGGAGGAGTGGAAGGAAGGGTTATATGCCCCATCTACAAGAAAGGCGACAAACTGGAGTGTGAGAACTTTCGAGCGATCACCATCCTTAATGCCGCCTACAAAGTGATATCCCAGATCATCTTCCGTCGTCTGTCACCATTAGTGAACGAGTTCGTGGAAGTTATCAAGCCGGCTTCGTTGACAGCCGCTCGACAACGGACCAGATTCTTTACTGTACGGCAAATCCTTCAAAAATGCCGTGAATACCAGGTCCCAACGCACCATCTGTTCGTTGATTTCAAGGCGGCATACGACAGTATAGACCGCGTAGAGATATGGAAAATTATGGACGAGAACAGCTTCCCTGGGAAGCTTACCAGACTGATCAAAGCAACGGTGGATGGTGTGCAAAACTGTGAAGATTTCGGGCGAACACTCCAGTTCGTACGAATCGCGCCGGGGACTAAGACAAGGTGATGGACTTTCGGCCTGTGTTCAACCTTGCGCTAGAAGGTGTCGGGTCGGAGAGTCGGAGAGCCGGGTGTAACAGCCGAGGTACGATTTTCAACAGATCCAGTCAATTTATTTGTTTCTGCGGATGACATGGACATTGTCGGCCGAACATTTGCAAAGGTGGCAGAACTGTACACCTATCTGAAACGTGAAGCAACAAAAGTTGGACTGGTGGTGAATGCGTCAAAGACAAAGTACATGCTTGTGGGCGGAACTGAGCGCGACAGGGCCCGCCTGGGAAGCAGTGTTACGATAGACGGGGATACCTTCGAGGTGGTCGAGGAATTCGTCTACCTCGGATCCTTGCTAACGGCTGACAACAACGTTAGTCGTGGAATACGAAGGCGCATCATCTGTGGAAGTCGGGCCTACTACGGGCTCCAGAAGAAACTGCGGTCGAAAAAGATTCGCCACCGCACGAAATGTGTCATGTACAAGACGTTAATAAGACCGGTAGTCCTCACGGACATGAAACATGGACAATGCTCGAGGAGGACTTGCAAGGCACTCGGAGTATTCGAGAGAGACGGGGTGCTTAGGACCATCTTTGGCGGTGTGCAAGAAGACGGTGTGTGGCGACGAAGAATGAACCTATGAGCTCGCCCAACTCTTACGGCGAACCCAGTATCCAGAAGGTAGCTAAAGCCGGAAGGGTACGATGGTGGCAGGATACATGTTGCAAGAATGCCGGACAGCAACCCTGCAAAGATGGTGTTCGCTTCCGATCCGGCAGGTACGAGGACGGCGTGGAGCGCAGCGAGCGAGATGGGCAGACCAGGTGCAGAACGACTTGGCGAGCGTGGGGAGTATCCGAGGATGGAGAGATGCGGCCTCGAACCGTGCATTGTGGCGTCAAATTGTTGATTCAGTGTTATCTGTTTAGATGTTAACTAAATAAATGGAAATAATGAACATGCCCTTTGTGATGCATAGAATTATCTTTTGTTACACACGCAGATCTAAAGGCCTAACTCCAGGTTTGTGTTGAATGACCGACAGCCTTGCCGTAGACAAATCATATTTTATAATTTAAAATGGCAAGTACAACATTTCAAATCGATCGATATATCTTTGGTAACGCGTACAAACGTGAGTGCCTATGTCAAGGGATTTCTTGGATGACAAAGATCATAAGCTGTGAATTCGTTTTATTCTACGTATCACAGAGGGCATGGACCATATTCAAAACAATCCGATTGATCTTTGGTTAATCTTGTAGACCTTAAAGCCTAACTCCTGGGATTTCTTGGATGGCCAAGAACCTTTTCCGTTGACACATTCCATTTTTACATCAAAAGGGCATGAACAGTATTCAAAATCATCCGGTTTATCTTTGGTTACTTTTTTCTTCTTCCTAAGCAATGGAGGGAGAATCTGCTCAACAGACATCCTGGGTTGTCCAGCAAGTGCGGGTTTACCCGACCAGTTTTAGTATCAGAACTTGTTATTCTGTTACACAAGTTTTTTATAACAGCGGTTGTTATAAAACATGTACCATTACATATGGTCCAGGATTCAGATTTACGCGGAAAGATGCATTTACGCCAAAACTATATTTTTAGGAAAAAAACTGTTGTTCTACAAAATTGTTCGAAATAGTAAGGCCATCATTATGGTTCTATCAAAATTGGGTGGCCCATCATATAAAAAAAAATAGAAAATATTTTTTTTATTTCTCGGAACATTGACATGTTATGTCCTACAAAGCTGTAGCGCAGCTTATTCCAATCAATTTTGCTAAAAAAAACTTTTTCTGTAGCTCTTAAGTTAGTTCTTAAGTTAAGTTAAATCAATTTTACCTAATTGGATTAGGGTGTACCTAAAAAAAACAGTATTTTTTATCTCCTTTTTTGATTTAGATTTCTCGAAAAAGTCGTCTTCAGGTGACTTTCAGAGCTCAGAAAAATGCAACTTTTGATGGGTAAATATGCTCAATATCTTTTTCCGATCAAAAGTTATAATCGTTTTTCTGTCCAAATTACATTTTTTTTGTAAGTTAATATCTCCGGTTAGGGCAGACCAAAAAATATATTTACACGGCATCCGAAAAAGAAATTTATATTCTTTATTATGTCAACAAATTGGGGACATGTTATTTTTTTATTTCAAGTTTCACCAATTTTACTAAAATCATGTTTTTTTCAAATAAATTAATATAACTCGACAACGGAAGAAGATACAGACGATATTCTTATAGCAAAACACGCGTTTTAAAAAGCCTCAAAAGTTTTCAGAAAGTGACATCCGTGAACAGTAAAAAATGAAATGAGCATATCATAAATATTCTTTTTTGAGGGACACCCTAATCCTGGTAAGTAAAATTACCATAAACAAGTGAGCTTAAGAGCTACATAAAAAGTTTATATAGCAAAGTTGATTGGAAAAAGCTTTGTAGCGCAGAACATTTTATGCCAATTTTCCGCAAAAACAATAAAAATAAAAATTTCACATTTTTATAAAATGGCTCCACCCTATTTTTCAGTAACTCTATAATAAGGGCCCAAGTATCCAGAACAACTTTGTAGAATAAATTTTGTTTCTTAAAAGTATGCTTCAGACCGAAAATGCATCTTTTCTCGTAAATCTTGCAATACGATGATAATGATAAAATTTATAAAAAGTTTTTAGGCTGTAGATTTTTTATTTCCATTTCTCACAAATGTCATCTTCTGAAAACTTTTTGGGGCTTTTCAAAACGCGTGTTTTGCTATAAGAATATCGTCTGTATCTTCTTTCCGTTGTCGAGAGTTATATGAATTTATTTGAAAAACATGATTTTAGTAAAATTGATAAAACTTGAGATACAAAAATAACATATCCCCAATTTTTGACATAATAAGGAATATTAATTTCTCTTTCAAATGCTGCGTAAATATATTTTTTGGTTTGCCCTAACCGGAGATATAAACATATGAAAAATGTAATTTTGACAGAAAAACGATTATAACTTTTGATCGAAAGAAGATATTGAGCATATCCACCCATCAAAAGTTGCATTTTTTGAGCTCTAAAAGTCACCTGAAGAACGACTTTTTCGAGAAATGTAAAACAAAAAAGTAGATCAAAATACAGTTTTTTGAGGTACACCCTTTTAATCCATTTAGGTAAAATTGATCTAAATCAGCCAACTTAAGAGCTACAGAAAAAAGTTTCTTTAGCAAAATTGATTGGAATAAGCTACGCTACAACATTGTAGAACATAACATGTCATTATTCTGAGAAATAAAAAATATTTTCTAATTTTTTATATGATGGGCCACCCTATTTTTGGCAGAACCATAATGATGGCCTTACTATTTCGAACAATTTTGTAGAACCACAGTTTTTCTAAAAAATATAGTTTTATGTAAAATGCATCTTTCCGCGTAAATCTGAATCCTGGACCATAGTGCATTAGTAGTTAAAATAACAAAAAATGTAACAAAATCTCTTATAGTTTTAACAAAAATATTACTCAATATGTTATTAATCGAACAAAAATATAACTCTATGTGTTACATAAAAAGGGGTGAAAATAGCTTATACTTATAACAAAATTATGTCATTGAAACGACATTTTCTTTTCCTCCATCTTTGACAGAGAATTTATAACAAAATTATTTCAAGAATTGTTATTTGTAAATAACATATTGATATAATTGTGATAAAATATTATTATGACTAACTGGTCGGGTAGGGACCACCTCCAACAGCAAACGAGGGAGGCAGGAGTACATCCCTGACCCGCTAATCCGTTTCCATTTCGGAAGGTGGGAAGGGTCAACTGGCGCCTGCTTTCCTCTGCACGACTGGTATCAATAATGATGATGCTGCGTGCACCCCAAATTGACCTCTCTGCGACAGGGTCTATTCTGCCAACACACAGAGGGACTTGCCGACGCGGGTGTTTCACGCCTGCTACACAGCCTTGACGAGGACCCCTTTCCGTCCTCAGGCTTGGAACCCACCGGTTGACCGACGCCGCGAAAGCGACGATACCATGTTGTTCTTCGCGTGGTCACTTGTTCGATAAAAGGATCGAGTTCGACCACTTAGCATGACCACCGGTATGACCCATGAAGCCGACTCCGATCCCTTGGACCACCATTTGCGCCTGAACTAGCCATCTTTGAGTCCACGCGCCACCTTATGTGTAGCTCCGAGACGATTTGGGCGATAGCCGATAAAACGGCGTTCCAGCCAACTTCATCTTCACACATCCTCTGAACAAGGTTGTCCGGGGTAGTGTCCAGACCACATGTGGCAAGAATGTGGTCACGCATTGCGCGAAAACGAAAACCTGCGCACACCAAACACTCGGGCGAGGCCGAGCAAGCCAGCTGCTTTACCTGCACTGTGATTTTGCAGCACGCTTAAACGCCGGGCCCATCGAACCCCCCATGGGGTGCTTGCTGTTCACAGCTTTGCTTGAACAAATCAAACATTATGTAGGGTTCGTGCAGCATTGTGCCTTATGTCCCTCCAATCCGCAGCGTCGGCAGAGATTGCTTCTGTCAGGGCCTTTGCAGTCCCATTGCTTGTGCCCCGGTTCCAGGCACCTGAAGCATACTTCGGATTGCTCGTATATGCCCACAGGGCATACCGACCATCCCACCTTGACGCTCCCTAACTTAACTACCTTGGAGGCGTCCGCTGCAGATAGCCAAACCAATGCTACCTGCGTCCCTGTCGGACCTTTCCGTAGCCGAACGGCTGCGGTGGGCGTCTCCACTTCACACTGTCGCCGCAGTGCCGTGACGAGCTCTTCGACTTCTTCTGACCTTTCCAGGTTCTTCCTCCTCGGTTTTGAGGTACTTGGCTGGGGCTCAACTTCCAGCCCCACTACCCTTGTTCGGGGTAGTAACCTCCGCGTTTTTAGCGGCCCCCAGGGAGCTCATCCTGAAGACTGTCTCCCCTGTTTTGTGTCTGCTCCGTTGGAGCAGTCACCCCGACGTGCCCGCAAATACTTGAGCCTCAGTCTGCAGACTTTGGCACCACCGTCTCGCTGGCACGCCCTCGGTCGATTCGACCTTGCCGAGCCCACGAATCCTTGGGCCTCAGTCTGCAGACCACGACTCCACGGATTTCACGGGTTTAGACTTGGCCGTCCTGGACCGCCCTCTTCAGCTTGGCGTCCAACATCGACTTTCGAAGTTTCAGCAAGCTCCTCTTGAGGTCCTTACTGATATTATGCTTCGATAACGCAAAGTCGTTGATGGCGTCCAGCTGTTCCGTCACCACCTCGAAGGCCGAAATCCCATCGCGTTTGTGGTTCATCGCCTCCACAAGCCATGGGCCGTCAATAACCTCTACCGGGCGTTTTTTAGCCAAGATGAGGGTTAAGTGACCCATCGCTGGCGCTGCGTACTGAGCTGCCGACTATTGCCGCTGGCCTCCCTAGGCGGAGACCTGAACAACCCACCTCTTGCGAAGGGGTTGTCGCCTACACTACTACCACTAATTGAAGAATTAACTTGTTTTTTCCATTTTGGTCCCACGAGTTGCTTCGGGAAAAAGGTCCAACAGGCCAGAGCCCAGCATGACGCGGTAAGGGACAATTACTGTGGAGGGTGCCCAGGTACCCACAGGCTCCGTTAAAGGCCTAGCTTCATTATTTCACCCCTGGCCATGCATCCTCGGCACGGGTCGCTTAACGCTTTAGGATTAGGGGTTAGGGACGATGGTCCCGGCTACTTATGAACATCTGTATGCATAGTCTTTTCTCCTGGGATTTGTGGAATGACCGATGCACAAAAAGAGCATGTACCATATTTAAAATAGACTGATTGATCCTCAGCTATGCGTGATGATCTTGCTTATTCCGATTTGGATGACAAAGATTCTAAGATGTGAACTCTTTCTGTTATATGTATCACAAATAAACATGTACCAGTACCATATTTAAAACCATCCAATTGATCTTTGAATAATCGTGTAAAAAGCATTACTCCAGTGATATTTTGGATGACCAGGAAACTATGATATGGACACATTCTATTCTACACATCCAAAAGGCATCTACCATATTATAAACAGTTCAACTGATTTCCAGGTACGCAAGTAGATCTTAAGGCCTAGCTCCGAGTCTTTTTTGAATGACCTAGAATATCTGACGTTGACGCATTCTTTCTATACATCCGAAAGGACATGTAACATAATTACAACAGTCCGATTGATCTTTAGCTACGCGTGTAGATCTTAAGGCATAACTCCCGGAATTTCTTGAATGACCCAGAATCTCTTACGTTGGCCTATTCTATTCCTATTCTACACATCGAGAAGGGCATGTCTTTTTCTTCTTTTTATTGGCATTACATCCCCACGCTGGAACAAAGCTGCCTCGCAGCTTAGTGTTCATTAAGCACTTCCACAGTTATTAACTGCGAGGTTTCTAAGCAAGGTTACAATTTTTGCATTCGTATATCATGAGGCCAGAATGTCGGAAAGTAATCCGGTGAAAATGGTTCTCGACAACGATCCGACGGGAACAAGAAGGCGTGGTGCACAGCGGGCAAGGTGGATCGATCAGGTGGAGGCGATTTGCGGACCCTCCGCAGACTGCGTGGTTGGCGAAGTGCAGCCATGGACCGAGCTGAATGGAGAAGACTTTTATGTGCAGCACAGGCCACTCCGGCCTAAGTCTGATAATAAATAAATAAATATCATGAGGCTACTTTTATGCCCAGGGAAGTCGAGACAATTTCCAATCCGAAAATTGCCTAGCCCAAAAAGAGCATGTACCATATTTGCAATAGTCTGATAGTAGGGTGGCTCAAATTACTATGAGAAAAACTCTTATTTGGTTCTATTTGATGCCTTATGCTCTGGACAAAATTTTAGCCAAATCGGTCAACGATTGGGCGGTGCTAAATTCGTTGGAAGTTTATATGGAATAATGTATGCAGAAACTTCGAAAACAGTGATTTGCAGTTAGACGGCACAATTTACCATGAAGAATTATGAGACTCATTCAGTTCTTGTAGAATTTAATGCAGAATGTTATGCTGAAAACCGCGATAAAATTAGTGTTTACCCGGCGAAGTTATTAGCATTTCTTTGAAGTGAAGTTTGGGCAAATTTCGTTTATTTAACCTTAGAAAAGAAATAAATTCACCCATACAACACTCCAGTAAAACGCTAAGGAATTTGTTTTATAAACTTGAATCTTCTCGCAGTTTACAGCATTATATTCTGTATTTAACCCAACAAGAATTGAATATTGAGTATCACAGTACTTCATTGTAACGCAAATCTCTGTTTTTCGACGTTTCTGCATACATTTTTCCATACAACCGCACCCTGCATACATTTTTCCATATTAGCACCGCCCAAACGTTGACTGATTTGGCTGAAATTTTGTCCAGAGCATCAAGGCATCAAATAGAACCAAATAAGAGGGCGGCCCATCAAAAAATTTGAAAAGGTGTTTTTTGAGCCACCTAAGTAAGGGGCCTTATGTAGCGTAGGGGAAGTGGGGGTAACACGCCCATAGGGGTTAAAACGCGCCACCCCTAAATAAGGTTAAATATCCCCATTGTGATTATTTTAAATAGTCTATACGATGAATCAATGAAAAATATTGCCATTGGATACATATATTTCATGATTTTTCTCTAGTTACACATGAAAAACTCGAAAAAATGATTTTTGCGTGTTTTGATGCAATTCTAGCTCGGTGAAATTTAGTCTTTCTATCGCTGTTATTCATTGGTAAATTGAAAATTGAGCCATGAGCCATGCTGCTTACTCGTGTTCTTTATGTTCCACACGAAATCGTCGTCAAAATTGGTCTTAAAACGATTTGATGGGCCTTCAAACTTCTGAGGTCGGTGTGGGGCAGTACGCCCATGCTCATTTCGTATGACCGAAACAGCTGAAACATTCGGTTAATTGCCTTAATGTAGGCAATTAAAATGAAAATCAGTACGATAAGCACATGCGCGTTTTTAACCCATCCACTGGCGCATCTCACCCCGCATGGTTTCAAAATCAATATTTTTCGGGTGCTTTTTAAAAATCAAATTTCTGTGCAATAAAATGTACAATTAGATATCTGTCATCGGTAGTCAATCGCAGATATGCTGTTCTTTAGTGTGCGCTGATGAAAACTGGCTGAAATGGTGGTTTTCATTGATAAAAATGGCATTTTCCTTAACGTGGGCGTCCTACCCCCAGTTCCCCTACACACCCTCAAACACGTTGGACCGCCCCAAGAAAATGCTTCTGTTGCTGCTTTGTTTGAACGTGTGTAAAGTTGTTCGAACAACCGTTTGACAGTTGGCGACTCGATTGGAAACAATCAAAGCGGTTTGATTTTGGTTTGACCTGTCGGGGGCGGAGTCAAAGTTCGCCGAACATGTTTGAACGTTTGTAGCGAAGTTGTTCAAACCCCCATATATTTTTTTGATGGTTGGTGTTCAAGTTAGCGCGTCTATCGCTCGTATGTGATATTATTGGTCGAATCAATTGAGTGTTCGTGTCGCGGTTTGTAGAACGTAGTTGATGCTTGACTAAACGAGGGGTGGAGTCAATGTTCGCCAAACTGCTTGACGCTGCATTATACATGCTCCGTCATGTTGTACAACCACCCCCAGGAGTAAAGTCGGACCGCCTGTGGGCATGTTGTACGACTATAGGACAATACAACTTGCCCACAGGCGGTTCGACTTAACTCCGACTACACTGTATAGGGCCGCTAAGCCAAAAGACGTTCTCAGAATCCTTCACTTTCTGGATTTTCAAGATTTGAATTTCTTAACTTTACTCTCATCTTGAAAACTCATGACTTTTATTTATTCAGATATTTTTGAAAATTATTGCATAGATTTCGTAGACAAATTGAAGCCACAGGATAAAAAACGACAAAAAACGTGTAAGCAATGTTACCAAAGCTTTTTTTAATATTATTTGATAATATATTGTTATTGTCAATGCTACACTGTAACTAAATCAAGGGACAATTAGGCATAATTATCAAAATATGGTTACATAGATGAAGAAACATATAGGTATACTAACGTCATTGAAACTTCTAGTAGCAGTTTTAGACACAATCACACAGAAGAAACGAAATGATGTTGAATTGGCTCAACACCATATGTTTATTTTTGCAACCCGGAGGTACAATAAGTTACGCGGATGCGTGCTCACGCCACATGCACGAGTTTGAATCAAAGCATGACCCCAATTTTTAAGCATTGATTTAATTAATCACAGCTTAAACTTATAAAAACGAACACATCAACAACAACGGGTTGGTAGATAGAACGATCGGAAATCCTTTTGTTGAAAAACTGCTTGGAGCTCTGCGAAATCAGAGCGTATTAAGTTTTATTACACTCTAATAAAAGATTTCAATCAAACTATTTATTTTACCTGTTCTGATCAACTAGAACTTGTCAAAAGGTAAAATTATGCATTTATTAGTAGAGTCGTATTATGCCTCAATCGCGCTATTTCCAGAAATGAATTTCAAAAATTTAATCAACAAATTGAGCTTCGTAAATATGGAGCTATGTTTAGATGACCAATACATTGATATTTCAAATTGATGGGAAAAACAAACCTAATGCATACACTAAACTTTCCCCTATAAAATTATCGAATCATTTGTCACGGGTCGTTCATCGCTGCTTCCCATTTCCACTAGATGGTATATAATATAATTAAAATCCAATTGATCAACGACGACCTAGAACTTCCAGAGCGAGCAGTTCGAACGTTACCCACTGATAACCCGCTATCGGACTTTCAAACTGCGTCCGTATGCTATCGCGATCGTCTATTTGTGTAACACATCGAAATGTGCGCCCGGCCGGGGCCTATGAATGGTTTGACTCCTGTGGGTCAACACGACATGTGTACATACATAACAGCACAGGAATATAAACCGTAGCACTATTTGTGCTATTCGACGAAATATAATAGCCAGATCAAGTACGACGACATCAGACATTCGTACGCGATAACTCGTCCAGTAAGCATCTCCAGTGCCGTGACCGTGGAAAGTATTAGCTCAGTGAGAACCTCCTCCCGTGAAGCACTCTTCAGTACAAATATTTCAGCGCAAAATGGCCAAACTAGGACTGCTGTTCATCGTCATCTTCTGCATCATCCAGGTAAAATGGAGAAGTGTGATTAACTTTGAGAACTTGTTAAGTAGAATGTGATATTAGATGTGATAGTGACTCATATTGATTGGAGTTGATCATTTTTTTAAATAGTGTAAATCAACAGTTTACTGGTTCTGAATTCCAGAATTTCTAATTCAAAAATTCTTTTGGATAAACTAGCTATACATATTTAAATATAATACATTTCACGTGAACGGACCTAAACACTCCTCTGCTCGATATTGATATGGATGTGATCTTCAAATCGATGTAAATAGTAGCAAGATCGATTAATTTTTCCATATGCTAACTTGAAACATCCTTTCTCGATGGTTTCAACAATATCAAATCAAGGAACTTTCACTGAAACTTAATATCAGAAGCAAAGATGAGCAAATATATGGATCAATCACCTCAAATTAAAAAAAAATGTCTCCAACTCTTCAGTATGAAGATTAAGATCACAAAGGAATTCATGATCCTTTGAAAAGAATGAAGTGATTGAAATTGGAACCAGGCAAGGGTCGGAGGTCTTGGGGCTGCTGAATGTGCTTCAAATTTAGGTTCCACAATGGCAAAGAATGGTACTTGTTGTACTATTACAATCCGGTATGATTGGAAATGTGATCAATAGTTTACTAGTACTTTGGATTTTTTATTTGGTGTTAAATAATTAAATGCATCTCACTAACACGAATAATAGGTGCAAATTATATACTGTGTTATAGGGCATTTATATAGCTATGCAACTGATTTGTATAAGTACAGAACGTAGAGATAGTTCTTATCATGCAACGATGATAATAATACCGTAAGCATAATTCGTTAGCTTGAAGTGTTTCGAACAGATTTTGCAAAATCGCTGCACCGTTAATAGTGGTGTACCATGCCTGAAATAGTGGAAATCATATTTTCTCTGGAATCCTAAGCATTTGTTTCATAAAAAATTCTCTACAGTAGCGGTTCTCAACATTTTTTTTGTGATATCCCCCCAGACAGATATTTGTGCTGCTGTAAATACGAGTTCTCGTCGAAGTAGCAACTTCACTGATAAAAGACATTAAAAATGCTTTTGAAAATACGCAGGAAAAAGTGGCCGCACAATTTTCACTTATTTTCTATCTGAACTCAAAAGTGACCGTTTGAAAATAACAAAATAACCCGGCCATGGCTGGTGCTACCCAGCAATACTTATAGAACATCTATCAAAAATTATACGATATTTGTCAAAAATAATCTTGCTCTGCGAGCAGGGTTATTTGAAAATTATTGAACTGTCACTTTTAGGTTTAATTTGATTTTTATTCGCGAATGTGACCAAAGCCTTACGTTCAATTCGGAAAACGAGACCCCAAGACTACGAACTTTATCACTCGATAAAGTGTATCTTAACCAGAGTTTGAAATCTTTCTACTTTGTCAACTCACTTCCAGACACATTCATGGTCGGCTCTGAGCTGTCTAGTATTCGATTGAATATGCTTCATTTAATATATTTTTAAATATTTCACGAACTGATGAATTACACTGTAAAGTACCACAAAAAATTGAGTCCGATTTTCTCCAGTTAGGCACATCCATCGGTGATGCAATTTTATTATGTAGATATATTCACAATTCCACACCCTAATGATTTATGCTATAACCAGCATATGAGGTTTAGGTTCAGCTCTCTTTTAACTTTGAAACATTGTTTTAAGAAAATTACCAAACCAAAAAAAAACAGAGTTGTTTAAAACTCGTATATTTGCTGATATTTAATAAACAAACGTTGATAGGGGCTGCCCATAAACCATGTAGTCTGAATAATTTACCCTCGGAAATTTCGAAGAATTTCTCTTGTGAATTCTTAAAAAAAAATTTCCGTGGTAATTTCGTCGAATATGGATATTCTAAAGAATTTCCTATGAAAGTATCAAAGAGTTTTGCGTCACAATTCTTCATGGGAAAATTTAAAAAAAAACTTGTTAAATCTCCAAAATAGTGTTTGTGAAAATTCTTAAGATTTTCCCATGGAATCTCCAAAGAATTTGAAGTGGAACTACAGAAAATGTTTCCAAAAGATTTTTTTTGTTAAAACTTTTTTCTTGCTCTACATTTTTGCGCCAAAACTCAGACTTGTACTTTAGTGAAATTCATTAGATTTCCCCGTTGAAGTCTTATGAAAAACCCCGGGAAAAAAAACTAAAGAAATAAACTTTGTTCATAGGTGCTGTATTGATTGTTCTCTACAATAATAAAAAAATGAAAAGTCTACGAAGACTCTTGATAACCCCCCGCTCCTTTTCGTAGACAAATGTAAACTTTTCGGGAACCAATCACCCCTCTCGAGAGTCTACGTGGTTTATGGACAGCCCCTTCCAACTTTGCAAAGTCTTATCTACAAAATTCCTGCCCAAAGTTTCGATACCTTAAAAATTGAGACGGCTAATACTCTCTTTGTTCAGCCAATTTCGGTCAACTGACGTGACTACCTGACAGAAAGGAACCCGTTCATATTTTGAACAAAATCACTACCACAAAATCCAAGGTACAAATCAATTTACGGTTCTGGTTAACAGAAACTTGTACTAGCACAGTGGTGGACAAACAAGCAAAACCATTTAATATTAGTCATTAGATAATAGAATTTGACTTCTTCATTGGGATCTATAAGAGATGAAAGCCTAAAAATATTTGTTTTGTAAAATTGGTCCTTAGCCTTTTCCTTCAAATGGTAGCTATACTGCCCACAACCGCATATTTGTCCCATATGAATAGGAAACTCAGAAAAGATGGGACTTATATGCGATCATAGGCAGTATAGAGCTCCATCAAATTTTACACCTTCTAACATTCATCGAATTATTTCAACAACAAAAAGCAGTATTTGGTACAACTTAATAATTCCACAAGACTACAAATATAATCAATTTTGTGTAAAAAAAAAGTGAAACTATTGAAAACAATCAAGTAACTATTGATTTACAAACAACGGCTTTTTTTCGTTTTTCACTAATTGGCATAACTTTTGTTCTAGCATTTTTTCATAGATTCCTTCCTATTGAAATCTTTGAAAAAAGCCATAGGAAAGAGAGGGCTGATGTCCTCAGTGTTCATTACGGATTTTTCCTAAAAATTACCAGATAATGGTACAAAGTTGTATTATTTTTTCCTAGTGCTGATGATTAAACGTGACGACTTTGATAGAAACCAATTCTCTTTAAAGTTAAATTTTATTAATTCTTTTAAAGTTAAATTTTACTCAACAATTCACAGAGTGCCTCCAATTTACCGACAGACTCACTACCTACAGCCATCGGGGGTGACAATGGGTCTGGGGGGTAAGAATGGGTCATCGCTCTCACCGACAGCCAGGAGGTTGGATAGCAAAATCGTTCAAAAAGGTCTCTTATATGTATTTTAGTCTTCTTGCCCTCAGATACATTCAATCTATTCTACAAGCATTCTTAGTACCAAAATCTCAAAACTCACGAACGATTCAAATCGCACGTGAGTTGAAACGCCCCAACTCAGCACCTAAAAAATCATGACTGAGTTGAATCATCCATTTGAATCATCGTAGGTTTCCTTTTGTTCTTCTTCGTAAATTAACAGTAAATTAACGTTCACCACATAGAACAATGGATACTCTTGTGTGTAAACAATAAATTGTACCCAAATTGTTTTTAAACACTTTTTGGAGCGAAATGATTTTTTAGGAAATGAGTGAAATGATCCGTTTAGCATGAAAAACTCAGACGTGATGCATTCCTTAAAAATCGCAAACGAGTTAGTTCGCGCGAGAGGGCTCAATGATTGAGTTTTATGAATGATTTTTTTCGCTCGTATTTTTGATCTTGTGACTTCAATTTGCCACCAAACTCTTCGCAATATGTTTCAAAAAATCCAGAATAAATCAAAGAAAAATCACATGATAGTTAATATACGTTTAACATTTAGGATGAGTGGAAAATTGAGAAAATGTAAATCGTGTAAAAACAGAATCCAGTTTTCTTGAAACAGTGACCCATTCTCACCCCCATTTGACCCATTGTCACCCCCGATGACGGTAATTAGATTTTTCTTAACTCGAATAGGTCCGATGTTGATTTCGGCCACCAACAAATCCACTCAAGAGTTGGGTTTTTTATGCGACTAGGTCCATTAGCGATTCCGATAAACCAGAATTGGATTCTTCTTGATCTTAGTCTCAACAAAGTGCTAGTTTTTTGGCAGACGAAGTCTCTTTTTGGCTTAATATTTTGGCGCTTTACTTTACCAATTTCGATTTGGGCCAATAACTAATCCATTCTAGAGACGGGTAACAAATATGTAGGGTTATGGTGATGGTCCAGTAATATTTTTTCAATTCATCGATCGGCTTTGGATTTTTATCCGAATAGATCCGATGGTGACTTCGGCCATAGGGCTTTTCGTGATCCAACTAGGTCCGACAACGACTCTTATCATTGACCATCTTACTTCAGAGTTGGATTTGATTGACCCAACTAGATCTAGTAGTGCATAGGTTAACGAAAAATTACATTTTCCTTTTGATTTGCGTAAATTTATTCTATTATTCGAAAATTTATTAAATTTTCAAGAGTTTTCTAGAAATTTTATGGATATTTTGCAATCCATACTTTGACCATACACATAGATAACAGAAATAATTAAGGAATTATTGATAAAATTACGATCAAACTTTGATTTTGACCCCCTTTATTTTTCTCAAATCACTTGGCATGGATCTGCCAAGTTCCTAGCATATTTTGCAAATAGTTAAAAAAAATACTTCAAATCAAATCTGGGTGGTAATCCAGTTGCAGCAAAAATATCTCAAACACTGCGAGATGGCCCCTTTTCTACCAAGGAAAAAATTTACAATATTTTACATCTGAATAACAATTTGAATTGACATTTCCCGTAAAAAATTGTATCTCGTTTTATTGTCTCAGTCGATTCTTTAGCTTATTTAAGGCCAACTTTCCCAAAGAACCTATATTTTTGAAGCCTCTAGCTATTTTTTATATCGTAGAAAACAAAAACCGAAATGGTGCTGCACGTGTGAACCGGCCACAAAAATTCATCCGATGTTCGTTCAAAATCGAGCAAATATTAAAAAAACAGCAATTTTTGGATTTTTGTTTTAAAGTTTAAAAATGCTTAAAGGCGTAAAAAATATGGTTTCTTTGAGAAAGTTGACCTTAATAAGCCAAAGAATCGATTGAGCGAATAAATTTTTTTGTCGGGAAAGGAATGCTGGAAGAATGAAGAAAATGTATCTAGCCGATTTCAAGTTATGCGGATGAGAACACAAACCATTCATTTTTATATAAGAAGAAGAGGAACACAAAGAAAAGGAGGATAATAGAAAATGCAAAATATTACATCTAAAACGATATTAAACGAATTTCTTAAACAACCTGTATCATTAAGGCAGTCTGTAATTTTGAGCTCTCGATTGACCCACCTAATTTGGTGGTCCTCATTCAACAATAGAAATATGCATGTATATGTTTTCTTTCTTCTTTCTTTTCTTTCGACCAAATAATCAAAACGCATATGTATTAACGTTAGTTAGATCACCTTACAATCAGCTCGTAAAATCTTTAATAGATGAATCGGTTGCAAAAAGCCTAGAAGATGAACATTCGAATAAGCAAACTTCCAATTGAAAAGCATTGCAATAAGCAAAATTTCAACGTGCAAATGATCACTAAACTCGCTTTCTCGTGTTTATTTTAGACGCAATAAACCGTAAATATGTACCATTTTTGTCATGACTCATGACTATTAAATGCAATGGCCGGAACTAAATTCATTAGTACTCAACTAGACAGCATTTCTTGTACCACAAAACCATTGAAAATTACCATAAATTTTGCTCACATTTCAGACGAAAAAAAAAGTGGCGCATAATTCTATTTATGTCATTTGGTTTCAGCAGATTCTTTCAGGATGCTTCACGGTACTATTTGACAATTTGATAGTAATATGTAAAACTTTTTTTGTAAGAGTTATTCGTCGAAAAGCTGCTAAAACTAATTTATTTCCTTCACGTCGGGCGGTCCAACACCCAAAAAATAGGCAATTAACTTTGATTGAACTAATTTATTTTTATAACTTACATTATTAGCAGATATATATATTCCTTTTGATAGTCATATTTGAAAACAGGGCCATATTTAGCATATTGGTGAGATGCTCGGCTACAAAGCAAGATGATGCAGAAAGTGGCTTAGTTCCATTCCTGCTCTAATCTAGGATATTTTCGGTTTAGAAATTTTTCGACATCCTGAGTAGAATATCATTGTAAATTTACTACTTAAAAAAATACAAATCAGAAACTAAAATCTAGATAATAAATAAACATTACCATCCAAATAACAATGTATATCTTATATTCTAGCTGACTCTCGCCGCACGTACTCGTCGGGATGCTTTTGATGAGGCCGTAGATACCGTTAAGAAAGGAATCTCCGACACATTCACCAAGGAAAATGTTGACGTAAGTGATTTACCCATTTAACCATGATCTAAAGAGTAAGAAATTAATGCGCCACAATCCCTACAGAACTTCCTCGGCAAGCTGACGGAACTCGGGGACACGATCAAGGCTAAGGCTAGCGAAATCGGACAGACCCTGCAGGACAAGGCACAGGAAGCGCTGAAGAAGGAATGAGAGTTGTCTAGGGTACTTTAATCATCACCTCGAAGCTGTGCATCCCCAGTACCATCATGGGATGGAAACTTTTCCTTGATTTTTAGAAGGAAACAAAAATAATAAAGTTGACATCTATTGACCAAAAATAACCGTAGAATGTTTTTGCTAGAGAAAATTGGACTTGTTCAAAATTACCCTTCCGCGTCTTACCGCATGGCTAGGGAAGTTGTGAGCCCCAAAAAGGCGAAGAAGGAGCGAAAAGCGGCAGATGACGCAAAGGCGCCATTGCCCAAGAAGGGGAGTCCCCATAGAGGAAAGGGCACATCTGCCAATGGTCATGGCAGGAAGGACAGAGGCGAAGAAATTATCGTCTATGCTGACGTTCTGAAGGCTTTGCGGGGCGATATAAAGGTCAACTGTATGGGTTCGATATGATGTCAACTGTATGGGTTCCGGAAACGACTAAGATAGCGCGTAGTTTAAATAGGAGAGATATTAGGTACTGTGCACTTATTACGCTAAATGTAAAGAATGTATTTAATAACGCCAACCGGGCAGCTATAGCTGATTCCCTGCATCGCTTGAGATGAGAGTCTCGGATTATCTGTGCAGGATTCTGAAAAGCTATTTTCAGAACAGGATATTGTTAGTCGACCGACGCTGGTCAGCAATTGATTGAAGTGTCAACAGGCAGTGTTGAGAAATGAGTGAGCACCGCTTGAGACCTGCTCACTCACTCGCGAGTTTGAGTATTCCTTTTCAAACTCACTGCGAGTATACTCACACGTGAGTTTGAACTGTAATACTCATACTCGCGAGTGAGTATGAAGAAAATATTTACTCACTCATGAGTAATTTTTACTCACAAAAGACTTCAACGCATAATAATTGTACCAATTTCCTTTTAAATTTGTACTGTAATAAATATTTTGGATGAAATAAATCGTTTACCTACTTGCGATATCCCTACTGGATACACAAGACCTATTTTGAGGCAAACGAGACATGATCACCACACAATATATTATATTAGTCTTCTAGCAATATGCGTATTTAGAAGTTAAAGGTGCAGTATGGTGGAATTCAACTTAACGATGGAAATTCCGTGCATAAATTAGACACAACAATATAGAACAATTTATACATTTACCATTACCACATTATTCGACAGTTTTTTTTTGAAAAGAATCTTCATTTTAAAAATAATCGTTAAATTTATTCACAAAATATACTTCATAACTAGCTTCCTTCTTTTATAGAGTGTGTACAAATAATGAAACTTCAAAATATAAGTGTACTTCTTAGTTTTATAATTTGTTTTTATGTGGGACTTGAGGTGCCTAACTTGACGCACTAATTTCACCATGCGTCTTATTTGACGCAGTTGTTCCAGGAGTTCTTCCAGAAGTTCCGGTAAGAATTTATCCAGTAGTTCCTCCTGGAATTCCAGTCACTCGAGAAACTCCTGAAAGAATCCTAGGAGAAGCTCCTGGAGGAATTCCAGGAAGAACTCCTAGAGGATTTTAAGGAATTTGTCCTGAAGAATTCACAGGAGTTCCTTCTGGAGTAATCTTTGGAGAAATTCCCGTTAGAAAAGCTAGAAATATTACGGACGGAATTACTGATGGAATTCCTGGATAAATTGCCGGTGAAAAAACGAAGTTCCCGATGGAATTGTTGTAGGAATGCCTGGGGGAATTCCAGGTGAATAGCAAGAATTCCTCCTGGAGTTATTAAAAATATTGCTGGGGATATTCACGGTACATAAAACAATCGAGGAATTTTTGGAGAAATTTCCGATGTGATTACTGGATGTATTTAGCTTAATTTTTCCTTTTCATTTTGCTGTAATTGGTCATTTAATTGAAATGACGAAAGAATTTCAGAAGGAGAATTTCCAAAGAAGTTCCCTATTATTTTTTTTGAAGCCATTTACAATAAAATTCTAAATACACATTCAAATAACTAATCTCAACAGAAATTTTCAAGGAAATCTAAATCACTTTTTTTAAATCGATACGAATTTCAGAAGAAATTTTCCAACGAATCCAAATTTTCCAAAATAATTGAGGATGTAATTCTCGGAGCAACTCACGAAGAAACTCTTAAAACATTTTCCGAAAAAAAAATCTTAGATAAATATTCAGATATTCCTGAAAGATTACTTGGAAATCCCAGACGAATCTTTATAGAAATTGTTAAAATTGAAAATTAAGCTCGACTTTGCAAATGAATTATGGACGAATTGTAGAAAGAGATCTTGGATAAACTTTTGATTGAATGTTGCAAGCAGATTTGATCAATACTTCAGATTTAACATAAAATTGAAATGAATATAATTCAAAAATAAATGTACTTGGCCGGCTGACTGTCCTGGAGGATCGCCCTCTAATGTCGCTTTCCAGTGTGCCATCTCATCGACTATTCTTTCGTAGTCCATTTGAATTGGTAGTACACAAGGTGCATTTTCGGATTTTCCGGTGGTGACAACGAAGATGGTGCGTGGATTTTTCGCTCTAAGACCCTTTCCGAGACTCATAGTTGGTGTCGTTAGCAAGCAACAGTCAAGAGTGTGGGTGTATAACTTGACGATCTCTAAAAGACGATGGAAAATATATCCTTGGGTTCCAGCAAGTCTAATTGCCTTGCACGAAATCGTTTCTGTTGCTGTTCCAACTATTGAAAATTGAAGATTCCATTGTCAAAAAAATCAATCCCGAGCAGTGTTGTTTACATACTTACAGTATGTCTAATCGATGAAGTAAGCCAGGTATAAACTATGATGTTCTTTCGACAGCCAACGTTAGTGCTTTCGCAACGTATTGGTTTTGTTCCAGCTCCGTAAGCTATTCCGGAAAGAATGGGTCTTGCTTGCTGGGCGGTGTTGGCTATTTTCATCATTTTTACTAAGCGAAGTGCTGTTGTGGCAAAAATATGCACCTATTATGCTATTTTACCCAGAGATTATAAACTTCCATTATCTAGCAGTAATGAGCTAACATCAAAACTTACTTTCAAATGGAGAAGCGAAATTTAACAAGTTTAGTTTACACCGCGATTATATTTATTTATACGAAAAGAGAACAGTTACAGTCAAGTTACTTGATGCGAGTGACAATGAAAATCGAATAGGCCTTTTCATATGACACTTCTGAGACTGCACTTGCTTACAACCACTAGCAACCGCTGAACAAAACTGAAGCTATCACTTTCATATAGAAGAACTGTAAATAATTTATAATCAATAATTGTAATAATAATAATCAATTATTGACGATAAAATCAGCTAGTTCTTCTATGAAAGTGTTTTCAGATTCTGGGTTTGTGGCCTGCTCAGCGGTTGTAAATAAACAAGTACAGTCTCGGCAGTGTCACATGAAAAGGCCTATTGTGTTAATCTGCATGTGCTTTTCGTGTGCTTCGGTCAAAGTGGGTCCGTTCACAAATTACGTGACGCAAATTTTGACATTTTTAAACCCTCTCCGTCCCAATATCATTTATTATATTCGCGAATACGAAGGTATTCACTCTTATGGCAAAAACACATTGCTGTCAGGCAGACTGCGTGAAATATGGCCGCCGAACACCCTTTCTTGTTCCTCTACACACACTAATCTGGAGCTACCCAGAATTATGTCAAAGTGACCCAAAATCAGCAAAACCGTGGTTACTCTAATTTGGGTTCGGGTACCTAAACTCAAATCTGGGTAACAGTACAAGCGAAAAAATCTGGGTATCCGGTACCCAGCTCTTTTCGCTCCAGAATATTGTTATTGTATAAAAAATTCAGTTTCCCCCACCGTTTATCATTTACCGGCTGTGCCGACTATACTCCGCCTTGACAAATTTAACCATTATTACCTTATTTTTGCTGCATACAACGAAAAATTCCAACATTTTCTCCGGGATGCAACGTCGGCGCCATGTTGCTTCGGGTTCGTCTGACTCAGATCCATTTTGTTGACATACCCAGATTTTGACAACCGCTAATATCGAAAAAATCCAGGCTATAGACATCCCTATCTAACTCCCTTAGTCTAAAAATAGCCACCATGTCCCGGGCACAGTGTGCAGATAGACCGCTGTCAGTTGCATGAGATATCAACAATCGTCAACAACACCAATGATTGTAGCTTAATAATTTAAAATATCCACAACAATAAAAGAGCAGGATTTATTTTTAAATTCTGCTCAAGCTTTTCGCGGTGAAATAAAAGACAAATTGTTGTTCTCCATGTAAGTAAAATTAAAATTGATCATGTATATAAGTTTTGAATCAATTAAACTCATTAGTCATATTTAATGAATATTCCCGATTAAAGTTGCATATTGAAGAAAGCTGAATTTGGATGTTTTATGATGTTAAGCTTTTTTAGATTTGATGTACGTTGCTCGGCGTTGGTGTTGGTGTTGGCTACGCTAAACATGAGCTCTTAGCATAGGCCTGAAAAAATCCGAGTAGAATCGACCCGGCCACTGGGTTATTTCAGATTAGCGTGCAGTAAAATCCCATAAGAAACTGTCAGACTGTGCGTGAAGAATTTACCTTCGTAGTCGCGAATAGGACACTGCACTGGCTACTTTGTCTCTTTCTCGCTACAAAGAAATTAGAAAACAACAAGGCCAGTAAATGTCAAAACTTATGAAGCACGAAAGAGAATGAGATATTTCCGAGCAGTGCCCTCTACATAGCGTGCCTTTTGCTCGTAAAGGCCTTTCACGAGACGTTTGAAAACAGTTGATTTTACTGTCATTGACAGTTCTTCTATGAAAGTGACAGCGTCGGATTTGAACGGTTTGCTCAGCAATTGTAAACAAGTGCAGTCCCGGCAGTGTCACATGAAAAGTAACAGAAGTTGGAAAAAGTTAAGAATTTTTTAATCGCATCTACGGGTAAGTATTTAACTTGTCCTATTTTCTTGCCTATATTCTAATCTCCAGAATACTATTCCTTCCAAAAAAAAAAAGCTTAAAGATTATTTACTATGATCGATTTCGGAAATTATGTTTTACTTCTTAGCTCAAAAAATGGGAAAGCTATTCCATCGAGGGTCAAAGAATTTTGTTGCTCTGAACAGCTCTGAACCATGAAATCCATCAATCTGTCGAGTTCGAATAATTCGAGTCGGGTTCTCATTTGCGACATACATTATACGTTCTGGATAAATGTGACCTGCGCGTACGAATGGCTGCAGTCGGTTTACATACTTCAAGGACAAAGTGGTAGGAGAGCAGATTGATTAGGGCTTGCTTGCTTGCCCGAACGCATACCACATGCCGCCTTTACTAGTAAAGTGGGCAAACCAATATCCGTATGATTTCATTGTCCTTCCCGGGACAATCTTCCTCACCTTGACGCAGTACGAAAGGACACCGAATGCCTCTGTGAAACGGGACAATAGATTAGTAAGTTATCCTAAACATGTAGCTCTAATATTTACTAATGATGTTTCTTTCACAAACAGCTTTAAAACTCTAGGAATGTAACTGATAGCAGACCATATTCGATGAAGATTTTGACGCCGAAGAACTGCGCGTGCTGCTCTGCTACACCAAGGACGAAAAGCTGGATATAAAAAATCGAACCGGTCTATGGCCGCCCTGTACGACATGAGGACAACATTCCGAGACAATATGAACGATTGCTTCTAGGTGAAATTATAGAAGCTGTTTGAGGATCTGACGCTGTTGAATCACGTGTCCCTTTTTAGTTTTAGAAAAATGTAATGAACAAATTTATATTTAGTAGAATAAGAAAATAGCAGAAGAAAGAATATGAAGAGGTGCATGCAAGCAATGGAGCATAGGATACTAGAAAGCAAGATAGGAATTTTGAAGATATGTGGTATGTGAAATAAAATATATGAACAATATTCCTTCCGTAATAAATAAGTAATAATTGTGGAATTCGTAAGGCAAGGGTTCCATTAGCAGAGTCCATTCATATGTTGCTGGCCTTCTCTTTACTCTATACTCTATACAAACACTCCGTAATAGGAAATGTTAGCTTACTATGTAATCATTATGAATCACCATCTGTCACAATGTTTATCAATTAACTACACACTTAAAATAAATCGCCGAATTCGGTAAAATTTTACCGAAATCTCAACAGCAGAACTGTTCGGTAAATAATTTAACTGATTTTCGGTGATTTTGACAGTTGAGCAATGGAAAAAAATACAAAAAATCTGTAAAATAAATTACCGAACAGTTCTGCTGTTGAGATTTCGGTAAAATTTACCGAATACGGTGAAATAAGGTAAGTGTGTACGGTCAAATTAACTAGGCCAAAGGCCTACCCATATAACGGTACTAAACGTTTTGTATATAATCAGTTTTTAATGACTGTTATCATTCTCTGCCATAATAGAAATTTAGATTTGTTATATTGTTAGCGAAGTTTCTAACCCCTTGTCAATTTCTGAAGGATACTATATGCATTTTTTTTAAATAATCTTTTATGAAATACTTCATCAAATAGCCAATCGAGTTTTCTCTAATTTCCGTACGTCGGAACTATATCGCGAGTCGTACACACAGCACGAGCACATGCATATATACTAGACCTCTTCATGTTTTCAGAAAGTATCAAAAATTCAACCGGTCAGCCCAGAATCACAATTCTTATGCTAAAATAAGTCTCCTGTCAAATTTTCAGCTAATTCGGATAAAATTTCGAGGTGGCTCAAGTCGATTTAGTGTTTTTGGGCTATTTTCAATTTTGGAAAAAATCTAACAAGAGATATAAACGTCGAAAACTATCGCAACAACCTCTATACGGAAGCTTTTGTTGTGCTTTACAAGTCTTGTGAACATTGCGATTCGTTCCATTCACGTTTTGTCCATGTTAAAGTGATTTTCAAGCTTTTAAGTGCATAAAAATACTGTTTCCCCCAAAAGTCGTTGGTCTACAAAATTCTTGAGTTTATGACAAATGATTGTAAATTTATTATATTATTATTCCTATTTTTTCCCTGAAAATTTGAGTAACATAATTGCCCATGTGAGATTTACCGTTAAATTCTTAAAAATCAGAAGCTGAACATTTGTCATAAATTTGCACGTTAGGATTTCTTCAAGCAAGTTGTTCGAACAAAACATAAATTAAATCATGATGATATTTGATGCTTACAACAAACGACTTCCAAATTTTGTTAATTCCATCATATGTCTGCATGCTTTTAACATTGAGTGCATCGTAGTAACAAGTGAAATCAAAGCTTCTTTGTTTGCACAACTTGTTTGAAGAAATCTCAGCGTGCAAATTTATGACAAATGATCAGCTTCTGATTTTTAAGAATTAAACGGTAAATCGCACATGGGCAATTATATTACTGAAATTTTCAGGGAAAAAATAGGAATAATAATGTAATAAATTTACAATCATTTGTCATAAACTCAAGAATTTTGTAGAACAACGACTTTTGGGGGAAACAGTATTTTTATGCACTTAAAAGCTTGAAAATCACTTTAACATGGACAAAACGTGAACGGAACGAATCGCAATGTTCACAAGACTTGTAAAGCACACCAAAAGCTTCCGTATAGAGGTTGTTGCGATAGTGTTCGGTGTTTATATCTTTTGTTAGATTTTTTTCAAAATTAAAAATAGCCCAAAAACTCTAAATTGTCTTGAGCTGCCTCGAAATTTTATCCGAATTAGCTGAAAATTTGACAGGAGGCTTATTTTAACATAAATAATTGTGATTCTGGGCTGACCGGTTGAATTTTTGATACTTTTTGAAAACATGAAGAGGTCTAATATATACGCTCACATAAAGAAACGAACGATTGTCTGATCTCAATGGCTCTAATGTTTAGCCTCAAAACTATCGCATAATCTTGACGGTAATCGCACTAACCCTTTGTACCTACTTCAGAACTAGTTTCAATTTAGTTCTGCTTCTATCATTGGGTAAAACATAGTTCCTTTTTGTGTAAGATTGTTAAAAAAATACAAAATGTATGTTACCTACTTTACTCACAATACTCATGACGAGCAATTATGCTCACTCACATGAGAGTATTGGTATCCAAACTCACCTGCGAGTTACTCACAGCGTGAGTAATACTCGCAGTGAGTTTGGTGTCCTACTCACTGCGTGAGTATGAGTATTTAGTGAGTAGCTCACGGCCTGAGTATTACTCACAAAATGAGTAAAGAGTGAGTATTTTTTTACTCACGAGTAAGAGTTTCGCAACACTGTCAACAGGTGTTCCACAGGAATCGATCTTCCGACCGGTTCTGTTGAATATCATGTACGCCTAAATTTCCCGGCCGGTGTGAAATAGAAAGCTTTACGGATGATGTAATGCTAGAAGTCACAGACGACACTCTCGACGAAATTGAATTGAAAGTTTCATACGCGATTATCAGAGTCCGAGAATGGCTCAACTCAAGGAGGTTGGCGTTAGCACATCACAAGACGAGAATAAACGTAGGGCAATGCACAGTTAACTCCGTGAGATCATTAAGCATCTGGGCGTTATGATCGACGATAAGCTCAATTTTACGAGCCAATGATGTTCAACGGATCGGCGGTGCAAAGTCATGTGCGTAAGCTTATAGCGGATGTAGCATTGTCTATTATCCGATACGGTGTACCAGCACGGTCCAAAGCACTAGGGGCCGGGTGCAATGTTTAGAAATTAATCAGGGTACAACGGCTGAAGTGTCTGCGGGTTGCAAGCGCATGCCGCACCATATCTTATGAAGCGGTGTACGTCATTGCTGGGATAATGCCGATAGACATACTTCTGAAGGAAGGTGTGAATTACTTCAACGACATGTCAATAGAGCAGCTTCGTTGCTCAAATGGCAGAGAGCATGGGACACTACTTTTTTTTCTTCCTAAGCAATGGAGGGGGAATCTGCTCAACAGACATCCCTGGTTGTCCAGGAAGTGCGGGGTTAGGGATGACCTCCAAAAGCAAACGAGGGAGGCAGGACTACATCCCCGACCCGCTAAACCGTTTCCATTGCCGCCAAGCCCATAGTCCCTTCGGTACAACCAGAAAGTAATGCTTCAAAGGGGGGCCAGTGCACAACGCACCCTCGAGGTTAGCTGCGTGTCCTTGCAGCACCGATCATCGTAACTCGCTTTTTTAGAAGAACACCATGGTATCGTGCCAGCGCGCTGCCGGCTTTCCAGGTGGCCTTACCACGCCCTATGTCAACTTCGCGCCTGCTTCCCTCTGCACGACTGGTATCAAGAATGATGATGCCGCGTGCAGCTCAAATTGACCTTTCTGCGATAGGGCCCCAGGCCCCAGCCTTGACAAGGACCCCTTTCCGTCCTCGGGCTCGGAACTCGCCCGGTTGACCGACGCCGCGAAAGCGACGATACCATACCAAAGGATCGAGTTCGACCACAGAGCATGACCACCGGTATGACCCATGAAGCCGACTCCGATCCCTTGGACCACCTCTTATTTGCGCCTGAACTAGCCATCCTTGAGTCAACGCGCCACCTTCTGTGTAGCTCCGAGACGATTTGGGCGATAGCCGATAAAACGGCGTTCCAGCCAACTTCATCTTTACACATCCTCCGAACTAGGTTGTCCGGGGTAGTGTCCAGACAACATGTGGCAAGCATGTGGTCAAGCATTGCGCGAAAACGTGAGCACACGAACAACACGTGTTCCGCTGTTTCCTCTAAACCTGCGCACACCAAACACTCGGGCGAGGCCGAGCAAACCAGCTGCGTTACCTGCACTGTGATTTTGCAGCACGCTTAAACGCCGGGCACATCGAACCCCACATGGGGTGCTTGCTGTTCACAGCTTTGCTGGAACAAATCAAACAATTGGGAGGGTTCGTGCAGCATTGTGCCTTATGTCCCTCCAATCCGCAGCGTCGGCAGAGATTGCTTCTGTCAGGGCCTTTGCAGTCCCATTGCTTGTGCCCCGGTTCCAGGTTCCGACCATCCCACCTTTACGCTCCCTAACTTGACTACCTTGGAGGCGTCCGCTGCAGATAACCGAACCAATGCTACCTGCGTCCCTGCCGGACCTTTCCGTAGCCGAACGGCTGCGGTGGGCGTCTCCACTTCACACTGTCGCCGCAGTGCCGTGACGAGCATGGGACACTACTGTCAAAGGTCGTTGGACCCACAGACTGATTCCGGAGGTGTCAAACTGGGTTAATAGAAAACATGGTCAGGTAAACTCCTACCTAACACATGCTTATTATAGACTTATAGCACGTTTGATAGGAGACTCAACTGTACTTACGAACTTACTGGCGCACCGCGGTGCACAGTGCGGCTCACCGCGGTGTTTTCTACACCGAAACACTCCGGAGTTCAGCTCGATCTCCCCGGTGATTTTTTGACACTGCACGGTGCACGGTGCTGCTTGCACCGTACACCGAAAATCACTGGGGAGAATGACATCCCTGGTTAAAACTGATCTAATGCAATTAGCATTTAGCATGCCGATTTATGATTGATATATGCGCACTATTGACTGAACTCACCGAAAACGATTGCAAAACTGTTAGTAAGTTTTCAACAGAAAATATTATAACACATAAATATTGTAACACATTGGAGTCGATTTTTACGCGGAGGATACGTGCCGCGTAAAGTGAAACATCGTGTCCAAGAAAATTGAACATCCATCGAGAAACGGCTGAGATATTAAGGATCAAAGTCTATTATATTTTCGAGACGTTTTTCATTTTTTTTAAATTGTAAAGTGTACCCCAATATAGAAAAGACAGACGTAGTTCTACGTCAAAAAAGTTCAAGTTCTCAAGAAATTCAAATATTTGACATTTTACTTTTGAGCGCTTTTTTTTACGCTCAGAAACAAGCGCCTCTACGCTGGTAGTAGTGGTATGAATCCAATCACTGCTTGTGATTCATTAGTCGACGATTTCACGGTATACTGGCACAGTGGTACAACACTAAAATTTTCGTTTTTATAATTGAATGACAAAACAAGGAAAATAGTATAAAGTTTCACCTGACGAAAACCCAGATTAAAGTCCACAATAGGGTAAGTAATCCATGGCCACTTTACTCAGAACTGATTTCACGGATTTCACGGAAACGTTCATATCTCAGATGTCTGCAGCATCAATGTATCAATTAACTCAGAAAACGCATTAGTTTCTTTTAAAAAGTATAAACCCGGGTAGAAGAAAACAGCAAAATAATATCAAATTTTACTATTAATATATGAATAACTGAATAGCAAAATATGATATTAGTTTGTTTGATATAGTTGCTAAAATTGCAAAAATAATAACAGACATTGCTCTAGCAAATAACTCATAAATAGCTCATTTTGCTATTATAATAACAAACCAATAGCAAAATATTTAAAGAAAAGAAAATATCAAAATCAGTTATTATTGATATGTTGAAAATGCAAATGATAAATGAATAACAAACTTTGCTATGATTGCAAAATTTGTTCTTTATTTGTTGTTCTGCTCCTTTTTACAATAGCATATAAATAACTAATTTTATTATAATAACAAAATTTGTTATTGGGATGCTATCTAATGTTATTTATAAATAACATAGGAATAACTAAATCTGATATCATAGCAAAATTTGTTATTATTATGTTATTTGTTTGTTATTAACCTCTACCCGGGAAAATAGCCAATATTTATGTGAAAAATACAAGCTACCAAAAAATAGCACTTTTGACATGCCCTCAAATAATTCGAATTATCTGCGGTATTCGTTGGTCTGAAGAACCAAAGAAATCGGTTGATATTTCACAGTTATGGCCTTTGAATTTTGATTAAATTTTGCCTGTTCCGATCAATCTGTCCAACCCCTATATATAAATCACGTGTCCGTTCGTGTAAACACAAGCTTCAACCGCTAGACAAGAGTAAACATAGGGGATACTGGGGTAATATGCACCCATTGGACAAAACGACCCTTTGGCATTTTAGAGTACATTTTCGGAAGTTTTTTCATAGTATTTACTACAATGCATGTAGTTCGGATCTCGAACTATCAATCCAGTAGTAAGCCAGCCCTTACTTTGTACCGTTAAATGCGCAAAAACGATCCATAAATAACATCTGATTGTTCCATAAAACGTTACCATAAATAGGGGAGGAGGTTCGGTTGTGGGCACCGTTCGGTTATGGGCACCCCTATGTATCTTTTGAAAGATAAGAGATGCTGTCATTCTGACAACCGTCATTTGTTTGCTATAATAGCATGATGTTTTGTGCTCAACATCAAACCGGATGGGCATCTCTACTTTGAACTAGAAACAAATAAATTTTTCGTACCAGAAAAACAACACGACAGATTTTTTTGGCCTTTTTCAAAGCGTCATAAGTTAAAGGATTTAATTCAAAAAGTGAGTTCTAATCCGTATTTACACAGTAAATTTAATCTATTTTGAGGCCCAATGTCGATTGCCATCAAAATTATAGCTCGATTTTTTTTTTCTTCTCGTTCCAAAAAGGCTGCGAAATTCGGTTATGGACATCCTCATTTTATTTATAAATCATTCAATATCGTTTAACTTGTCCCTTAACTTTTTTTTAATAACGTTTTTATGCAGCTTTTATAATTATTTTGACATAATTGTTCGAAATAATAAGTATGTAAGTATTTAATATTTTTGTCCTTTGAGCATGTCTTTATTCACTTTTTGGAATAAAGCGTTGACCGATTTGCTTGCAACAAGTTGCATTCGACAGGAAATGCTTTCCCATTGTCTCCTAAGTATTGAAAATTGGTCGAATCGGACTATGGGATCGAAATTTATGGTCAAAATTTTATTTTTTGTAATGAACGAGAAAGGCACTATTGCCGCTAGGGTGATTAATCAGGATTTTTTTTACTGTGATGCATACCAATAAAACGTTAATCAATGAAAAATTGAAAGCCATTTACCTAAAGTGCTATTTTAGACCTTTCTTATGTGATTTTTTTCAACATCCTCCTTAATGCACCGAGGGAGGCATCATCACTGCTGCTGAATTGATTTGAGTTTTTTTAGCGTCTCCTGGCTTTTAGAATGAATAAACTATTCCTTGTCTTTAAATCTGGGTGGTTTTTATTCATGTTTCTTTATTTTTAGCTAAGTTTTCAAGGGTGCCCACAACCGAACCACGAAATGAAAATGTCCAAAAATGTCAAATTTTCTAAATTGTCAATATTTTTTTCTAAATCGATGAAATCATATTAATTTCTTTGCTAGTAGTAAGGTTATAAGTTTAGCTTTCGATTGCTATGCAAATGTCGACATAAGATCAACCAGGGCCAAAGTTATGGACCAAACACAAAAGGGTGCCCACAACCGAACCTCCTCCCCTACATAAAATAGTTTAGGAGTATCCATAAAGAATAATTTTAAGACCCATGAACGTATGACAAATGATCCATAAATGTTTAGAAAATAATCCATAAAAAACTATATTTTGATCCATAAAAATACAAATTTGCGCAATTTAAGACGAGATGATGATCCATAATTTCAGTAATATGATCCATAATTTTGTTCAAATAACCCATAACTTTGCTAATATTATCCATACTCTTGGAAAGAAGGCGAATAAATCTTTATTAATTGAGCCACATTTTTTTTAAATCTATGGATCACATGGCCAAATTAATTCACCAACATTATGGATCATTTAAACAAAATTATGGATCATATTGCAAATTTGCGCAAATTTGAAGATTTATGGAACAAAATATAGTTTTTTATGGATCATTCTCCAAAGAATTGTGGATCATTTCAACGGGCTTGGTAGTCATATGGCTACTGCTTCTGCCTCATACGCAGCAGGTCGTGGGTTCAATCCCGGGTCCGTTCCATTCTCCTACTTTGCATCTTTCTCTATATTTCTCATGTTCTAGCAATCGCTAGAACTGGAAATGGACTTTCCATACCGTTTCCATTTCTATACTATACCTTCAACTTGACTATTCTAGTAGAAGCTGCTAGAAATGGAAATGAACGAAAAAGCTCGTTTCCTACATCCAATAAGAAATTCTATCATCTTCTTTCTCCTATCTGTCACATTACATTACGAGTGATTACATCATCATTTCCTCCCCCTTCCCTACATTGACTTGCATTCTAACATGGCAGGCGCCAGTGTGATCTAACAAATGAGATCACCAGTACTTGTACATTGAAGATGAGTGCTAGTCCCAAGCAAACATCTGTTGGTTCTCTGTGCAAGAACAACAGATCTGGTCATAATGGAGTAGCAACTACGGGCAGTCAATCAAGCTCAAGCTCATTTTCCAAAGAATTATGGATCATTTGTCATACGGTCATGGGAAAATAGAAGGAATGATTTTGCTTTTCTTGATCATGTTTAATGGTACATATTTTCCAATTAATTGCTAAATTAAGCTTAGTTATGGATCTTATTGGATATTATGGATGGGCCCTCCTTAGCTGTACGGTAAGACGCGCGGCTACAAAGCAAGACCATGCTGAGGGTGGCTGGCAGTGTTGTAAAATGTCGTTTGCATTCGTTTGTATAATTTTTCCAGAACTTGTTCAGAAGTTAGCTATAGGTTCCTGAGGTATGTCGAACTTATAGCCCTTAAATGTGCCTACAACTTTGTCTAATAAGGCATTTTTGTAAATATGTAATCTGGGGCGTGGGAGGCAAAATGTCATTCAAATGACATTATGTCAAATGACACGTGACATTTTGGAAAGATTTCACTCTCCAGCCTCAGATGTTATATTTAGAGCAATGTACCTTTGAACAAAAATGTACTATTTTATTTTATGGATCGTTTTTCATTTTTCTATGGATCATTCTTTATTATTTATATACAAAAGAATGTTTTGCCCAGTAGTAAACAAGGTCGTTTTTCCCCGGGAGTGCATATTACCCCAGTTACCGCTACAACAATTTCAGAGTATTGAAGCCATTTTGCGCCGGAACATGTTATTAGATTCAAAAATAATGTTTCAATTTTAAAAGATAGAGCTTCGCAATATTCCACAAAAATTTGTATGTAAAAGTTTAGGGAAAAAAAATCATTTCTGAGATCTCCACGTAAAACGTCACATATCTCGTATTGTATAAGTTATAGATACGGGGTGTCTGGCAAAGCGGCTTAAAATGCCATCCGCTTTAACTTTTCAGAAGACACTAGGAGTATATCTGGTTTAACTTGATATGTAAAAATGTTATCTCACTTTTAGGTGGATAAATCATTTCACGAATTTTATCAAAAGAAGCCCAAACTAGCCCCAAACTAACTACATAACATGCGGCGGATAGAATAACATCTATTCTTTCTGATAGTTCCATGAGTTAATTGAAACAATTTGTATAAAGAACAAAATCCAAAACTCAAGAGCAATATCTGAATCCTACCCATCCAAATATGCTAAATTGCCCCTTTGTACCTTATTCACAAATACCAAACGACATGGCAATGTGAGAAGTAATGCCTGCAGTAGGGCTGGAAATTAACTATGTGCTGATTCAGATCGTCCCATGGTGGCGTGATGGAACGCATTCCAAGCAAAGTATGGTCTGACGTTTTCAATATAGCAAACAGCAGTAGATTTTTTCAATGAGCATTATTTTTTTCCTGGGCCCAATATAGCAAACTTACATAACCACTGGGTAAACGTGACCTGCACATGCTGAATACAGGATAACACAATATGAAAACATATGGTTGTGGAAAACCTGTACGGTAAAGGTAAGCATTTCGATGAACCATATTTAAATTGCATGTGCTATGATGATGTAGGGACACGGCAGGTATTTCCGTCCATCGTCGTAGGGGCTAAAACCAACGAAAGCAACGTACATTTGCTAGAACTCCACTATAGCAGAACATTTCTCCTGAGCCTACGATTTGGTACGTATGAGTTTTACAAAAAAGCGTCTCTTTTATTGGTTTTCGAGACTATGACGAACAGACGAAAATACCTGCCGTGTCCCTATCCAAGCACCTGATTGCAACGGGCTGCAAAAAGAACATTTTCAGCACGAGTTGTAGTTTTACTCATCGAGGCTTACCAAATATTACGAATGATGCGAAACTCGAGGTTTGCAGTGAGTTGCAGGCACTATATTTTGCAATTAAGATAAAAACCCATACGTATTACTTTCGGAATTAAACCTGGCAACAGGTTAAGGTGACAGCAGCACCCAGCATGGTCCTTTTTGACAACTCGGCTGTTTGCACCACCTGGAGACTAATAAGTTAATAAGTATTCTAAACTACATATGGATTAAGTTTTACCAAACACGATGGATGTGATCATAATATGACATACAAGCATTTTCAAGCATCCAAACCAAAAGCCTCAAACTTTAGATAGTTTTCTTGAAAACTTCGAGTTTTTCTGATACTGATACCTTTCTCGTATACTAAGTAAGTATACGTAAAGGTTATAGGATCACTTCAAAACCTAACTTTTGATAGAACGCTCGGAGATACCAATCGACTCAGTTCGACAAATTGTGTATGTATGTATGTGTGTGTACAATAAATGTGAGTGAGACGCACTTTATGGTACTTAACATTATTTGATTTGCTCGCAACAAGTTGCATTAGACGCAGAATGCGCCCTAGTTTTGCGCTATTGAAAATTGGCCGGGTCGGTCATTGCCAACTGGAGTTATTAAAAAATGATTTTTTCTCGCTATTTCCCCTTGGAAAAAAAATTCAAAGTCGAAAAAAATGTTTATGAATTACTGCAATGCATTCAAATCAGAGAAATAAATGTGATTTGATGGAAATTTATGAATCTCCCCAAAGTTCAATTTTGACTTCTCTAATGTGATTTTCACATTACATTTTATAACACACGAGACAGGCATAATCACCGATGAGTGGGTTATTCTCTTCTTTTGATGTTTACGAACTAGAGTACACGTACAACTAAAGTAGTACGAACAATCGAGATCTTCATAATAAAGCAGGCTTAGCTACATAGATAATGAGAAATGTTTGGATTTACACTATTGTCAGATTTTCTGACTCAAATACAAGACCAAACAGATCGTTTGATTTTCATGCATGAGGAGGATAACACTTTCTCGTACCATCGAAAGCGTGAGCATGAGAGAAAATGGTGCATTGATCCACATAAATTAGTGGTGTGACTAATTATAAGGAAGCCAGGGTTTTTATAGTACCATATAGTTTGTTATGCTAATCAATACAGCGCAATTCGTTTATTTAAATAAGAATTCACTCATATAAAAATTGGATCATACTCAAAGAATAAAAAATAAATTGTTTTTTTAAGTTTGGATGATCGTAACCGGAATCTTAAAAACAATCTTTCATCATTTCACATACATAGAATGAATCATCCAAACCATCGTTTTCTTCAACCAGGAACTAGTCATGTTTCTTTAGCCAACCATGTAATAAGACCGGGCGAAGGTCAATGCCTAACACAAACCAATCATACAGTTTCAAGTATTCACTGTTCTAGACCAGATAAGTACCGGCTATAAAATGGAAACAAGCAAGCCGTTTGAAACGCTCGACAGACTTCGCCGTGATAAGCATTCATACTTACCACAATCAGGTAACGATCGGTCAGTTCAAAATCCAACTCGGTGTGTCAACAATCGCGATTGTAAACAGCATGAATGATAGTGGTGCTTCATTACCATTTGCCATTTCTTCAAGCAAGAGTTGTCCCTTTGACTTCTATAGAATCATAATTTATTATGACTTCAATAAAAAAAACAGCATTTCATTCCGGGGTCAAGCCGGTAAAGTTGAAAATTGTATACCCAATTGAATTACAATAGAGTTCAAAGGTGATCAACTCCGGCTTATGATACTCGCTAAATCCGATTTTCCTCTCGTTTATTTCAAGTCCGCATAGTTGTGCAACTGATGAAACTTTCTTGCAACCACAGCGATAAAACATGCGATTAAAAAGCTGAAAATTTGTGGAGTCGAATTCTGATACGGTTTAAGATTTTCAATTGGGTTCCCACATTATGTTGCACTTGCCTTGCAACTAATAAGGCCTTCAAAATTGAGTACCACTTTCCCTCACATTTCGATCGAAATACCAATTTGAAATAGAGTTAATAAACATTCAAAAAAAGTAATGAATTTACAATATAACATTGTCAATTTCAAATAGAAACTTTAAGAAAGTAATATCCCCGTTGTGGGATGGGATGCTAAAAAATAAAACCCAGATTAATCCACCTAGCGGTGATGATGTCTTTCTCAATTCAAATGTTTGATTTCGACTAACATTATTAACTAACGGTATTTGCAAACGCTTTATAACGAATCAACCAACCAACCTTATGTGGTTCAATACACCTTTTTCTTCATAATTTTCGAACGCAATGACCGATCGTGATTATTTTCAATAGTCTCCCCCGTCGAATGCAACTCGTTGTGAAAAAATCAGTTGATAATTACCATATGAAAAGTTAGTTAATGTTTTTGTGGCTTTTGTGTTCACACACACAAAAAAAACATACAAACGGACAGACATTTGTGTAGTTCGACGAGCTGAGTCGATTGGTATATAACATCATGGGTCTCCGAGCCTTTTATAAAAAGTACGATTTTGGAGTGATGGCCTATCGGTAAACGAGCGCCACATTTTATGTGTTCTGGTTTTCAGTATGTAACAGAAGAAAAAAGTTTGAACCTTCGCGAAGTTTGAAACAGCAATAAATTATGCTTCATCAAATCGAAACTAGCAAGTAAGTGTTGCGAACGCATATTTCATAAGGCGACTTTTTTGTGTTTTTGCCTTTTCATTGTATGATTGCTTGCTTTGCATCTGACACTTTGATTGCCCCGTCATTTCATCGAACTCGCTTGCATAATAATTGATGCTTAAGAGAACGTGACAAGCGTGTGCGAGGTTTACGATATGGTAGAGAAATCTTCATATGGAAAAACCTTTGTCTAGTCTAGAAAGAGTCAGATACGCAAAACGGAAATAATGGCATATGCAAATTTTAATTATTCAGTGAGATTCCATTGGGTAAAGCAACGTTTGTTTTGAATACTTGCGAAAGCTTTTGTATGAAGCAATGATTAATGTGCTTGGAAGTTCAAAGAAAAGAGCATAACTTAGTACATGTGACCAATATTTTACCTACATCAGAAATCAAAAACGTTTTGTTTTACTACAGTTCTAAATCGTGTACCATCTTCTTCTTCTTTTTATTGGCATTACATCCCCACATTGGGACAGAGCCGCCTCGCAGTTTAGTGTTCATTAAGCACTTCCTCAGTTATTAACTGCGAGGTTTCTAGGCCACGGTACCATTTTTGCATTCGTATATCATGAGGCTAACACGTTGATACTTTTATGCCCAGGGAAGTCGAAACAATTTCGAATCCGAAAATTGCCTAGACCGGCACCGGGAATCGAACCCAGCCATCCTCAGCATGATCTTGCTTTGTAGCCGCGCTTCTTACCGCACGCCTAAGGAGGGCCCAATAATGTAGCTATGTCGTCTGAAATTAAAACCAAACTTCGGAAACATGAATTAGTGAAGTCTTTTAACCCTTCGGAAACATGTTATAAAACGCGGGAATTATTTATTTCAATCGTCGTATGCAAGCTTCCCGAGTAGACGTAAATAGCTCAATAATATCAAATGTTGATATGAACCTGATTGATTGAAGAAGAGATAAAAAGAAAGATCAGACAACAATATAAATATTTTACACTAAAATATCATGAGGGGATCAAGTTATGCTATGTGTAATAAGTGATCAATATCATGCGCCATTAGTTTGTTCTTATCCATATCATATCTTGATATTTAAATGATATTTCGGTGCAAATTTTTAATATTGTTGCCTGTTCTTTTATCTCTTATATCAATCAAGTCCATATTATGTTTTGTTATCCTGTTCATGGCTTCTGCCCGGGTTACTATTCTATACTCTATTTTTTCAGCTAGTCAACAACTTACACAGAATAAAAATGGACCACTGAAGTCCTAATCTAATAAATCCAGTGGTACCCAATTGTATTTTGTTTTCACCTGGCTGAAGCTGTGATCTTTCGCTAGCGATAATCTTTACTATAGTGGGACTTAATTTCAAACAAACAAATGTCACTAAGCCTCCTTCTTGTTAATTTATTTAGGAATTACAAGCTCCTTGAATATGGACCTTCACTTGTTAGCATTCGATGCTATCACATCCCAATATTTGAACTTTGTATTGTACCTATGGAATACTAGTAGAAACCCACACCCTTTTAATAGCAAACAATAAACAAAACTGACAAATAGCATTTATGTGTATATATTAATAACTATCCGCTATAGAAGCGGTTCTCAACTTGGGGTACATCTACTCCTGAGGGTACCTTCACTTACCCCAAGGGGTACCACAGACAGAAATGCGTAATTACAATTACAATTTCAAAGCTTATTAATACAGTTTCGATAATCACCGCCATCGGGGGTGACAATGGGTCTGGGGGTGAGAATGGATCATCGCTCTCACCGGCAGTCTGGAGGTCGTAAAGCGAAACCGTCCAAAAAGGTCTCTTATATTTTAGTCTTCTTGCCCTCAAATACATTCAATCTATTCTACAAGCATTCTAAATAGTTCAAACAGTGACCCATTCTCACCCCCATTTGACCCATTGTCACCCCCGACGACGGTATATATAATATTTTATTCCAAAACTTTGTATTATAGGGGTAACGGCTCAAACCTTGGCCCATTATGCTACGGTTGAGCACATTTATCGTTATAAATATTCATATATTGCATTTCCAACCAGAATTATTCCACCAGCCAGCTTGCTTACATTTGATTTTGACGCCAAATAGCAAAAAACCAGCGAAAGTCTCGAGAGAAATGGACAAAAGGTCGGCATCCTTGTCCCTATCAGGTGGATAATTTTTCAGCCCACTTGGGACGAGTGAGTGTTGATTTCGAACATACGAGAGATAAAGATGGGTTGCTGTTTACAGTACCAGTCATTTTGCTTGCGTTAAACAAAGGCAGCATGCAAACAAATAGAGAAAATCAAATCATCTTATTGAGCGTGAATTCTAATTGGTTGCATGTAAAATACTACCACACTGACTGTGAGAGTGCATTTCAGATTCCCCCAATAGCACGCTTACCAAGGACATGCTAACGAAAATACTATTATATTAATCATTTATTTCTCAAATATTTACCATATTTGCAAGTGTAGAAGTTTAAAAAAATGAAGACTGTATTAAAAACTGCACTTGCAAAAAGGCTACATGTTCTAGCCCTCATGTTGTACCTTCAAACAAATTGCATACGTTAATTATTGGCTGCCGCATAATTTTGAGATTTACTGCTAGTTGAAACCATGGCAGTTGTGGTCCTCTCGCTCTTGCGATACTTTCCAAGAAACTTTTTTCCAAAACGTAAACAACGCTTTAGGTGGGGATGATGCATAACGCACTACTAAAGAAAGCCAATTGTAAAACTTATTCTAGGCAATTCCTTGCTTTGTACTGTGCATAAAAAGTTATAACTGTGCACACTACCAGATATTATTACACAATTATTCATAAATAAAATTATTGGATGCTTGTTTTTAACTCTGCATGCATTGAAGTTTTATGATTGGTACGTGCGTTTGATTCCACTCCTCTCTATATCGATCAGCTGTTGAGAATCCTCTCAAAACTCTCACGTGTTTCAACTTCCCGAGTTGAAAGAATACTTTTTTCGGTATCATTTTACAGATCAAAATACTTTTTGCAAGCAATAATAAATCTAAATTATGATGAAGGTATTTGTCAAGTAATTTGGCTTGAAACTATTCACATGAAATGCCGTTGAAAGTTTATCTAATGAAACATACGATCCATTGTATCTTTCCATTATTAAATGAGAAAATGTTTGTAGGATTCGTGCGAAAGATGATAAAACTAAATATTCTTACACTAATTGAATAATTTATTTGCGAAATTATGAAGAACATGGTGTATCGAACCACGAACGGTTGATGCTTGAATCGCTTTTGCTCGATTCGTATTTGGAAGCCATAAGGTAGGCAATTATTTTTGGTATGTTCTGCGAATGAAAGCGATTATATCGTGATTCGACCGCTAAGTGGATTAACCTGTTTTAACAAAAAAAATCTTAGCAACCTAATCGCAAGCATCGGATATTCTATCTGCAGCTTTCGGTTATTTTCTCCAGTGCGGGTTATTGGTGAGAATGTTTTGATTTTAGAGTTTCACCTATACTAACGTAGTGCTACAAATCGAAAGCGCATGCCACCATTTGGCTACGGGTGCCCCCAGTATTGTCCAAAAAAGTTTTGGTTAATTATATCGCTATACTAATGGAAATTGTGAAATAAAAATGATAGCTGACATAGTGTGGTTGTTATCTATTCATCTGATGTGCGAAAGCAGGTATGTTCATTCAGAAAACTCTTTTATTTGGCAAATGAAAAACTCTAGCACAGCCAGCCTGCATAAGTCAACGAAACATGGCTGCTAAAAAACTGAGTCAAAGTGATTTTTCATGCAAGATAATTGCTTTTAATAGTTCAAGAAGTGTATAAATCTAGAGTTATGAAGCAGATATATGTTTGATACACTTTTCTAAAGAAGCAGTGGTTAATATCTCCCTACAAATCGACGTATTATCGCTGAAATATTGATTACTTTGCGTGATGAGCCAATGTTACATCCAGGGCCAACATTACCGCCGGTTAGTACATAATATGCATGGAGATCAAGAAATCAAAACCTATTGAATCCTGTCACTACATCCACCACAGTGTATAAAGGGCTGTGGGACAAAAGATTAAAAAGGCAAAACGTCGAGTGACTTAATTCTAAAGGTTCGGGACAATTGCTGAACCATTCTCAGTCGATGTTGATTGCAATTTTTCATTTGAGAAATTTACGAATTGAGAACAATAGACGATTTGTCACCGTCAATAACTTCTTATGTTTTGGACTCAAACGATAATAAACACAGAATTATTATTCAAATATAAACCTTACTAAATAATACCAGCTAAATGTCAACAGTCTCGTTAAATATACTTTCGTTATGTTTTATGCTTTCGTAAAGGTAAATGTTGCAAACAATTCTTACTCGCGGGCTAGTTTTTATCGATGGATAATTTAAAAGTAAGATCGCGTGTGAGTGTTAATCAAACCAGATTGTATGAAAATTTGAATTTTCCCATCCCTGGTTCGGAAGCTTCCTCTTAAGAGGCTTGGAAACCTCCTTTCAAGAGATTTGGAAGCCTCCTTTCAAAAGATTTGGAAGCCTTTTTTCAAGAGGCTAGGAAGCCTCTTTTCAAGAGATTTGGAAGCCTCCTTTCAAGAGGCTTTTGAGCCTCCTTTCAAGAGGCTTTTAAGCCTCCTTTCAAAAGGTTCGGATGCCACCTTTTAGCCTCATCCCAGAGACTCGGAAGCCTCCTTTTAAGAAAGTCGGAAGCCTTATTTCAAAGGGCTTGGAAGCCTCCTCTCGAGAGGCTTGGAAGCCTCCTTTAGAGAGGATTTGAAACCTCCTTTCAAGAGACTTGGAAGCCTCCTTTCAAGAGACTTGGAAGCCTCCTTTCAAAAGACTTGGAAGCCTCCTTTCAAGAGGTTGGATTCCTTTCAAGATACTTGGAAGCCTTTTTTGATGAGGCTCGGAAGCCTTCTTTCAAGAGGTTCGGAAGCCTCCATCAAGAACCTCGGTATCCTTATCCCAAGGGCTCGGAAGCATGCTTTCAAGAGGCTCTGAAGCCTCCTTTCAAGAGGGTCGGAAGCCTCTTTTCAAGAGGGTCGGAAGCCTCCATTCGCGAGGCTTAGAACAGAAGCCTCCTTTCAAGAGGCTTGGAAGCCTCCTTTCGAGACGCTTGGAAACCTCATTTCAAGAGGCTTGGAAGCCTGCTTTCAAGTGGCTTGGAAGACTCCTTTCAAGAGGCTTGGAAGCCCCTTTACAAGAGGCTCGGAGACTCCTTTCTAGATGCTCGGAGGCTCCTTTCTAGAGACTCGTAGCGTCCTTGCGCTATGGGGCGGCTCCATACAAAGTGGTGGCCAAAAATAGTGTTTAGGTTTTTCCGCATTTTTTTTAGTATTCTAATAGTTAGCATAAAATTATTGATATTTATGTATTTTCATCGCATCCGGAAGGTGTAACTAGCATTTAATGAACTACGTATTCATTAAAAATAAACAAGAACGTTTGCTTTCAATTTTAGGGGCAGTTCAAATGCAAATCAAAACTTGAATAAGGTTGCTGTGCATAAGAATCAATTGGAGAGATGGAGGTGGAAGCCCCCTACCTTCTATTTGAGATTCTTTTGGATCAAACAGTAACTGGATACTCTAATGTTCCATATTATCACAAATTTCTTTTCAGATTCTTTTCGAATAAATAACTACTGCACAATATACAATATATTAAAGCCCAATACAAACTCATGATTTGGAAATATTGTCCTCGTCTTCTAAACACAAGTAGGTAGATAATATTTTTTAGAAAAATAAATATATCTGAGTATAGTTGATAGAAACTGTAAAATGGCACATGAATAGAGAATTTCCTTTACAATAAATAAACAAGGTTGTCGTTAAAACATTGAAAACTGTTTAGTCAAGTCGGATTGATAGTTTTCTATATGGAATGATAATTTCCGGTCTGTTTTAACCCGTTTTTATCAAAAATAATAGTTAAGTATTTCAAATTTTCAAAACTAAATTTGACATTTGACAGTTCCATGTTTAATTTGTACGATTTTTTTTGTTTATACTCGCATAATCAATAATCGTAATTAACAAAAAAAAACCCTGATTAATCCACCTAGCGGTGTTGGTGCCTTTCTCGTTCAAAAAAAATATAAAATATGAGTGAGTGCTTTTTAGCGTGTTTTGCGCATAGAAAATAATATTTTGACCATAACTTCAGACCCCATAGTACAATCTGGCCAATTTCCAATAGCAAACAATGGGACAGGATTCTCAGTCGAATGGAGCTTGTTGCGAGTAATTCGGCCAATGCTAAGTTTCAAAAAGTGTGTCTACAAAATTTTGTACACATACACACATACATACATACACACAAACAGACATCACCTCAATTCGTCGAGCTGAGTCGATTGGTATATAACACTATGGGTCTCCGAGCCTTCTATCAAAAGTTTGATTTTGGAGTGATCATACACTGCTAAAAAAGTTTACACACAAAAAACTTTGAAATATGCTCTTTTGACTATGAAGTATTCAATTATGACTTCAAAGTACGCTCTTTCGTGGGAGAATGGGACTACACACAAAAAGGAATAAATATTATGCACAATTATGACTATCTTTTATTCACAAATGATTAACATTTATGCATAAAAACAGGAAAAGTGTGTAAAACTTATCCTTTTTATGCATCAAATTTTACACCTTTTGTGGGTAGTCCCACTCTCCCGCAAAAGAGTGTATTTCTGCCGAAAAGAGCATACTTTCAGCTTTGCGTGTATAGCCTTTACGTATACTTAGTATACGAGAAAGGCAAAAATCCATTTTTTCGATATTGTACCAAGAGGCGCTCATTTGCAGCTTTCCGCAGCTGGATTCTTGTTCCGCAGATAGTATAGACCCAATAATAAATTGTGATCGGTGGACTCATGAGAATCCTCGGCCCTGCTCGTTAAATATAGTCCAACTTAGGCAAAAAATACACATTTTTTGTTCAATAATTGCCTATTGTCACTAATTTTAATTAAAAGTGTAAATTCAACAAAGTACACATTTTAAAGTTTAGATAATTACCTTTTCAGCGGTGTATTTAATTCCAAAATTGGACCGTTATTCGCTGCGAAAATTGCATTTGTTTGAAATGGATTTTTCTACATTTTTTACTATTTTCCCTAGCCAGATGTCTGTGGCGCAATGAGTTTTCATCACAGCAGAGGGCTGAAATTTAGGAAATCTAGGTTTGAACTATCTGGCTATCAAATGGTATGCAAGACAAGTCAATCAAAGTAAGTCAATTTTTCGATTTTTTTCCACCACTATAGTGTAATGATGGAATTTTTATCAGTGAATGATTGATTCATAACATGCAGGGCGAACTTCCTGGAAAAATGCTTCGGCCACAACCGGAGAAATTGCACTCGCTAGTGGGGCACGATGGTCACGGCCCATCAAATTAAGGTCACTCCTGACAGAATCCCAGTTTCAAAGTGCTCGCGTTTTCGGGGGCACACCACTCGATACGGAAGCAACGCACAACTGACATTTTTTTTTTCACGCATGCTGCGACGCAGCAAAGCTGAATCAACAAAAATGACAGTTGTCCGCCGCCTCCATATCGAGTGGTGTGCCCCCGAAAACGCGAGCACTTTGAAACTTGGATTCTGTCAGGAGTGACCTTAAAAAAGTGTTATTTTTGGATATCTAAATGTAATTTTTCTTACACGAAATGTTATTTCCTCGTAAATATTATTTTCGGAGAAAAGTTAATTTCGGAAAAAAAAAGTTGTATTTGCGGAAACGTTATTTTCGAGGATTTTTGATTAGAAGAAATGTTTTTTCGCTGATTTTTTAGGGATATGTTATTTTTAAGAAATTGTTTTTTGCCTTTCTCGTACACGAAGTGTACCGAAAGGCTATATGTTCGCTCCAAAAACAAACTTTGGTGCCCCTGAAAGTGCGAGGTAAAAATTATTGGGATTCTGGATTTCACCTTAAGCAACATCACAAAATTCAGATCAGCTGTTAGTAGAAAAGCTTTAAAAGTAACTAACGTTTGCTTCAATTGGTTTGTTTAGGGGTATCGATGTGTTTACATATTGTGAATCTGCAAGAAAAACTGAGCAAAACCCCAATTTTTCATAATTTTTGGAGCACCAGAACTATTTTTAATTTGCATTTTTAATTTATATGGGTCTAAAAATTTGTCCTTATGCTTCATGGGCCAACTGTCATTCTATGAATGTTAATGTCATTCTATCGATTGAAATGGCTTATCGTTCGCTGTACAAAAATGTAAATGAAAGGTTCAAAAACAAAATAAAAATATGTTGGAGATCAGAAAAGCATGCTCTTTATGTCAAACAACCCAATTAAAGCTAGAATATACAGAAAATAGAGCAATATGAACAGATGTAAGCAAGACCGCTTCTCTTATAAGGCAATTAACCGATTCGTTAAAAACAATGTTCCATTTTGTTAAGAAAATTATTTTAAGCTTTTTAGTGGAATGTCTTCACTTTGTCATAAGACGAGTTTGTACAATCCCCTTTAATTCCACCACTTAATTGTATCTTGACAGATACGTATTTCGACCTCAACAGTAAGGTCGTGTTCAGTGTCTCGTACTCGTAAGTTGAGTCAAGTACGAGACACTGAAGACGATGAATGTTTCATTGCTAACAAAACCTTCAGACTGTAATCCAAATCCATAATTTAGAAACAACAATACACAATGGAAATTATATCACAATGTTAATATCTATAGATCTATTATAATAGGCAGAGTCTGTTTTACTATGGTTCATAACTTGGGCTATGGTACCTTTCATTTTTTCTTGTTGAAACCTAAGACGCCTTTGCGCCATTACTAAATTTGTCAGCAAGTAACCAGAAACAGCAGCACTTTCATTTTGAAAACATCATGTGGAAATAATTAGGATACTTTTCAAGAAATTTGAACCACGCAATTTCCCTCGATTTTTGTGTGATATTTGAAGTATCATGAAATCTATAAATGATCAACCAAATTTCCTTGTCCCATTCATTCAAACCAATGTTTGCCGATATTTGAAAATAGATTTTCATTCACACAGCAATTGGCGCTTGGAGTTCAAAACTTCCGTTTTCATGAGCATGAGTCACCTCAGGGGGATCGGTAAAAACAAATACTTACTAAGAACATATGAAATGCCGAACACAACAAATGCGAACATTTCGCCCTTATCCATTAGGCTAATTTAAGTAACGTGAAGACTAAATGAACATTCAATAGCGTGTAGCAAAGCAGTCAAGCCTGAGAGACAAATGCCGTTAATTCCCATTCATTAGGCAAGTCATTCGGAAATACAACTTGGAAGCCGTAATAACACCAATTATACATCGACATATACACAACACTCAAAAACTATTTGTACTCTTGTACACAAGTTGAGTCATTTATTGACCATTTTAATAGGCACATCTCACTACTTTAAAAAAAATCACAACACACGCCAAAAAAGCACAAAGCACTGTTCTAAGGCTGATCCTGGTCCGGTTTACTTGGTTCTAACTCTTTAACGGTCTTCTGTAACGTGTTTACCGTAGCGTCGTACAACTGCTTCAGGGCCGTTTGTAGCTGTTCGGTTGCACCTCTGCTCGATTCCTTCAACTGTTCTCCCGTTTTCTGAGCCTCCGTCAACAGTGACTGTATTCGAGTCTGAACGTTTTCCTGATATTCCTGAGCCCTGTTCACAAGATCAGGGTTCTTCTCTGCAAGAGACTTTCTGGTTTCATCGATCTTGTCATTCAACTGCTTGACGATAGGATCAAAAACACCGGAGTGTTTTTTCAGTTCTTCTTCCAGGGATGTCTGGACGGTTTTCAGTTGCTCCACATAGGTCTTGGTGTTCTTCTGGATTGTCTCCACAACCTCATCGTTCGACTGGAATCCCAATGATTTCAAGACACTTTGATTCAGTCCAGTCAACGCGTCGTGAGCCTTCTCCTGGATTGTAGTGAGCGTTTTGAAAAACGAATTTTCTTCCGATTGGGCTGGAGCATCCCGCACCACGCGCGCTAAAGATATCTGTCAAGCCAAAGCAAAAAAATATCATAATTACGATCAATTATACTATGAAGTCACGTTCGAAAGCCATTTATTTTACCTGAACAAGGCAAACCGCCAGAATCGTGAATATTAGCCTAGCCATCTTGGGGCAATCTATCGCCGTAGGAAGAATATCACACCGTGCTTCGTACCGTCCAAAATCAGAACCTTGACTAGTTCGATCCAATAGCTTCCCGATGATTTTTATATACGGCACCAACACAAAGGTGCCAACAGCGCGTTTCACCTTAGCCCAAGTGATCAGTTTCGAACGACTAGCTCTGTTGTAGATCCGATAACACAGAGCCAATAACGAGGGCCCGGTGCATTCGCCGGCAAAGGTTGTGATTCTATTTGCCCACTCGAGGAGCGCACGTTTCATGCCTGCCTTCCTCCGAGCAGCAACGATCGTCTCGACTCGATCGTTAAGATGATATGTACATACACGTAAATTTCTAAACTTGGATGATAATTTCGTGTTTCAGATATGGATTTATGGCATATTGTTTGTTGACGATTCAAAAGCGAAGCCTTAAATTTGGGACGTAAATTTATATGCGAGATCACAGAACTCAAACTGTAAGATCTAGATAAATTAATTGCATAAAGTAGACTTTTAAAAATCAAATCTCCTACAAGTTTGAAAATAATTTCGCTTTTAAATATTTTTTCTAAGGGTCCCTTGGGGAGGACCCTTGAATGATAATCAAAGAGAATAAAGGAGAGGAATATTGCCCCGATTCGCATAACAGACTCATTTTGATTTTTGTTAGAAATAAGATATTGCCTTCTGATTCAGAAAAAAATATCAAAAAACATCTTTTGATCTTGAAGTAATTAGCAGAGAGAGGTAAATTTAAAAAAAAAAATACGAAAACTCTCCGCTGCTGGATCAAATGAGTGAGAGCCCGCAATTCTCTAATGCCCATAGTAAATATAGACATTATGTTGATTTTTCTGTGTTATTATCTAGTATTGATTATCATAATGACAGTAAATGAGATCTAATATGCGAGTGTAAATATGTGACGTGAAGTGTGATAATAATAATGAGTTAAGGTTTCCATTATTCGTGTGACCCAAGTATCCCAAAATAAAATATGATTTCAGATAATGTTAAAATAAGATTTTACTTAACAATCAGATACCTCCAATGCATAACTGAAACCCATGTGGGCGGAGGCTGAATCTGCTCTTGCGGACAGTGCATTGAAATGTGATAAGGTTTACGAGGTTTTATACGCTAATTTATTTCAGAATTTTTTTTTACGAGAGTTAAAACCAAGAGAAATAAATTTCGTTATTTTTGTTATTTTTTACGAAAATTTTCACGTAGAATTTCGGATTATCAATATTGATTTATTGACTTTTACGGCGCGGCGTGCTTATTCTTTAAAATCAATTAGACCCATTGGAAAAAAGGTCCAAGAAATAAGATCATAAGCTGTGGTCTTGAAAGTATTGATTTTTTTTTCAAGACATATCATTTGAATCTACTCAAAAGTGAGTCGAAATGACTCACTTTAGTATTTTAATGGAAATGTCAAAAAGTGAGTAACATTATATTTAGCAAGTGAGTCAATTTTCACTCACTTATCAGAGTTTTAGGCTTTACTCACTTTTGCGTAATTTTTTTCATTTCCACTGTCAAGCAGTTGGAATTTTTTTCCTGAAACATGTTCTCGTATGTTTTGTGAAAAACAAAGATTAGCAACTCGGAAATATTCCGGACATTGAAGGTACCTTATTCCTGTTCAAATATATTATATTTTTAATATTAAAAGTAAATTTGATTATGTGAACAGATAAGATGATTACAGTTGGTGGTGGTGATCTGGCTGGACATGGCCCGCAAAGATTCTCGCAATACTGACAGAGGATTCGAGGCCAGATTCGATGGTTTCTTTGATTCGCAATATGGTTTTGATGGTGCCCACGAAGCAGTGATGTACTTTACCTGTGCCAGTCGACCCTCGGTATATATTGTCAGGGTACGGGAATGTACATCAAATTTCCATGCGCAGAATGCACGGCAGAGGGCAGAAATTTTTGCGAAAGCGAGTAACCGTCCAGTGCCGGGCGGTGTTGAGAAAGGACAGACGATGAGAATAAGCGTGGGAAACAAGGAGCTGTTTATTACATTCAAGTAAGTTGCTAAGAAACTTAACTAGGAAACTCAACGACCTCAGAAGAACACCTTCGACAACACTTGAAACATTTGTGTCTCCTTACAACTATATATTGTATACAGTGAACGTTCGTTAGTTGGGTTTTTTCTAGTTGGGGCGCTTTTTAGTTGGGGGTTCGCTAATTGGGGCGAAACCCAATTAAAAAGCAGCTAAACGTCAGAATGTGATGTCAAAAACGCGTTGACGTTTTGTTTCCGTGTTTGGCGGGATCGATATTTTCTGGCGCGTAAAATTTTCCTTTGTTCATGCATGAGCATGATTGACCGCCCACGGTTGCTACTCCGTTATTGCCAGGTCAGCTGTAATTACACAGAGAACCAACAGATGAAGTTTGGGACTAACATCATCTTCAATGTGTAAGAACTGGTGACCAAAAAATAAGCAATACCAGCGCCGGCCGTGTCCGAATGCAGGTCAATTAAGGAATGGGTAGGAAAATGTTGACATGATACTCGCTTTGATAGAAGCCGACGAGTCATCTGCACTTCCACGAGAAATCACTGGGATGTTGGATATATGGGGTAGGTATTGTGGCAAGGTTCGTTTTGGTAAACGGTATGCCGTGTATAGCGTGTATTTTGATCAATTCAAAACATAATCGAACGAGCACTAATTATTTTAATTACCAACCGCACTAGGCAGAACAAAATTGTCGATGACCAGCCGATCTCTCTGCTAACCGCACAAAGCAGAACAACATTTTCGATGACCGGCCGATCGTTCTGCTTACTGACGCGAACTGAATCTTCACTTTTCTAATTAATTTTCTCACCCGCACAAAGCAGAACAACCTTTCGATGATCGGGCGATCGTTCTGCTAACCGCACAAAGCAGAACAAATTATGTGATGACCGGCCGATCGTTCTGCCTACTAAATAAATCACGACTGTATGTGACCTCTGAGTGCTGAACTTGAAAACACGCCCCAGAGACGTTCAAGTATCTAGGAGTATCAAACCCCCTGTCGGAATTGAGTGAAAAGTAGATCATGTTTGTTTGTTGCTACATGAAAGTGTGAAAATAGTGATCATAGAGCACAAAGTGCATATGTGGAAACTGATTTAAATGTTCGAAAAAGTGTTCAATGATTTTTTGACTAGTGAAAGAAACCTGATTACAACAGAAACATAAATTCAATAAATCCTAAAAAAAAATATGTTTTATCACTTCAAACTTATGAGACTTAACACATATCAACGTTTTCACACAATACTGGCAAATATACTGATATAAAGATTAACCTGTCAAAATCCAGGTCAGAATTCACAATACATCAAAAGTTATGTGTATTTCAAAATTAATGTTTTTTTGGACATTTCTTGGAAATGTTGATTTTTTAGATTTTCTTGCTGAAACACATAAAACTAATACATTTGTATGAACACATGCAGAGAGAGAGAGCCGAATAATTCAAAACAATTACTAAAATATAAAAGTTTCTTTTTTTAGTCCAAAATTAAAAACTTCGTTTCTGAAAATTTGCAAATATTGAGTCGTGTCTGCATTTCATGAAACTGTCGATATGTTGCAGAGCTTGCTAACTAGCAATTGTAGACCTATTTCACTTAAGACCATTGCCAGTTAAACAAACGAGCGATTGAAAGTGAAACAATCGCTATAAAAAATTCTAAAAACAGCCCCTCTGGTGAGCCATAATAAAACGTCCAGTTTTCATACATTTTTCTTTTAGAACATGTTTATACGAATCTAATTTTTTACTAAACAAGTTATATATAGAGTATTTTTATCATTTTTATAAAATGTTATCAAAACTTTCGCTTTAAAATAGTTACACTTGCATTAACTACAACTAGAACTCGTTCAGGTTTGACAGTTTCAAGATTTGGCCTTATTCACATTCATGGTGAATGATCCGCTGGATGAAACAACCTCACACATCGAACTTTTTACTCTATAGTAAGAAGTATTGTATTGCCAAGCATTCTCCTCCAACGGAAATTTCACTCACTCTTCATTAAAAGCGGAACCACTTTAAATTTGAGTAGTTCCACTTCTAACAAAAATCAATGAAACCTCAAAATGAGCGTGTAAGCTGTCGACTTTTGTCAAGATCAGTAAGGACTCGATCATTCAGCAACCCGTCAGTAAATTATCTCTGAGGGCAATCTAGAAAAATGCTGCCTGGAGGTCCTTCAGTGTGAAAGCCCATCACCACTCTCTGGCCAACAATTCGTTGTCTGAACTCCACCAACAACAAAGTCACCACGCTAAATGATTGAAATTTTGTTGTCATTTAGCATAAGTCACTGCAACCAGCGTTACAAATCTGCTACCAGAGATATTACTGGCTTCAGGTGGTATCAGTCACACGACGAACCGAAACTCATCAATACAAGAAATCAAGGATGTCATCGATCATCTGGTAGCCTGCCAGTCTCAGACGCCCGACATGGAAGCGCGATGCATGGTGGATCCCTGGTGCTAGGGCCCCTCCACAACTCTGCCCAACTGTTCTTTGTTTGTTTGAACAGTTAGGCAGAGCTGCGGAAAAACCCCTACACCAGAAGTCCACCACACATCACACCTCCAAACCAGGCACCCGAAACCGACAAACCACCAAACGACCGACGACACCCCCGACCTCCTGCACCGACAAACCCCGATCCATCGCATAACTAACACCACCTGAAGCCGATGGGCTCTGAAGACGCATAAAGCTGACTGTCAGTCTAAATTGATAGCCCAAACCGTACATAGCGCCTTTTCTAATCTATTCCGTTTAGAACATCCGCTAAATTAGTATAGTCAGGAGAGGATCTGTATGTTATATGTAAAGGAAGGAAACAAATTCTTAGCGTTAAATTAGATGGATCTTACTTGAATAAATTGATGATGTTGAAGGCTTGAAGAATTCATTAGGTCATCCACCCTATCGGGACATTAGTTTGAGATGATTCAATCAAGGCTCGGTTGATTTCTATTTCTTCCTGTTTAAAATCCGGTGGGGAACTTCAAAAATGTATTCCATTCCAACTAAAGGGTAGAGTTCGGATGAAAACCGTACACTTTAAATTTTCACTTTTTCACATGTTTTGACGGGAGAAAAACAGTTTCGCGTCCGTATTTGGACATAGTTTACTACGATCTCCCGTAAAATTTTCCTTTGTTCAAAGCAAAAAGTAAACAACATTGACGCTTGTCAAAACGCCCCAATTAACGAACGGCATTCGCTAGTTGGGGTGAGGTCGTGCCCCAATTAGCGAACGATCACTGTAATACTTATAAGAATGGACTGATATGTTAGATTACACTAATAAAAATCCACACATATTTATTGACAAAAATCTAAAGAAATTCACAAATAAATTTTATGTGTGCAATCATAACCACCCGCTATAGGAAAATCCACATAAAGGTTATTAGTTAATAACGGTTATGTGTGTTTCCACATATATGCTATGCGAATTCAAATAGCCGTTATGTGGGAAATGCTATAGTCAAAATTTATGTGTGCCACACATAATGGATATGATTGGATTTTTGTCAGTGTAGTAACTGATCTTGGAACGATCGTTAAGTTATTATTTGAACCTCGATTTGAATGTAATGTTGCAGAGGAACTAAAATGTACGGTATATGTCACTTTAACTAATCAATCAATGAATAAACTGAGCGAAGCGAATAACATTTCGTTTATATAAAATATCATCATTCCATTATCAAGCGCAATGCTCCCAGCATTTTCAAAAGTGAGTAAGAGCTACTCACTTTTAATCGGAAGCAAGTGAGTAAGTCTTACTCTAATTTTGACATAATGCTCCATTACTCATAAGTGAGTAAACATACGGTTACTCAAAAGTGAGCTGTTCCACTTTTTTTCAAAGTGAGTCAAATTTGACTCACTTTTGAGTAGATCCAAATGAGCGTGTATACTATTTGTGCTGATAAATCGTCGTTCGTTCTCGCGAAGAAAGATCTGAGCCAACATCTACACGGTTAGAAAAAAGTACCCAACGATTAAGTAAAAAATATCTAATTTTAGGTAAACACATAATAAGCATCCTTTAGGTAGAAATTTGACGTTTCAGTTGCGCAAAATTTACCTAATGTTAGCTTTATACGAGAATACCTAATATTGGGTGAAAAATCTGTTATAATTTTTTCGACAATTCTCTTGACAACACTTGATTTCATCAGAAACCCGGCATTGAGTAATTTTAACTTAAATTTAAGCTTAACGTTGGGTGAAAATTTTCACTCTCAACGAAGCTGTCAGTTGCGGGAGTGTTAGCAACCTGAGCGGAAGAATTTCCGTAGAGGTAAGTTTCGATACGAGATTTCAAGCATTTTCAATCCTTTATTCAAGATTTTTCTACATTCAGCTTTTACAGGTTTCAATAATTGACCAAGCGAAACAATTTATAGGAGTATATCCATTACGATTCCCCCACGGACAGCCAAACATTATGGAAGCGTTGTAAGTAAGAGTTGAAGCCTGTATGCTAGTTATCGATGCATCGTTCCATTTCATCAAACCTGATTCATAAACAACTTAATTCTAGGAAATGGCAGCTAAATTTTTCGATAAATCGAAATATAAATCGCATCGGATAAGGAAACAGTAGCTTATTGAGTAGTAGCTGGTGTAGCGGCCTGTCTCCCATTGATAAACGCTATGGCTGGAGTACTAATGCTGGTGCCATGGCATACAAAACCAACGACACCTCTGAGAGAAACTCTCTTACTGGTGTATCTAATTCCGGAGGAAGGGAAAATGGAATCCAATCGGACAAAGCACTACAAGGCTCACGATTATTGTTGTAGTACTGCGCTCAAAGTGGCGACGATTTCGATTAGACGATTAGAAAATCTTATATTCCTTTGAGACAACTCCAATGACAAATGTACTGTTGCTAGTGTTCTTCTGCTAGTGAGCTTCTCATCGTGACCACTAGGATCTCAGGTACCAGCTTGGTTTGATCAATTAGCCCGGCGTCAACTGATCTAGGCGTTAATAGTGACCATGCATAAAAATGACAAAAATGTGACTAATTGCTTTAAATCTTCAGGTGGCATTCAGGTATAATATTATTTATTACAAGCGCTGGTAAATTCGCAATGAATAAAATTTTCTAAAATTGAATATAGATCCAGTTATTGATTTGTTATTGATATCCGAAAAGCATTTTAACTCAATCCATTCCATAATCAAAATCTATGTTCGTCCCATTTACTGAGATTTGGGTAAAATTTACCTAATTGTTCATATCTACAGTTAGGTAAATTTTACTCAACCATTCACCTCGGTGCGAGGTACATAAAATTAGGTATACTGCACTTTACCTAATTTTGGCTTCCCACACTATAGTACCTAGTTGAGTGAAATTTACTTAATTTTAGGTACTTTTTTCTAACCGTGTAGCGTTGACTACAACTTCAGCATATGTGATAACCAAATTATCAATGCACGGATCGCTGTCCTGAACTGGAATCAGGTTATGACAATCAATGATTCCGTTACTGCGATCTGTAGTACCATCGAACAGGTCATCCAAGAAAACGTGCCGGTCAAAATATGCCGATCTTCTAAGCAGCTCGATCAACCCTGATACGCTACAACTCCGAAGTCTTCACAACGAAAAAAAAATGCTTTCCAGACATATCATATCGCATATTTGTAACATTTGCATTTTGGTTGATTTTGAAAATCGTTTCTCAATCCTCCCAACAAACTCAATAATTTCCAGTTTACCACAGTAAGGCCTATTTTGTCTATATTGTGGGATTAAATGCAGTAAATTGAAATTTCTGAACGATTCACAGGCTTTTTACTAAATGTACACAAATGCGAGTGTTACAAATATGCGATCATGGGCAGTATGGAGGGTGTATCATTGGTCTCTTACCATTTTTTATCACAAAATTGTGATAATAAAACACCGTAATAAACATTTTAAAACCCCAGATTAATCTACCTAGCGGCGATAATGCCTTTCTCATGCATCATAATATGTATTGGGTCTAGATCGCATTTATTCTATAATTTTTCGTGTTTTTTTATTAATTAATATGCATTGCCACCACCTTCGGAAAACACTTTTTTTCGATTTAAATTTTCTTCCAAGGGCAAACAATTGGACCACATTCCCCGTTGAATGCAACTTGTTGCGAGTAAATCGGGTGATGCCAAGTTTTTAAAAGTGTGTCTACAAAATTTGTACACATACACACACTTCGGTGTTGAACTTAGTCTGTAGATTAAAAAAACACCTTAATAAAGATTAAAAAAAAAAACCCATACACACACACATACATGCCTTCGAGGTGGCGACGGAACAGCTGGACGCCATCATCGACTTTGCGTCATCGAAGCATAATATCAGCAAGGACCTCAAGAGGAGCTTGCAGAAACTTCGAAAGTCGATGCTGGACGCCAAGCTGGAGAGGGCGGTCGGGACGGCCAAGTGTAAACCCGTGAAATCGGTGGAGTCGAGGTCTACCCAGACTGAGGCCCAAGGATTCGCGGACTCGGGCAAGGTCGAATCGACCGAGGGCGTGCCAGTGAAGACGGTGGTGCCAAAGTCTACCCAGACTGTGGCTCAAGTATTTGTGGGCACGTCGGGGGTGACTGCTCCAACGGAGCAGATACAAAAACGGGGGAGACAGTCTCCAGGGGATGAGTTCCCTGGGGCCGCTCCAAAACGCGGAGGGTTACTACCCCGAACAAGGGTAGTGGGGCTGGGAAGCTGAACCCCGGCCAGGTACCTCCAAAACCGGGGGAGGAAGGACCTGGAAAGGTCCGTCCACTCAGGAAAGACGGTGGCAAGGGGTTACGGCAGGCTAAAAGTTCTCAGCCGCACCAGACCAGGGAAATAGAGGGGGATGACGCCTCCTGGACCCTGGTCAAAAACAAGAGGAAACCGAAGACGTCAAGGGCCGAAAAGAAGGCCCAGGCGAATGAGGGTAGCAAGAAGTCTAGGGTAGGCGCCAATCGCTCCAGGGGCGATGCCCTAGTCATCACGGCGGACGAGGCTAAGTACTCGGATGTTTTGAAGGCGATGAGGAGTGACGTCAAACTCGGTGAACTCGGCGCCGACGTACGTCGAATAAGACGTACCCGGATGGGCGAGATGATCCTCGAGCTGAAGCGGGGCGTCTCGCAAAAGGGCGCCGCCTACAAGAAATTGGCGGAGGAAGTCCTAGGCGAGACGGTCAAGGTGAGGGCACTCACGACGGAGGTGAATCTAAGGGTTAAAGACCTGGACGAGAACACCGAAGTCGAAGAGCTCGTCACGGCACTGCGGCGACAGTGTGAAGTGGAGACGCCCACCGCAGCCGTTCGGCTACGGAAAGGTCCGGCAGGGACGCAGGTAGCATTGGTTCGGCTATCTGCAGCGGACGCCTCCAAGGTAGTCAAGTTAGGGAGCGACAAAGTGGGATGGTCGGTATGCCCTGTGCGCATATACGAGCAACCCGAAGTTTGCTTCAAGTGCCTGGAACTGGGACACAAGCAATGGGACTGCAAAGGCCCTGACAGAAGCAATCTCTGCCGACGCTGCGGATTGGAGGGACATAAGGCACAATGTTGCACGAACCCTCCCAATTGTTTGATTTGTTCCAGCAAAGCTGTGAGCAAAGCAAAGCAATAAGCACCCCATGGGGAGTTCGATGTGCCCGGCGTTTAAGCGTGCTGCAAAATCAAAGTGCAGGTAACGCAGCTGGCTTGCTCGGCCTCGCCCGAGTGTTTGGTGTGCGCAGGTTTAGAGGAAACGGCGGAACACGTGTTGTTCGTGTGTTCACGTTTTCGCGCAATGCGTGACCACTTGCTTGCCACATGTGGTCTGGACACTACCCCGGACAACCTAGTTCGGAGGATGTGTAAAGATGAAGTTGGCTGGAACGCCGTTTTATCGGCTATCGCCCAAATCGTCTCGGAGCTACATAGAAGGTGGCACGTGGACTCAAGGATGGCTAGTTCAGGCGCAAATAAGAGGTGGTCCAAGGGATCGGAGTCGGCTTCATGGGTCATACCGGTGGTCATGCTCTGTGGTCGAACTCGATCCTTATACCGAACAAGTGGCCGCGCGAAGAACAACAAGGTATCGTCGCTTTCGCGGCGTCGGTCAACCGGGCGGGTTCCGAGCCCGAGGACGGAAAGGGGTCCTCGTCAAGGCTGGGGCAGGCGTAGGCACCGCGTCGGCAAGTTCCTCTGTGTGCTGGCGAATAGGCCCTATCGCAGAAAGGTCAATTTGGGGTGCACGCGGCATCATCATTTTTGATACCAGTCATGCAGAGGTAAGCAGCCGCGAAGTCGACCCTTCCCACCTTCCGAGGACATAGGGCGTGGTAAGGCCACCTGGAAAGCCGGCAACGCGCTGGCACGATACCATGGTGTTCTTCTAAAAAAAGCGAGTTACGATGTTCGGTGCTGCAAGGACACGCAGCTAACCTCGAGGGTGCGTTGTGCACTGGCCCCCCTTTGAAGCATTACTTTCTGGTTGTACCGAAGGGACTATGAGCTTGGCGGCAATGGAAACGGTTTAGCGGGTGATCCCTAACCCCGCACTTCCTGGTCAACCCAGGATGTCTGTTGAGCAGATTACCCCTCCATTGTTTAGGAAGAAAAAAAACACACACATACATACGCACATACAGACATCACCTCAGGGCAGCAGGGACTATGTCCAAGGGCTTAACGACCCCTCCCCACGGCCACTGCGAGTTAGGGGGCCTGTCTAGGACGTGGTGGGGCTTGGCAGCGGGCTCTATTAAACCTCTACAAAAAGATGCATGTGTCCGCAAGCAGGCCCTATCAAAGCGACCGTGTGCCGCTCAAAGGAGCCCAAGGAGTGCCAATTGGCACATCAGGATCAATGCCAGCAACATCCTGATTATGGCATTCCGACCGCGTGTTAACGGACCTTGTCTTGGATATAGTAATATTATGAAAACGAGGGCTGGCAGTTTGACATTCTACTCTCTTAGTAGAGCCGGGTGACACTGACTCGAAACGGCAAGTGTGCTAATGGCTAGGCTGTCTTCCGTCCCTTAAAACCGTGGCGGGCCTTGTAGCATTCGATTCGACGGCAGCCACAAGGAGGACCCAGCCAGTTACAATGAGTGAAGCAAAACCAAATAACTCTTTTGATGATGCATTAAGCATGGAGGTGGTAGACCCCTTTGCCAAGGGGGGTTTGCTTAGGTCTCCTCCCAGGGAGGCGGAGAGCGGAGTGACGGAGGCTGCAACTAGCAGCACCGGAGTCTCCCCAGCTGTGACGCAGCATGCTCGGTGGGCCACTACCCGGGATGGAGATGGTCGCCGAGCAACTCGATGATATCATCGAGTTCGCGAACGCAAGGCAGAACATCAGTAAGGAACTGAAACAGAACCTTCGGATGCTTCGCCAGCCTGTTCGAGTCGCAAGACAAGAACAGGATGCGTTTATCAGGCGGATGGTGGGAAGAGAGAAGGCCGACAAAGGTGCCCAAACCGATGCCTTCTCCTTCCTTGGAGAAGCAACTATGGCCCAAGAGGCGATTGATTTCGCCTTAACCAGCCAGCCTGTGCCATCGGCACAAGGGACCGAAAATGTGAAATTGAAATTGTGAAAACAGTAAGTGCCGTAGTAGTTCTCTTCCGGAGATCACATGTGAAAAATGATTTTCTGCAAAAATATGTCCGTTCTGAATTTGGAAAAGAACTTGTATTGGTGGCTGACACCAAGCCACGCCGGAACAGCATGTTATCCATGCTCGAACGGTTCTACGAGTTTCAGGAGGCCGTTTAAAAGACTTGGATCGATTTGAGGCTGAAATTCAAACTTACCTTCTGTGGTTATGATTTTTGTTTTCGGTTGTTGAAATAATTCAAGCCTCGAACCTGTTCAAGCTGTTGGTGAACTACTCTGCCGACGTGGCAATTTTCAAGTAAAGCCACAGAAGTTGCCGCCGTTGCGATGCTCTCAAAGAACGAACCCAAGAGACGATTAGAATACGCTGATTTGTTTGCTTTTCTGAATTATCCTGCCGAAAAATAATTAATCAGACATGAATTTGGCAGAAAAATATATAAAACTCTTTTAGTGGAATGTATTCAACCGTCTAAGACGAATTAAGTACTCTCCATTTAATTCCACTATTTAATTTCCGATATCTTTTCAGATACGTATTTCGACCACAACTGTGTGGTCGAAATACGTATCTGAAAAGATATCGAAAATTAAATAGTGGAATTAAATGGAGAGTATTTAATTCGTCTTAGACGGATGAATTTGGCATTTTCTTCAAGACATCCATCTTTGATTAAGCAAGTGGACGAGATCTTGAAGAGTCTAACCATTCGTGCATCAGAGCAGAATGCATAGCCAACGACCACACGTGACGACCAGGGATACCTCTATGGACGATTTTTCTGGTTTATCGGTAAAAGAACAACTCGTAAAGAGACTGCAGTAGAGCAAAATACTTGCTTTGCAGGTGGCAATTACGTTGACGCCAGGATCCTTGCAAGCAATTCGTAAAGAATTTACCTACTATGAATCTAAAAGGGATTAAGGGCAAGTACTTGAGACTGACTTTCTACGCTCTTGGAACCATTCGTCAAACTTCGATTGAACCAGAGAGGGCATTCTCAGCAGCAACATTGTCAACAAAAGCCGATGCGGATCGGGAGATGAATTGCTGTTATGTCCACTTAAATTTCACTTTGCCCAGCTCAACAAGCAATGGTTTTTACACTTGAAGTTTATCAATAAATATTGTTTTTCCCCCAAAAGTTCAAACCTAAGGTTTTTTTTATTTATGAAACCCGACGAACTTCGTTTCACCTAAAATTGATTTATTTTCTGATTAGTACTCGAGTTATGCAAAAATTTCCGTTTCATTTGTATGGGAGCACCCCCTTTCCAAAAGGGGGATGGGTCTCAAACCATCTCAAGAACCTTCCCCGGCCCCAAAAACCTCTGCATACAAATTTTCACGCCGATCGGATCAGTAGTTTCGGAGTCTATAAGGTTCAGACAGACAGAAATTCATTTTTATGTATATAGATGTATATAGATTTACATGTATATATATATATATATATATATATATATATATACAAACACAAAAAAATCGTTGGTAAAAGAATCGTTGGTAAAATTGAGAAAATGAGTTAGTGATTTTCAGTAGAAAGTATAGGACTGTTAAATTTACTAATATAAAAACGTTACATTGGCCAGAACCAATTGCTTTTCAAAATAAAAGTTTTCCTCTCAAATTAAAAGTAGTTTTTCTATTTGAATCAACAAGTGATCCTTTTAAAGCAACAAGTTGTATAAATATTCATTTTTAGTTATTATTTGTCAAAATCAACAATTAATCAATAATTTAGTTAAATAATTTCATTTTTATTATCTCATTTTAATTGACAGGCTACTACAGATATTGGATAAAGTTATTTCTTCCAAACTGCACTGACTCTAATTTTAATCTCGTTGATACACTTCGACAATGTAGATATCTCATCCCGTCACTATTACGACTGTCCCGTACCACCATCATTTGCATTTCTGCTCGAATTTCCACATCTCCTGCTGCAGCATCGTTGTAGGAACGTCCATTGCCGTTCGCCTGTTATATCACTATGTTTGTAGCGCTAGCTCAAGCTTGGTTCCGTACGGAAAATAACTCGCCTCCCAGCGACGGGAAAAGTACTTTCGGATGGGAACGATGACGGTGCTGCTGGAGGCGGCAATCCTAGTGTTGTGTTCATGCGGAAATCTGCGACGAATTTCTTACTGCTGCTGACATTACGTCCACTTTCTTCGTCCACTTTTCACTGGCCAATAATGCGAAGCTGTAAATATCAAATTAAAACCATTAATATTAATTTATTTTACTTTGAGACAAATTACTTACAAATTACTGATTAAACAAATCGAAGAAATAAAATTTGTGAGAGTTCGGCGGGAATTTTCTTTTTTTTACAACTTTCACTGACAGATATAGTCGTTGGATGCCAGTTTGGATATTTTTACCTGCCAGAGTTGCCAAAAAATGTGAAATCTCGAAGTGTGTTTGATTATTTTATAAATTTCATTTTGAGAGCTTCCACTGTAAAAATGAAAATTTTACACTGAGAAAAAACTTTCAAATCAATCAATTTTTCATTCGAACGAAAAGTTTTACTCTTAAAAACACCAAAATTTTCATATTGTTAAAATAAAAGTAGAAAACAGTTGGAATCCCAACTTTTTTTTTCTCTGTGTATATATATATATATATATATATATATATATATATATATATATATATATATATATATATATATATATATATATATATATATATATATATATATATATATATATATATATATATATATATATATATATATTAGGGTGGCTCAAATTAGTATGGGAAAAACTTTTTTCAATTTTTTTGATGGGCCGCCCTCTTATTTGGTTCTTTTTGATGCCCTGATGCTCTGGACAAAATTTCAGCCAAATCGGTCTACGTTTGGGCGGTGCTAAACTCGTTGGAAGTTTATATGCAAAAATGTATGCAGAAACATCCAAAAACAGTGAATTGCAGTTGGACGGCACAACTTACGATGGAGAACTATGGTACTCATTCAGATCTTGAAGAATTTAATACAGAATGTTATGCAGAAAACCGCGAGAAGATTGCTAGAAGATTGTTGCAAGACACAATATTGTCTCGCTTATCTTTTTCTAGAATGCTGCGGCGGTCTTACACTCGCAGGCTCGACTGCGAAGGTAAACGTCAAGATAGCCGCCGTGTTAAAAGATAGGCAGAATTTTCCCGCTCAAAACAAAACCACGTGCTTTTCACGAAATGACAACTGTGTTCGATTGTATTAGTGAGAGGCAATCGGAGTCACTGAGTACATGGAGAGTGTTTATCATAGCAAGCGCATACGGTGGGTGAGATTTTCATTGACTCTGTTATGTTTAGTGACCGTTGCGATTACCTGAGAAGTAACCAGCAGGAAACCGCAGTATTCTATTTTATCTCGAGAGGCATAATATTTCCAGAAGCGGAAAAGTGTGATGAATGGATTGCGCGGGGTTTCATGCTGGTCAGACCATTTTTAAGTGCATATTTTGCCCCGATTTCCTTCAAAATCACAATATTTTTGCTATGCCTCGAACTGACGCTGATATTTGTTCAATAAATATATGTTTCCAGAAAGGAAAAAGTTCGATGAATCGATTGCGCGGGGTTTCGTGCTGGTAAGACCATTTTAAAGTGCCCATTTCGCCTCAATTCCTCTCAAAATAACAATATTTTTGCTATGTCTCGAACTGACGCTGATATTTCTTCAATAAATATATGCTTACTGAAGGGAAAAAGTACGACGAATCGTTTGCGCTGGGTTTCATGCTTGTCAGACCACTTGGAAGAGCCCATTTTGCCACGATTCCTTCGAAAATCCCAATATTTCTGCTCTGTCTGGAAGTGACGCTGATATTTCTTCAATAAATATATGTTTCATATTTTGTTACGAAAAAAACAATAAAATTCAATAAAAAGTCCCAATCCCCGTCCATCCTTAAACATTGTAAACCTAACCTCGAGTCACCACGAGTACGTTGGCTTATTTCCCTCTCTTAATTATTTAATTAATAAGATTATGTCGATTGTACATATCACAAAGAAACGTGTCTTCGTAAAGTGTTATAACACGCCTGATCCTACCAAATAAACGAACTTGGAAAATAAGAACCATATTTTTCAAACACATTTTGTCCTACTCCTTCTTCAAAGGATCTATTTTCCCGGTAGGGACACGGCAGGTATTTCCGTCCTTCGTCGTAGGGGCTAAAACCAACGAAAGCAACGTACATTTGCTAGAACTCCACTATAGTAGAACGTTTCTCCTGAGCTTACGATTTGGTACGTATGAGTTTTACAAAAAGCGTCTTTTTTATTGGTTTTCGAGACTATGACGAACAGACGAAAATACCTGCCGTGTCCCTATATGGCAAACAAAGATATGAATCCTTTTTTTAAAGTATTTTTTTGAACTAGAATTAAAGTTGATCACTTTGATTCCTTTATTCAATGGATGCATTTTCTTGGTTTATGACAAGGAAAGATATGATTCCTTCTTTCAAGGATTGCATTTGCCCGGCAGAAGACAAGAGAGGATATGATTCTTTTTTTCAGTTCAGGCATTGTCTCGGTTTAAGGCAAGCGGAGATACGATATCTTCTTAAGAAGAATGCATTTCCCCGGCTGACGGTAAGGTAGGATATGCAACATGCATTTCTCTGTAATTCCTTACTATTAAGCATGTATCAGTCTTGTCAGAGAAGAGAACACATGGCTCGAAAGGAGACTCAGAGTTATATAGTATGTGAAGTGAAGTGTGAGTAAATAAAATTAATTTTAATAATAAAAGGAAAAAATGCACAATGGAGAAATTTTCCTGCTTACTCTTACATGGAAAGTAAAGCTAGCCACCAATCCCCTGTCATAAGACGAGTTTAGTTCTATTCTATTTAATTCCAACACGTTATTACCTATACAGATTCGTATTTCAACCTCAGCTGTAAGGCCGTCTTTAGTGTCTCATACTTGACTTGACATTACAACGTGGAGGAATTAAGTGGAATAGTACTAAACTCGTCTTATGACAGGTGACGACATTCTACTAAAGGAGCTTAATGATTTTTTTTTAGCCCCCAATGTAAAGCATTATGATAGCATTATGCCAAACGATTTTATACCAAAGTTACAAGCGGAACTTCCAAGCATATATCTCGCTAACCTTTCCAAAAGGACCTAAGTAACATTTTTTCATGAATTGATTTGAATACTGCAATTAATAGCTTTCATGTTGTTCTGTTAATTGCGCTATTCAAATTAATTCATGAAAAAAATGTTACTTAGGCCCTTTTGGAAAGTTAAGCGAGATATAAAATGTTGCATTTTTAAGGAATTGTAATTGTAACCCCGCGCAATTGATTCATCGCACTGTTTCCCTTTCCCTATAGAACAACCACTACAGTCTAGAAGATTATCCAGATAAATGATAGAAAGTGATTTTTCAGAGATAATTCAGTTCATCAAACTAGCCAAGCGCGTTGAACGGATGTCGAGATTAGGTTCAAACACAGCATCGAAAGCATTATATTTTCTATTAGACACAGCAGCAAAAGCAGCTACTTGGGATTATGGAATTTGTTTTTCGAATCGGAATCTATTGTAGCTACATGTTCTTGCTTTTTGACCTAGTGAAGGTAAACAACAAGCCTCTCCAGCACTCGTATCCGAGGAGTACAAACCATTATCAAAAACTAGCATGGTAAGGTGATTATTTAGTTAAAATTTATGAACTGGTAAGTATTTTTCCGCACTTCTAATAATCAAGACTAGCTACAATCATATTTAAACCGCTACCCTTAGCTTTAAAAATTTAACATAACATTTTTAACTAATTAGAAAGCTCCAAAACTTCAACAATCCGTGTCACATTTTGGTTCAAGAGCTTCTGAGGTCTTTCGTGCTGCATCTGTCGCGGCCAAATAAAGCTGGGCAATGGTGTCTTGAAGCTCATTTGTAGCTGTTTGCTTCTCCCGCTCAATTCTGGCATCAAGTGCCGCCACCTGGGTTATCAACGTGTGGATACTGCTCTGCACGCTAGCCAAATAGTCCTGAGCTTTCTTGGCCGTTTCAGGATCCGCCCTACTGATCATCTCAGCTCGGTCCACAATTTCGTCTGCCACTTCCTTCAGGGCTGGTTCGCCATATTTTGTTGCTTCCTCCTTAACCAAACTTGATATAGATTTCAATTTCTGCACTAACTCATCAGTATTCTCCTTGACTGCATGGAGTACTTCCTGGTCTGATTCATATCCCAAAGCTTTCTGTACGCTTTGATGGGTGTCTTCGATTGCTTCGTGTATTTTGAGCCCCACATTTAAAAGCTTGATCAATGGCTTGGTGGACATTGATTCCTCTAGCGACGTTACAGCAATAAGCTATGCAAGAAGACGTTTACTGTCAACATCACGCAAATCAATTTATGAATCGCTTATTACATACCTGATTAGAAAGTAATACTAAAGTAATCAACAATAATTTCATCATATCTGAACGACTGATGTATCCAGCGATAAAGTATTTTATATACTGACAACATTATGCAGAATCATGCTGTATTTATAAACTACTGGTGAAATTCAAATAGATGACTCTCGTGTCATCCTAATATGATTGTTCATAGTTCAATGATGATACAGCACGAAGGAATTAAATCGATATTTTCTATAAAATATTTCTTTACGGTACTGAGGAAAAATCTGTAAAAATAATTTCAAGCAGTTTGCATTATCCCTCGCATCCCATAGACACAATTCCGCCATACGAAAACAATGCTTATAAACTTACCTTCGCAAAGAATCAACTTTTCTCTTGCTTACTTGCATATGGTGCTTGACATGTAAATGCAACAATTCTGAAACAAACGGACTTTGAAACAGTTCTTGTTGGCATACGAAGTCATGCTGATGCATCTTCACCCGCAAATGATTGCGATAGCAACGTCGCTACTGGTACTTTCGGTAAGTGTTTTTCTTATCGCGCACACGAATATGATACTGTAAAAGAAGAGTACAAAACTGTGAATAAATGGTACAATTTAAATTTAAAAAAAAATGATTATACATAAGAATCGTGAGGTTGCAACTGGTAAGAAAACGTGATACGACAATCAACCGTGACGACACGGAAGTGCTTATCGCAGCAGCGACCTCACAGCAATTTTAAGTTTGAGCGAAAATCAAGTGAATAGGGTAAAGTACCCAATAGTGGACCCCCAACCAATAGTGGACACTCCAGGCATTTTTGCATTATTACAGCACAATGTGAACATTTTGCTATGAAATTCCATCGGGAGAACCTACCTTACAGTCCTATGATTTGATTACATGCATTGGAAATGCTATGGAAAGTAAAATTAAATGATTTTTTACAATTCTATAAAAAATAAACACGAGAGTGTCCATAATAGGAATATTTTGGTAGGTCCATAATAGGGAAGAAGAACGTCCCGAAACGGAACATAAAAATCAAATGAAGTGTCGACTATAGGGAAGCAAATTCCTATTATGGACCTCCAGGGGGTCTACTATAGGACGAATTCAATCAGACATAAAAATGTTAATTTCAACGAATAACGTCGTGTATTTGAGTGTTTTATGTACGTATCGTAAAGAGGAGATGCAGAACTTGGTATTAGATGTCAACCAGAATTAATATGTTGTAAATGTGTACTCCTTATGACAAAAAAAGTAAAATTTCGCTACTAGAGGGTCCACTATTGGGCATTTTACCCTATATGCTAGTGGCCATGAACTATATGCAAGCGCGTGAAGATGATTAAATTTTAAAGAATATTACGGAGAAAAAGAAAAAATTTGGATGGCTCCGCGGAAATAACGCGCAATGAGCAATCCCCGCAAGGAAGAAGTGCAACAAAGAATGCGTTGATTTCAATTCTTGTTTTGAAAATCCGTGTTTGACAAGTTGATTGTTCTGCAGTTGAACATTGTTGAATTATTGTTCCTAGGAGGTTTGGCGTGAAGTTCGGAGAGCTTTGCGTTTGAAGCTTGTAATCCAGCATAAGGGTTACCGATGTACAGCAATTAGCAAATATCAAATTGATCAACCAATACGCTATCGGAGCTGGCTGCATTGAAATATGTCTAATCCGTATGCAAATTTTCCCGTTTTAGAGTAATTATTAACAAGATTAAACAAATTGGTTTAACCTGAGATATCATAACAGCATTATTCTTCCAAATAACCTCTTTTACCTCTCTACCTTTTCAAATCTAAAAAAGCCCCAAAAACACAGTGAAGAGGCAGTGTAGCCAGTTCATTAAATTTATTTCCCTCCTGTCGTTCCATAAGATTGTAATTCTTATTCCTAGGACGATATGACATGCGTACCGAATAGAGCAAATATAGCATCGTGTTAGCCTCATTATAAACAAATGCAAAAATGGTAATTTGCTTAAAAATCGCAGGGTTAATAACTGTGGAAGAGCTTAATGAACACTAAGCTGCAAGGCGGCAATGTCCTAGTAGGGACAGAGGATTTGAACTACTTTCTTTCGATAGTAGAAGCGATTGAGTTAATGTTTAGCATTTTCTAAATTATTCGCTTTCGGTCAACTTCGTGCAGTTATTTCACTGAATGACACATTGAAAGTAAACAATGTTACGATAGTTGGGCATAGCTGTCTATGATCATTTACTAGGAAAATATCCGCTCAATGCGGTTTGAATTTTCCACTAATCCAAATTTTTCTTGCAACGCGTAATAATGACAAAATTATTTAACTCAGAATGTGTGCTTGTAATAGAGCTTCTTGTAATCACAAACACGACGATGATCTTTTTGGACACAATTATACATAGAAATATGGTCACAAACATGAAATTTAAAAAATATATGTTTGCATCTCTCATATACTTAGTGGCTCCAAAAACGAATTCTTGATAGGAGGCCCGGAGGGGGGGGGGGTGTTATGAAATGATGAATAGAGGTGATGTCTTTATATGCGTGTACCAGTACTGAATAAACACATAAGGTGGTCCAGTAACGGAAGATTCGTGGGTCCCCGATTGCTTATTTCTAAAATTAATGAATGGCTTCTGCTCAAAAATGTATGAGGTGCTGAATCGTGTATGTTAACCTTCGAAAAAATCGTTAAACCACCGTGAGACTTTTAGAGAACACATGCTAACAAGCAGCCATGTCAACTTCAAACATATTTGGAAAGACAATATTTTTTTTGAATGCCCCGATAAAAATATTGCAATGTTCTACTTGAATAAAATGCAGAATATCAGAATACCTACATCACTATTTTAAAAATGAGTTAAAAATGATCCAATTATGAACGATAACTTTTTCTCACTGCATTAGGCGACAGCTCAGTAGCTGGTGGATTTGTGTTGCACAGATATCAATTAGGTATGAGCACAATTTACGGGCGCTAGAATAAGGGGTAATAAGTTGATCTACATCATTTACGTTCAAAATTAATTATTAAAAGTTGAAATTCAAATTTCAAGTTTAATAACTCGAAGGTGGATACAAATATTTCGTAACGTAATTATTTTCCAAGGCAAAATTTATTTGAATCTGAGATAGGTTCACGGCCACCGGAGAATTTATGATCTAAAATGGAATGCCAGCAACCGGCACCAAAGCAAAAACAGAATTATGTAGGGGGAGACCCCCAGTGCCGGAATCATTAGCCATTTAACGATAAACTCTCTAATTATCCGGATTATCTTCACTTGTATACCATATACACAAAATATTGAACACGTTTTTGGACGATGTATTTTGATGTTGAATTTTGGTGAAAATTTTCACGGTTCAGAAAAGTGTCTCCTAGTACCGGACACTATTGCATCATGTTCAAATATGATCAAGTTCCTGTTACATGAGTAAAGACATCATTAAGAATAGTAATATTTCTCACTTGCTTTAAGTTGTAGATATCAACACGTGTTAGTAGAGTTTATTTGACTCTCTAGCTAAATTTCTTATATCCGATTCAAAATTCCCACCATTTTCAATTACATGTTCAAAATTTGTTTCTGCATATTTCTGTGGCTTTCTGAAACCTTAGCAAGAAAAAACAATTGAATTGAAGTAAGTTTAACAAAACAGGTGCAAAGAATGGCTATTTGATCACATAAAAAACTCAGTGTCCGGGCCCGGGGGACAGCTACCGGATACAAAAATTGATTTTGCACCACATACTAAGCAGTTTTTATAACTTTTCCTTCTTTTCCACATTTTCTTCTTTTTCGCGTCAGTATAGATGCCGCACTTTAAACATCTTGTATGTAGAAAAGACTTGATCTATTGGCGCAAATATATGGTTTCTTACCCCATTCTCGTCATAAGATGCGTAGAACTGGTTTTACTGTCATAAATAAATATACAAGTCTTGAGCACATTTGTGACATGTTTTCACCGATGAACACAAATGACGAAAAAGTTATAACAAAACAAATGCGGCGGAAAAATTCGGCCAACCATTCCCAGGGCTGGGGTAGGTTGACCGAGTTTTTTAAAATAAGTAAAACACATCAAATCAATCAGTGGGCAATGTTTAGAAGTGGGAAAAATGTCCTGTAATTTTTGGGCACGTAAAAAAATCTTAACTCTTTACTTTTTGGTCTTTTTAACCTTTCCGTCCCAGATGTCTGTTTTTAAGGGCTTTCAAAAATCTAAACTGCTGTAAAAACCGCATTTCTTGACCGATTACTTCGCAACAAGTTGCATTCCATCAGGGGGTAGGTAGGTATTCCAAACTAAGGCCGGAGTGACCTGTGCTGCACATAAAAGTCTTCTCCATTCAGCTCGGTCCATGGCTGCACTTCGCCAACCACGCAGTCTGCGGAGGGTCCGCAAATCGTCCTCCACCTGATCGATCCACCTTGCCCGCTGTGTACCTCGCCTTCTTATTCCCGTCGGATCGTTGTCGAGAACCATTTTCACCGAATGGTCACCTTCATTTGTCCGACATTCTGGCTACGTGCCCTGCCCACCGCAGTCTTCCGATTTTCGCGGTGTGAACGATGGATGGTTCTCCCAACAGCAGATGCAACTCGTGGTTCATTCGCCTCCTCCACGTACCGTCCGCCATCTGCACCCCACCATAGATGGTACGCAACACTTTCCTTTCGAAAACTCCCAGTGCGCGTTGGTCCTCCACGAGCATCGTCCAGGTCTCGTGTCCTTAGAGAACTACCGGTCTTATAAGCGTTTTGTAAATAGTCAGCTTGGTACGGCGGCGAACTCTATTCGATCGGAGCGTCTTGCGGAGTCGATTTCGTCACCACCGATAGAAACTCGTGGTGAATGGCTTACATTGACCTCTCTTGAGCCTCTTCCTATCATGTACTTCGTTTTCGACGTGTTGATGACTATTCCAATCCGTTTAGCTTCGCTTTTCAGTCTGATGTAGGCTTCCTCCATCCTCTCAAAGTTACGTGCCATGATATCAATGTCGTCGACGAAACCAAATAACTGGACGGACTTTGTGAAAATCGTACCACTCGTATCAATCCCTGCCTTTCGTATAACTCCCTCCAAAGCGATGTTGAATAGCAGACACGAAAGACCATCACCTTGCCGTAGCCCTCTACGCGTTTCGAAGGGACTCGAGAATGCCCCTGAAACTCGAACTACGCACATCACCCCATCCATCGTCGCCTTGATCAACCGTATCAGTTTATCCGGAAATCCGTTTTCGTGCATTAACTGCCATAGCTGGTCTCGATCGATTGTATCATATGCGGCTTTGAAGTCGATAAATAGATGATGTGTGGGCACGTTGTATTCGCGGCATTTCTGCAATACCTGACGTATGGCATTCCATCCGGATGGATCCCAATTTTCGATTTATATTGGTTTCGAGCCTATCCACAATACGGTTCCAGAATTATTCCAGATTCCGCTGGAGTCAGTTTTCCCCGGAATAAGTCGCTATTTACAAATTCAATGTGTCATAAAGGCATCGAAGTAAAAAATGTGCACAAGTGTCCGGGATATGAATCACCGTACTAGTGTTACAACATTTCTGATTAATGTTGTAACATTTAGAATTATGTTGTAACAACTATTTATTAGATTAACTTTGATATTTTGTTAATGTATAACTCTATTGAAATAATAATTGATGACATAATGTGAAATAATAATTGATTTTGTTTTTCCTCAAAGGCGACGTTAGTTTTACTGTTCACGTTGTTTTCCTTTCATTTCATTTATTTAGCTTACATCTGAACACATAACACTGAATCAAAAATTTGACGCTACAATAGCCAACAATACACGGTTCGAGGCCGTATCTCTTCGTCCTCGAATGCGCCCCACACTCGCCAAGTCGTTCTGTACCTGGTCAGCGCACCTCGCTCGCTGCGCTCCACGCCATCTCAAACCTGATCTCAAACCGGATCAGAAGAGAAAGCCATCTTTTCAGGGTTGCTATCCGGCATTCTTGCAACATGCCCTGCCCATCGCACCATCCCGGCTTTAGCTAACTTCTGGATGCTGGGTTCACCATAGAGCTGGGCGAGCTTGTGGTTCATCATTCGCCGCCACACACCATCTTCTTGCACACCGCCAAATATAGTCTTAAGCACCCGTCTCTCGAATACTCCGAGTGCTTGCAAGTCCTCCTCGAGCATTGTCCGAGTTTCATGTCCATAGAGGACTACTGGTCTTATCAGCGTTTTGTACATGACACATTTGGTGCGGTGGTGAATCTTTTTTGACCGCAGTTTCTTCTGGAGCCCACGTTGTTTTGTTACCATGTTATCTTGTGTCGTATTGTGTTGAACCACAAGATTTTTATTATTTAGGGTGAAGCACAAGATAGTAGCTTAAACATCTACCATGACAGCATTACGCCTATTTTGCTCTTATTTGCAAGATTTACAAAAGGGAGCTTCTTATTATGAGCATTTTTCTTGTGTGTATTTACACGTGTTTTTTTTTATTATACACGCTTCGACATGTTGTACAACTGTGACCGCGCCCCCAGAAAATTTGGTTCGGTCGAAGTAGAGTTGGACCGTCTGTTGGTAAGTTGTACTATCTAAAGGCTACCTTACACCTCGGGAAAATTTTCCGCCGGATTATGGTCCCGGTGCTTTTTAAATAGGGCAGGGATTTTGATTTTCAGTGCCCAAATCATGAAATCATCGCATATGTAAAAATACATGGGGAAAAAATCCGCGGCTCAAATTCCCGAGGTGTGAAGCTTCCTTAACAGTGTAGGGTAAACAAACAGAAGCATAGATCGAGCATCGAGCATAGAAATTCAGCTAGGAGAGTGATATGCCACCTTTTTTTAATAAAAACGTGCCTGAAATTGAATCCACGACCTCCTGCTTAAGGCTACCTTACACCTCGGGAATATTTTCCGCCGGATTTTGGTCCCCGTGTAAGGTGGCCTTTAAGGCAGAAACGGTAGTCACTATACCACCGAGCTCGGCATTTGTTTGATATTCCACAATTTATTTCAAACTAAGGCGAAAAATAAATTTACTCTGTCAGCCTAACTTTTGGGTTCAGAAAAATAAATAGTGGGGAAAAGATTATTGAGAGAGAAATATATTGTCCAGACAGTTTTGGAAAAAAAACAATGCACTTACCCTAGATAATATGATTAATTATTCAAAGTTTGTTTTTATTTCTAGTTGATGATTTCTTTGTCTCGTGCACGTGTTTCAAATAGTGGACCAGAGAAACCCTTCTCTGTGGCACATAATGAAGATGAGACTTCACTGCATAATTACCATTATCCCAATATAATGGAAAACGATGAAGGTAACTTTATAAAGCAATAGTATGTAAGACAATATTAATTAAATATCAAAATTTGTAGAAAATGAAGTTATCTCAGTACGCCTACTCAACAGTCACTTGAAACCGATCTCGGCAGATAATAAACACGATTCATACGAGCATGTACCAGAGTTCTCAGCTGAAAAAGTTGTCAGCAAAACTGATATTAAAAATACACTAAGTAACACCATCGAAACGACAACCGTTAGTTTTCAAATGCTAACCACAATGCCACAAAAACCAGAGGACTACTCCTTAGAAAAAGATTGGATTCAATCTAGAATCGAAATACCCATATCATCGGAAGAAATGGAAATAGCAACCACGACAACAATACCCAAACCTCAAACAAGCAGTATTACAACTCATATCCCACCGTTCACGACATCAGTGCTGCCTCCAACAACTCCCAAAGCTCCCTTGGTTTTCGGAAATCGTAGGCGAAAAGCAAGAAATTACAACTACTATGACGAGCTTCCAGAAGTAGATCTGGACCATATAGATCCAGATGAATTGGAAGAATCCGCTATGAATGGAAAACGATTAAAAGACCTGATTGCTCAGGGATTCAAACGCAACAACGTGGAAGATTCAAGTCGTTCTAAAAACCGACGCGCAAAAACGCGTCCAACATCCACGACTACTACCATTTGTCCATGCGCTAAAAGACGCAAACATCCACCTCCGACCAATGACTATTATGCCTTCGATGACGATAACGACTATAATGACCACTCGGAAAGCATACCTCAACGTCCACCGGTGAAAAAACGTCTCATCAATCAGCAAAACCGTTTACCATCTGACGACGACGACGAAGATTACCTGGATGATCTGAATGCGAGCCTAGAGCGGGCCGAACGCGTTCAGGGTGCACTGGAGCGTATCATGGGAATAGTGACGATTATGTCCCACGTCGACAGTTTTATCCACAAGAAAACCAAACAGTCGATAAGGCGGCTGGCCAAGCTGTACGAAAGTGTGGAAGAGTGATTCTAGAGTGAATGCGTTTCCCTAACGCCCGATATTTCTAACGGGACCAATTCCCTGTACATGTACAAATATGAATTTCTAGGTTAGCCGAGAATTTGTTATGAATCTGATTGAAACTTGATTTTCATGGTTGTCGCGAATTTGTTGCGGTTTTGCCAGTGGGAACAATCGCGGATTTACAATTTCCTCTTGCAATAATCGCGATTTACGAATTTTCCTAAATAAAATCATACAATAATAGAAATTCACACATTCTTTGATTGTTTTCTACGTATTCGACTATGTTTCCATTTTATGCTGCCGCAAAAGCCTCGGATTTATCACTACGTTTAGAGAAACAACACCTTACTTATCATACTTTTCTTGCTAGGCTCGACGATAGTCAGAACAAACTTATTGAAATTCGCATTTACGACCGTCGGAACGGAGCTGATGTCGCACGCATGTAGGTACGTCGGTTATTATCAACTCTGTCGTTTTCACTCGATTTGAGATGCATGGGGAAAAATCCGTAAACAATTTTCCTCAGGTGTGAAGCTAAATACCTACAAACCTACAGGTGGTTTCTTGAGTTTCAAACGTTTTCGATCTATTTCCAACAAATTTCCTCCATGATGGCATTGGTAGCATAATTGCATGCCAGTAGTTCCAGCAAGCATGGAGAAATAAACATATTGATGGCGGTGTAGTAAAATTTCATGAATGTTTTGTTTTCTTATATGTTCAACATCCTTCATGACCGCGAGCGAGAGAGTACTTAGGCTACCTACAATTTGCTGTCCTGAAATTTTTATTTCGAAGTTTTTTTGCATGATTTGAAAATGTGTGGGTCAAAAAGAGACCTGCAAGTACACTTAATTACATTACGACGATGGCGTTGGGTTCCAATAGCAATGCCATGCTTACTCCTGCCAGGACTTGCCTTGAGGACGAGTTGGAACGAAAATCAAAGCTTGTAATTTACTCCGGTTCAGTGGCTGCGGTTGACATCATCAATCGTATGAAGACAAAGTAACATACAAAGTTTACTTTGCAGATATGTTCTGGGTAGATCTTTACATAGGATATACTCATCTGGTCACATTACCCAACATGGCGATTTGGCTTGTTTGACACATTGAATCACCATCTTTTTTAATAAAGATAAAAAAAATAAGCGAGATAGCACATCTAGGTCCGAGCTCTTAACAAACAAAATAAAAAAACATTAATCCGGCGGTGCCTTCCTCGCGCATTTGGAAAATTATGAAGACACATTAGAAAGGTCTAAATAGCATATTGGGGGGCTAGATTTCACTATTTCCATCAATTCATATCTGTTTGCGGATATTTGAATGTACTGCAGTAATTTTTGAAAACAAATTTCCATTTTCCTTTTTTCCAAAAGAAGGACTCTCGACAAAAAAAAACAATATTTTGTTTCTAACTCTACAACGTAATGGCCGATCGCCGCATTCCGCGTCAACTGCAACCTGTTGCGAACAAATCGAATAATGTTAAGTACCAAAAAGTGTGTCTCACATTTGTGTACACATACACACACATACATACATCTCATCAATGCTCCGAGCCTTCTAACCAAACGTTCGGTTTTGGAGTGGTCATATAGCTTTTAGGTATATATCAAATAAAAATAATAAACTCCTTTGACGACACCTTGGCTTGGTTTTGATTCAACTATTGCAAAGCTTTCTGGTGTACCTTCAGGAAGTCAATCAGAGAAATTGTTCTATGCCGATGATCTCAAAATGTGTTCTGCAACGGCACGCATACCGATATCACACGAGGTCGAAGCGCAGACCTTAGAATGGGTTACTACTACGATTAAGAATCTAAGGGTTATGGATACTATATATCGCGGTCTTGGATAGCGAAACGAATACCGATGAACACCCTGCTACCAACCACTATTGTGAAGGCTTTTTCGGTAGTACTTGGTTTTCTGAAAATAATTTTCAAATCATTCAGAGATATTTATGCTTTAAAATCAATCTAATGCTTGGAAATTCATAGTGTGCTTGAGTACGCAGTACAGGTTTGGGCACCGTATCATCAAATGCTATGCGACAGAGTGGAACAGGTCCAATGGTTGTTTTTGCGATAAAGTCTACGGTTGTTCCCATGGAATGACTCCACTAGGCTCCCTCCCTACGAATAGCGATATATGCCGATCGGCTTAGACACTTTACATCTTCTAGAAGATGCTCCAATGAGCATTCCGTTTCGATTTACTGAGCGAGAACATCGATTGCTCTAAAGAAGCTGAATTTTCATGCCACGTTTCGTCATTTTAGACATTAAACACCTCTTGTTTATACCAACACATTGAACATTCTAAGAACATCCCAACCCTCTTGGATTGACCGTTGCCGCATATATTTTAATGAAATAAACGACAAGTTTGATTTTTATATCAAAAAGACGACATTCAGAACTAGATTAAAATAATTATTTTAAGCTTCAGTCCATGCAACATATAGGGTAGAAGACGTAGAATAATTAAATATCTTCTTCAATCAAGTGATTATCATACAAATTTAATCACGCGTAGATTAGTTACCCTGTGTTCTACTACCGCTGTCATACGTATAACAGTTGTTGAATGACATGCTCATATGTGAGGATGTGGTGCCTCCTAGTGCCCGATACTGTAACAACAGTTGAATGTCGAGATGAACGCACGGTTTATTTTACAGGGTAGATAGGATTTTATGGCCGGTTGTTTCATTTATGATTATTCTACGTCTCGCATGGGGCGTTTCAAATGAATTGTCGATAACTCCGATTTGAACTTGAGCAAGGATTGGGTTTTTGGGGGTATCGAGATTATTACATATCTTGAATCTATTATAAAAACTTAGCAAAAATCCAAAATTTCATGCAATTTGGTGCACGGGAACTATTTAAAATCAATTTCGAAAAGCCTAATAATTTTGCGTCTTGAACACCCCTAACTTGATTTTACTATGGGCCGGGCTGTCAAGTTACTGTCATACATACATACGCACCTACAGACATCACCTCAGTTCGTTGAGCTGAGTCGATTGGTATATAACACTATGGGTCTCCGGGGCTCCTATCAAAAGTTCATTTTTGGAGTGATGTGATCATATAGCGTTTCGGTACAACTTTGTTGTACGAGAAAGGCAAAAGTGTAAAAATACTCAAAGACGAATTGTAAACCAGATATTATGAGCAGAAATTGCAAAATAGTAGTTACACTCGTTGCAAAACTCGATTTTTTCAGCACTCGTAGTATTTATCCAACTCGGCAAGCTTCGTTGGATAAACGTACAACTCGTTCTGAAAAAATCATCTTTTTGCAACTTGTTACACAAACTACTATTATGCAACTCATTTGAGTTGCATAATGGTCATTAAAGCACCCATTTCATTGGTATGGAAAAGTAGGCCGTTTTATCACTCAAGGGCGAACTATAAACCAGGTATTATGATCAGGAATTACAAAAATTATTTTTAACTTTCATCCTTTACTTTCGATTTATTAGACGAATTATACGAAAATTGTTTTCCATTAAACCTGTTCTAACAGATTTTTGTCTCATTCTCTTATTTTCAAATATACTTACAAATTTTTGAAGGATGGCAGGTCAAGACCTGGTCAAGACATATTATTATCAAAAATGGGTTAATAAGATCAAAAGGAAAAGGTACTTCCATAGCATAGTGAGCTCGAACGGAATGGACACTAATGGTTTTGTATTGTCACGAATATTACTTCTATCAAACTCAACTCTCATTCTCATTTCAAGTTGTTCACACATTACGTAACGCAAAAATCTGAATTCCCATCTTCACTTATAGCGTTGTGATCTGTTCACAAGTTACAAAAGGTAATAGACAATTATGAGCTTTTTAGTGGAATGTACAACTCGTTGTACAAATTACTATTAAATCTACTCCGAACAAACGATTATGGTGCTGCTAGTTTAAACATGTCTTAAACATAAAAATACGTATCAAAGAGAAACCAGCCCTGTTGAGAATATCTGTTTGTTTTCTAGGGGCAAACTTTTTGCCGGTTTTTGGCTCCAATGTGTTTTAAAGTGAGCTGAATATTGTTTTTTACCGAAATTTAAATACCAAAAATGATATACCAAGCGAAATAAATACATTGGAAATTTTTCTGTCTAAAACCAGCAAGTGCATAATTCCGCTAACAGGGAGACAACTATTGATAATGTTACCCTATTGCCTACTTTTACTTCCTTTTGCAATAGGTGCTTGTAAGAGCCAATAATTATATTGAAGTGAGCCCTTCGCCAAGGCCTATTTTGAGTACCGCCATCGGGGGTGATAATGGGTCTGGGGGTGACAATGGGTCATAGCTCTCACCGGCAGCCTGTGGGTCGTAGAGCAAAATCTTTCAAAATGCTCTCTTATATCTTAGTCTTCTTGCCCTCAGACACATTTAATCCATTCTACAAGCATTCTAAATAGTTGAAACAGTGACCCATTCTCACCCCCATTTGACCCATTGTCACCCCCGACGACGGTACCTATAGAAACATATTTTCAGGTCTATTTTCAGGTGAAATGAATTAGTGATATTTTGTCTGCCTTATCGGTTACCGAGAATTTTCCGGAACCGTTATTTTTATAAGAGTGATTACAACTCATTTTTAATTCATTGTTTGAAAATCATTCCGATTCTAGCTTTTCCAAGACGATTCCCTCAAGGACTATGAACATCTATAATCAATCGTTTGACCAATTTACAATTTCCCACATATTTCAATAATTTCTTATTATTCCAGAAATCCCGGGATATCCAGGACAACCACAAATCACTCATGAAGATTTAAAAAAGCTAATAACTTTCTTCAAGTTTGCTTGAAAAGTAGGAGTCACTTTACGATTTACGTACATGTAAGTTAAAATGTGTAAATCATTCAGTACGCGCTATTAACAGAATCAAACCGACTTCTATACAGAATTTTATGAGAGCCGGTCACCTGCTGAATGGGTGTACCGACATAGATCTTATCTTTTCGATCTTAGTCAATTGCTCTAAAAAGCAAATTCTACATTCCGATGAGAAAATCAGTCCACGCTTAATTCAAGTATTCTGAAACTCACAATATATGAAATAGCCCAAGTAACCAAGGAGCTATATATGCTTGCAAATAATACAGCCATTAAAGTTGACTTAAGGTCACACCTGACGGAATCCAAGATTAAAAGTGCTCGCGTTTTCGGGGGCACACCACTCGCTTCAGAGGCGGCGCACAACTGTCATTTTTGTTGATTTAGCTTTGCTGCGTCGCAGCATGCGTGAAATAATAAAAATGACAGTTGTGCGTTGCTTCCGTATCGAGTGGTGTGCCCCCGAAAACGCGAGCACTTTTAATCTTGGATCCCGTCAGGAGTGACCTTAAAGTGGAAAAAAGCCCCTTTACGACAAAAAAAATGCATCATTACTTTGACATGTTGAAATAAAACATAAGTAATGCATCGCTGCATTCGTAACGCTAAACTAGTGTATCGTTGCTTGACAGGCGTTGAATAAATGCATCTTTACATCGGTAAAACTGGGGTGGCATTGCGCATCTCGATTCGAACGTAATTTTATCGAGTCGAACATGTTTGGTATTACGGCTTTCGATTCGATCTCGAAAACGAATCATCGTTCAAGTATGCTCGAGGAGGTACAAGAATAATGAGATGTTTTGGCATTATGGATACTCGATAGCACACTGAAAAACGACTCAAGTCGAATGAAAAACACTCGTCACCTTTCTAGCTTTCGAATGTTGTTCGAGAGTAATTTACTGCCGAAAGTTTTTAATTATATTTGTTATTATTTCTCTACGGGAAGAGAATAAATGTTTCATTATTGTATCTTGAAGGAAATAATGTCATTATTATACCTACTTTTATAGTTTCCAGACAATATGCAATCTCTAATTATCCCGAAATCCGCGTAAAAACGATTTCAACTATTTTTTTATGTAGTTTTCACTTATTTCTTGACGATTTCGAAAGAACCGATGGAGAAAATCTGCGTAAAAACGTGTATATTCTAAAATCTACGTAAAAATAGTTGAGTTAAATAACAAAAAAACGCGCAAGAGATAACCCAAGTGCATTTAAATAAAACCAAATATACTATATTAACAATATGATTCACTCTCACGAAATTCAGGCGACACCACATGTGGCGCCAACTCGCGTCCAAAAAGGTCGATACACGTTATAATTAAACTACCCAAAATATGAGGATCGTTATACACACGCACTTCAAAATGTCATAATGAAAAAAATAGGGATGCCGGATGTTTCTTCTGGGAAATCAATCGATTATTTTTTTTCGCATTCTATCCGAAAATCAAATTTTGTAGCTGAAGTGTGGTAGCCATTATTTTTGTTAAAATGTATAATAAATTTGAAATTGCTCGTTGAACTGTACCCGACGGAATGGTACCACTGCTGGTGTACCATATCGAAATTGAGGCACGGTAAAACAGATTGGTGTTAAAGTTACCATTCTTACCAAGAAGTGAATATCTTGCATTGTAGTTGCTCTCTGCTCTTACACCATTTTGCTGTTTGCCTGTTTGTTCCTATATCTGCAGCTCGCCTCGATGCAACACTTTTTTGATGATAAGAAAATTATTTTGAGCTTTTTAGTGGAATGTTTTCACTTGTCATAAGACGAGTTTATACAATCCCAATGAATTCCACCACTTAATTGTATCTTGACAGATACGTATTTCAACCTCAACAGTAAGGCCGTCTTCAGTGTCTCGTACTTGACTCGACTTGTAGAGTCGAGTCAAGTACGAGACACTGAAGACGGCCTTACTGTTGAGGTCGAAATACGTATCTGTCCAGATACAATTAAGTGGTGGAATTCAATGGGATTGTATAAACTCATCTTATGACAAGTGACTTTTTTGATGTTTGAGATTTGATTGTTTTTTAATATTTAGAAGCATCAAATAATATGGTTCTTTGCGAAATTTGACTTTAAATAAGTCAAGGACTCGACTGGTACAAAAAATCTAAATATCGACTCGGAACACTAGGCGTGAGAGAAAAATCATGTAGCTGAATAAACAGCGACTGTCCGGTAAAATAATTGCGGAGTAATTCGCTAAACTCGGCGAGCGAATCGAAAAACATCATTTTGGGAGAACCTGAACGCATTTAAGGTAGCAAGTCCGCGTAGTGGTCAATACAAAAGCCTCAGAAGTTCTTGGTATCATTCATACTCTGAATTTAAATGATCTGGCAGAGAGGTACAAACGCCCCCAATCTGGCCTTATGGCGTCATATTCATATCTACAAGAAAGGGTGCAGTCTCGATTTACGAGATGTAAGATCAACAACAAACCAGACGTTTAGTCTGCGACAAATCCTTCCGGAAACACAACTTAAGTGAAATAAAACGAACGAACGATGAAAGATAATGCAAGGCCACGGTTTTTCCGTAAAGTGAATTAGGCTGATTCGTGTGTAACCGCATATTCTGATGCTCGATCAGAATATCAAAATCGTGCATCAAGATATCTGGTGAGAAAGATTTCAAATTGCTGGAATTATATTTAATAGTAATAATTCGTCTAATTGTAAATCCAAATCCAATGTAAAACTACTACACAATCTCTAACTATTTCCAATACTTTTGATAATAAAAAATTGGCGAAAAATACCCAGCTTTGCCCGGGTGTTCCGTGTTTCAAATGTTTTCCACAACAGCTGACCCAAAATTGTATTCTATTGATTTTTTACATTTCCCCGTTCAACTCACCAACCAACCTATACAAACCTAGCGTATCACAAAACGAATTGATTGGGGAGAAAATCTTGCAAATCGATCAACCCGTTCGCGAGTTAAATAGTCAGGAAGGAAATCTCAATTATTATTATGTTTAGAAAATTATTTTGAGCTTTTTAGTGGAATGTCTTCACTTGTCATAAGCCGAGTTTGTACCTTCCCATTTAATTCCACCACTTGATTGTACCTTGACAGATACGTATTTCGACCTCAACAGTAAGGTCATCTTCAGTGTCTCGTACTTGACTCGTACTCGTAATCCCTTTTTTGAGAATTCTCAAATCGTTATCATTTTTTTAATATGATTTGACAGGGAGAAACGAAATTTTGTGAACAATCTGCCCGATATTAGAGTCTGATACAAATACAATTCAAACATAATTATGTTTGTGGTACAATCTTTATATATAAAAATGAGTTTGCATTTCCTTTGAGGCAATATAACTCACGAACGGATTGACCGATTGGTAAGGTTTTCTCACTAATCGATTCGTCTTCAGGTCCGCTGTGTTTCTATAGGTATAGATAGGTATAATATTACCAAATTTTGAGGAGAAAGTTGAGAAATTGTGGAAATACAATTTTGAGGCAAGTTGTGAGGAAACCCAATACAATGGCGCCAAAAATGTTCTAGAGTGCATCGCTGAATGAACTCCACAATTGACAGTAAGAATGCAAAATATAGTCGAGTCTCTACATCTCGATGTTCTAAATCTCGATATCTCTCCCTATGTCTTTGGTTTCCTCGGTCCCTTCAATCTACATACATTTTGGCTTTCTACATCTCGATAACCTCCCTATCTCGATGTGTTCTAATCGTATTTTGTTATGGATTCACTCTCCTTATGTCGATATGTTCAAATTTTTAGGCTACTAGACCATCTTTGGATGATAACAAACACATCAACAATAAGTAATTACACTTGTTTTGTTGTCGTTTTGCATAGCAACAAGCTTTTTTGGATCTAGTACCCATTTAAATTTTTCTTCCATTCCTCGATCTCTCCTTATCTCGATGACTTCTTCAATATCTAGAGGTGGAGAGGCGACTGCAGTATAATCCCGAGCAAGGTCGGGTACGTTCAACTAGTTTTTTTTTGCAAAATCATCGAAAATAATCTATTAAATCCCAAAAAATATCTGATATTGGATACGAAATCGAGAAAGCACAATAAAATTAGCTAATTGATTTTAGCGGAAATATCTCACCGTAACGCTACGTTTTGAAAGGGCAAGTGAATTGACTTACTGTCCGTTCAAGTGAGTTGAACGAAGGTGTTTGGACGCGTTTAATCCAAGTGGCTTGTTCAATTCACTTTCCATGTCAAAACGTAACATAATAATCATACCCATTATGATAAGCGCAACATAACAAAACGCAATCGGAGAGTGTCATCTTCCTTGCTTTCCGCTCAAGATACATATTCATTCAATCAATGGTAGGCAGCGAAAATTTTCAATTCATAATAGGGAAAATGTTAATAAAACAATATATTGAAACGCAGGTGTTAAGTTCCAGTAGGAATTTAGGACACCGAAGAGGAAGAAGAATGATGCATTGGAATAATATCGATAATATTCATAAAGAATTAATCAAATTTCTTGCTGAAGAAAATGATTGAAATGTTTACAGTGGAAAAATTATTTAAATGTTTGCGGAACGGCGATTGAAGCAAAATTGTAGTTTCTGCATTGCACAGCTTCATCGCAATATTTACAGTAGTGTTTGCATTTAACAAAGTCGATATTCCGGTAATCGATTTATTTAAAAATGTATGGACATACCCACACTGTAAAATGTAATCGAACAAATGTGTGACTACTCACCGGAAGAGGGCAGGAAGGTTTTCCCGCACAAGCTAGAAAAAAACATGTTTAGATTCCTCTTTGCTCGCTAGATGATGTTGTTATCACCGGCAAATTGTTCGCCATTTCGATGTATGGGAAAACTCGAAGTGAACCATATTGTTAATATAATATATTTGATAAAACACATGAAAACATCAAAGTAATTTATTATCGAATCCTTCTTTATGGCTCGTTTACATATTCGCTAGTTCTAGCGGAAATTGCACTATCTAACAGTACAAGCGCAATATTAGCACAATGTAAAGGCTTATTAGCGAGGACAATTGCTGTTTACATTGTGCTAATATCGCGCTAGTATTGTCGGATAATGCATTGTCCTCTAGAACTAGATAATATATAAACGGGCCAATAAAACATAAAACTTATAATTTGTGTCGTAACAATATCTCAATCTACAAAACATATCGTATCGGCATAATATTTTAATCGGTTGCAACTGCTCAATAAATAATATTCCTTTTTATAGTCATTGAGCACAATTTGCTTATTTATAAATTAACCGCCAATTCATGCCCTGAAGAATGCCTTTCCAACAGGCAACATGCTATACGCAGATGAAATTACTCTTTTCCTCTCTGTTTACTCACATTCGCCATGCGCTGAAGGTTGTCTCTCCAGCGGGCGGCATACTAAACACGGAGACAGCTATCTCTTATTCTCTCTGTTTACATTTCGTTTGACAGAACAGACTCGATTGAGCTAGTACAGCACCATTCGAAATCTTGTACTGCGACTGAATGAAGTCGAACGAAATACATAATGCCGCAATTTTTTCGAAACGAATCCAAAAACATACGAATCGAGTGATTCGATTCGAGATGCGCAATGTCACCCCGGGGTGGCATTGCGCATCTCGATTCGAACGTAATTTTATCGAGTCGAACATGTTTGGTATTACGGCTTTCGATTCGATCTCGAAAACGAATCATCGTTCAAGTATGCTCGAGGAGGTACAAGAATAATGAGATGTTTTGGCATTATGGATACTCGATAGCACACTGAAAAACGACTCAAGTCGAATGAAAAACACTCGTCACCTTTCTAGCTTTCGAATGTTGTTCGAGAGTAATTTACTGCCGAAAGTTTTTAATTATATTTGTTATTATTTCTCTACGGGAAGAGAATAAATGTTTCATTATTGTATCTTGAAGGAAATAATGTCATTATTATACCTACTTTTATAGTTTCCAGACAATATGCAATCTCTAATTATCCCGAAATCCGCGTAAAAACGATTTCAACTATTTTTTTTTGTAGTTTTCACTTATTTCTTGACGATTTCGAAAGAACCGATGGGGAAAATCTGCGTAAAAACGTGTATATTCTAAAATCTACGTAAAAATAGTTGAGTTAAATAACAAAAAAACGCGCAAGAGATAACCCAAGTGCATTTAAATAAAACACATGAAAACATCAAAGTAATTTATTATCGAATCCTTCTTTATGGCTCGTTTACATATGTACTGTCCAAAAGATGGGTTTTCGGATTAGGATTAGAGATGCTGTTTAGTTGAGAGCCGATAATAAACTGACGGCGTATAGTAGTGTATATTCTCAAGAAACCTTTTACATGAGATAGCATGATTCGATGGACTCTAGTTGTCCCTTTCTCTGAGCTGTCATTTGACAGGATACCTCAGTTCTTCCCTTTCAAAAGAGATCATTCGCTAAATTCATAACACTTAACAACTTAGATTAAAATTTTGCTTTTGTACTTAACACTAAAAATAATTTTAATAATTTCGAGTCAAAATACTATTTTGAAATTTAGATTCATTATTCTGAGAATGCTTCATGCACTTTTAATCAATCATATACAAATTCGAGGTCGACCTTTTGCCGTTCGTTTTCTTTTCGAACGCCTAGGCCCTGGCGTAGAATCGAGCGCAGCATCAGGGCGGCTTCTCTTCCGACTGTTCTTCGATGTTGTTTGAATTGAATCTGGCAATCCTTCGTATTCCTCATCCTCACTGCTAGCCGGCAGCTCACTGTTTCGTTTTGGGAAGGAAAGCGTCAGATTCGGTATCGCAGCTGCTTCATTAGTAACCACTTTTAGCTGATGACGATGCGCCATTAGGCGAACGCTTCCAATTTCCACCTGAAAGGTATTTTTGGAAATTTGTTTTAAAAAGGTCGCTTTACACCATCGTGCAAAGTGATGTGGGTTATTGTTTCTGTACCATACCACATCACCTGTCATCAGGTTATATAGAGGGTCATGCATCTGCTTGTTAGTTTCAATGTAATCATTCTTGTTATTATGATTAGGCTTTGACAGTAAATGATTTTTATAGTATTTTTTTGGATTAAGCAAATCCATAATTGTCTTAGGGTTAAATGAGAACACTTTCTCGGATGGGAATTTACCATCAAGCGTCAAACAGCTATTCCTATAATTGAACAAAAACAAATTAACTTGGTCCTCCAAATTCAACTCCAGCATTGCAGGTTCCAATAAGAACTTCTTCAAGACTTCTTTCACTGTTCGTACCAGCCGCTCTGCTTGCCCGTTGCTTGATGGATTATACGGCGGACTTTTTAGCACATTTATGCCCTGCTTCTTCAAAATTCAACAAAAGGTATGCGAGTTGAATGGAGGACCACCATCAGAGACTAAAACATCAGGTAACTTGAAACGGGCAAAAATGCTATCAATTTCCTTAAGACTTTACCGCAGTCAGTACCTGTCTTCATCCAATCTATTTCTACCCATTTCAGTGACTGTCCACAATAAGTAAAATGTGTGATGGTTGAAATGAAAGAAGTCGATGTGTACCCTACTGAACGGCCTGTCAGTAGGAATCCATTGAAATTTTTCTGCAGGTTTAATGGGAATTGCCATACTATTACACTCTTCACATCGCGATACATATTTTTCTATATCTTTATTTATTCCAAACCAGTAGATTGTGCGCCTAGCCATTTGCTTCATTTTGACCATGCCAGCATGATTGGCATGCAATAGTTTCAACACATTTGCCTGAAGAATCTGTGGTATTACCACTCGCTATTTCCAAATCGTCCACTATTTCCAAATCGTGTTGGTTCGAAAAAACGTCCACATAGATTTTCCAGGCTTCTCTGGCCACCCATTTTTCATGTAATCCATAATATTTTGAAGAAATACATCCGACTTTGTTACCCTTGCAACCACTTTAAAATCAATTGGAAACTCTTTGCTAAAATTTATGCTTCTTACATGTTCTATATCAAATTCACTAGGTATCGGTTGTTCCAGAGGGAATCTCGAACAAAAATCCGCATTCCCATTTTAGCTGACGGTCTATACTGAATAGTGAAATCATAGATCGATAATTCCAGAATATATCTTTGTAGCCTTGTCACGTATATAGAATGTTTACCATTTTTTCCAAATATGCCAACCAATGGTTTATGGTCCGTATAAACCGTAAATGCCTGTCCATATAAGTATTTGTGAAATTTTTTACGGTGCATACCAGGGCTAACGCTTCCAGATGCAGTATAGGGTATGATTTCTGAGCATTATTTAATGAGAACGATGTGAAGCTAATTGGCCTTTCCATGTTGTCAACCACATGGGCGATTACGCCACCTAAACCATATCCCGATGCGTCAGACACAACAATTATTGGCTTTTTGGGGTCGTAAAACTCCAAAATATTTGCCCTTAACAATGATCTTTTACTTTCATGAAATGCCTTATTGCAATTATCGTCCCATTGAAACTTCACACCTGTTTTTAATAAATTGTACAAATACGAAAGCTTTGCTGATAAATGAGGAATAAATTTGTTATAATAGTTTATGAGTCCAATAAATGATTTTAATTCGGCTGTATTTTTGGGCACCTTTGCGTTTTGTATAGTTTCAACTTTCTTTTCGCATGGCAGCAGACCTTTTTCGCTTAAAACATGCCCCAAATAATCTAGTCTTGTAACAAAAAATCTACATTTTTCCCAGTTAACCTTAATATTCGCATTTTGCAATCTTTCCAACACCAGATATAACTTTTTTCTACACTCCTCAATATTTATCCCTGCAATCAACACATCATCCAAATAACAATAAACATATTCAATATCTCCTAAAACTTGATCCATAACATTTTGAAAAATAGATGCGCTCGATGCTGCTCCTTGCGGTAACCTATTATAGGTATACAATCCCTTTATTGTGTTTATGGTCATAAAATGTTTAGACCTCTCTGATAATGCTAATTGGGTATATGCCCCCTCCAAATCTAATGCGCAAAAGACTCTACATCCAGCCAAACCTGCGAACAAATCCTGTGCCGTTGGCAGCGGATACGTATTGGGAACTATAACTTTATTTATTGACACCTTACAGTCAATCACCAATCTTATTTCATTATTTTTCTTCATTACGATGACTACGGGTGATGCCCACTCACTTGTCTTTACGGGCGTAATCACCTTCTCTTTCTCTAGTTTTTCCAAATAACTTAGGACTTTTTCCCTCAGTCTGTACGGAACATCATATGCTTTCTTGAATATAGGAATATCAGATTTTAGCACCAATTCGGCCTCAAAACCATTGATTGGAGACGAAAAGTCCTTTATAAAAACATGTTTGTATCTGCGCCTAATATCTTTTACTTCTTCCATAATATTGTTCTCAATCAAGTTGTTCACTGTCATAGTACTCGAAAAAATGTCTCCATTTAGAGAAATACATCAAGCCACGTTCTGCCCAGTAGGGGGTAAATTTATTATTAGTGTTCAAAACCAATAACTTCATTCTAGCTTCCGTTCCATTGAACACCACCGACAGAACTGCCTCTCCCACAATCTTAAGTTTTCCCCGTTAACCACAATCAGTTGTTTGGTATAATTTTGTAGAGGTGTATTAAATAAGGAAAAATAATGGTCTTTACCAATAACCGATACTGAAGAACCGCAATCTATTTCCATTTGCAAGTTTTGCCCTCAACCATTAGTTCTATGAGGCAGGGATCACTAATCTTATTTATAGAAGAAATCATCATGCAAGTTAATTCACCTGAGTCTCCATCATCTGTGTCACTATCTGAGTCGTCTGTTCGCATACGGTTTAGCAGATTTGAGATGTCTGTGCTGGTTTCCTGGTCGTAGGTGTCCACCATGTGGACAGTGTCGCGTCTCATGTTCTTTAATTTAAAACATTTTCTTTGATATGTCCTTTTGTTCCGCAGAAGTGGCATATCACATCTGCGTCGATTCGGCTTTGATCGCCATTGCCCTGGTCTAAATTTTCTGTTTCCTCCAATCTTGCCTTCCAGATCTACTATTTACTCTCTTATCATATGGTTTATTACCAAGCCTGTCCTTAACCGAAGCTCTAGGCGAACTTGTTGACGCTCCACTATTGTATTCCCTCGCAAGATTATGAGCAGCTAAAAGTCTCCCCATGCTGGATCCAACCCTTGCAGGTGGATGATTCAAAGAAGCAACTTGGCCAAATGGACCATCATTGCTGGGCATTGCTTTCCTGCTATCTCCCACGTTGCAATTATTTTTTCTGCAGACGCAAGAGTTAATTTTTCTTCATTTAACAATCTTTCCCTAAGCGACTTTTCGCGAACTCCTGCTAAAATGCGATCCCTTATCGCCAAATCTTTAAAATCACCGAAGGAGCAGAACTCGGCCTGCAGTTTTACTGACAGAACAAAATCCTCAACCGTTTCTTCGGGTTGTTGTATACGGTTGTTGAACTTCAACCGCTGAATTATGTCAGATTCTGTTTTATCCAACCGTGTACGAAGTTTAGTTACCATGTCCTCATAGGACACTGTAGATAAATCAGTCGTAGGAAATAGCAGTTTTAATTCATGGTATATCACTGGGCCACTGAGGGTTATGAAATATGCCCTCTTTGCCGTAGAAGAAACTTCATTTAAGGAAAAATAAAACTCTAAGCGCTCTACCCATTCGCCGAATGGCATACCCTTCCGATAAGGCTCAATGGTAGTAGTTACATTCACGTTAGACATATTATGAATTGGGATAAGGCTAATAACGAGGCAAATGCGTACTGCGGAGCGACTTCAGTTCTTTTCTACAACAGATACTAGCGCACTGCACGTAGCCAGTGGATTGGATTATGGTTCGTCAGTCCTTTCGGCGGCCACTTGAAGTAATCCGAAACACCGATCGTCTCCACTTTGTCCAGTTATAGCCGATATTCGGAACCGTTTTAAATCTTCTGGAAATCCACGTCCTTTCCCAGGTGTCACTTTTCCACTCGGCAGCAGAAACAGCAAAGCTCACTTTGATTTAATTCTTTGAGTAGCCGCACCACTCGCAACTTTCCAATGGAATTCTTAAATTTTTGCAAATATGGTGAAGATTTAACTCGCCGCTCCAAGTGTTTGACTTCTCGAATGCTAATCTCCACCCCGCAGTATCGTATCCTAAGGCAGTTGCTCCGCTATGGATGGTTTCCCAAATGCCTATCTAATGCCGGGCTCGACAATCACTTTTCTGGGCACAATTAAGTTGTTCCTCGTCCTTAAACTGTACTGTCCAAAAGATGGGTTTTCGGATTAGGATTAGAGATGCTGTTTAGTTGAGAGCCGATAATAAACTGACGGCGTATAGTAGTGTATATTCTCAAGAAACCTTTTACATGAGATAGCATGATTCGATGGACTCTAGTTGTCCCTTTCTCTGAGCTGTCATTTGACAGGATACCTCAACATATTCGCTAGTTCTAGCGGAAATTGCACTATCTAACAGTACAAGCGCAATATTAGCACAATGTAAAGGCTTATTAGCGAGGACAATTGCTGTTTACATTGTGCTAATATCGCGCTAGTATTGTCGGATAATGCATTGTCCTCTAGAACTAGATAATATATAAACGGGCCAATAAAACATAAAACTTATAATTTGTGTCGTAACTATATATCAATTTATAAAACATGTCGTATCGGCATAATGTTTTAATCGGTTTCAACTGCTCAATAAATAAAATTGCTTTTATAGTCATTGAGCACAATTTGCTTATTTATAAATTAACCGCCAATTCATGCCCTGAAGAATGCCTTTCCAACAGGCAACATGCTATACGCAGATGAAATTACTCTTTTCCTCTCTGTTTACTCACATTCGCCATGCGCTGAAGGTTGTCTCTCCAGCGGGCGGCATACTAAACACGGAGACAGCTATCTCTTATTCTCTCTGTTTACATTTCGTTTGACAGAACAGACTCGATTGAGCTAGTACAGCACCATTCGAAATCTTGTACTGCGACTGAATGAAGTCGAACGAAATACATAATGCCGCAATTTTTTCGAAACGAATCCAAAAACATACGAATCGAGTGATTCGATTCGAGATGCGCAATGTCACCCCTGATCTAATGCAATTAGCATTTAACATTCGGGGGCGACAATGGGTCAAATGGGTGTGAGAATGGGTCACTATTTCATCCACTTAGAATGCTTGTAGAATAGATTGAATGTATCTGAGGGCAAGAAGACTAAAATATAAGAGACCTAATTGAACGATTTTGGTCTACGACCTTCAGACTGTCGGTGAGAGCGATGACACATTGTCACCCCCATTGGCGGTATGTTAAAGTGATTTTAAAGCTTTTAAGTGCTTTTCAAGGCGGCATACGACAGTATAGACCGCGTAGAGCTATGGAAAATTATGGACGAGAACAGCTTCTTACAGGGGGTCCCGTAGCGTAGTTGGCTACACGTTCGCCTTACAAGCGAATGGTCATGGGTTCGATTCCCAGCCCCTCCACCAAACCCTCGTCAGTCGCCAGATCCGCAGCCCATACGGTGCCGTTTGGGGTACGCGCCTTACCGTCACGGCTGCCTGATGACGACTGACAACTTGTTCTTCTCGGAGGCATTCCTCCAACGTTACCCGGATTAATGGCAACCGAACAATGCGACGATCATTGAATACACGACATGGACAAACGGACACTATGGACTCACGATGAGATGGACTGGCAACGACAACAATAATGGTAATGGAAATCTAAAAAAATAGATTCTGTGTGGATTCTGTGGAGCAGAATACCACAGTAGATCTCGGCACAGTAGCGGTCAAGTAACACAGAGTGCCTAACAAATAAATAAAGGAATAATAAAAAAAAAAACAGCTTCTTAGGGGAGGGAAGCTTACCAGACTGATCAAAGCAACGGTGGATTGTGTACAAAACTGTGTGAAGATTTCGGGCGAATACTCCAGTTCGTAAGACAAGGTGATGGACTTTCGTGCCTGTTGTTCAACATTGCGCTAGAAGGTGTCATGCGGAGAGCTCAATTCAGTCAATTTATTTGTTTCGCGGATGACATGGACATTGTCGGCCGAACACTTGCAAAGGTGACAGAACTGTACACTAGACCTCTTCATGTTTTCAAAAAGTATCAAAAATTCAACCGGTCAGCCCAGAATCACAATTCTTATGATAAAATAAGTCTCCTGTCAAATTTTCAGCTAATTCGGATAAAATTTCGAGGTGGCTCAAGTCGATTTAGTGTTTTTGGGTTATTTTCAATTTTGGAAAAAATCTTACATGAGCTAAAAACTATCGCAACAACCTCTATACGGAAGCTATTGGTGTGCTACAAGTCTTGTGAACATTGCGATTCGTTCCGTTCACGTTTTGTCCATGTTAAAGTGATTTTTAAGCTTTTTAGTGCATAAAAATACTGTTTCCCCCAAATGTCGTTTTCTACAAAATTCTTGAGTTTATGACAAATGATTGTTAATTTATTATATTATTATTCTTCTTTTTTCCCTGGAAATTTGAGTAATATAATTGCCCATGTGCAATTTACCGTTAAACTCTTAAAAATCAGAAGCTGAACATTTGTCATAAATTTGCACGCTGAGATTTCTTCAAACAAGTTGTTCAACCCAAGAAGCTTCGATTTCATCTGTTACTACGATGCACTCAATGTTAAAAGCATGCAGACATATGGTGAAATTAACAAAATTTGGATGTCGTTTGTTGTAAGCATCAAATATCATACGATTTGATTTATGTTTTGTTCGAACAACTTGCTTGAAGAAGTCCTAACGTGCAAATTTATGACAAATGTTCAGCTTCTGATTTTTAAGAATTTAACGGTAAATCGCACATGGGCAATTATATTACTCAAATTTCCAGGGAAAAAAGAGAAATAATAATATAATAAATTAACAATCATTTGTCATAAGCTTAAGAATGTCGTAGAACAACGAGTTTTGGGGGAAACAGTATTTTTATGCACTTAAAAGCTTAAAAATCACTTTAACATGGACAAAACGTGAACGGAACGAATCGCAATGTTCACAAGACTTGTAGCACACCAATAGCTTCCGTATAGAGGTTGTTGCGATAGTTTTTAGCTCATGTAAGATTTTTTCCAAAATTGAAAATAGCCCAAAAACACTAAATCGACTTGAGCCACCTCGAAATTTTATCCGAATTAGCTGAAAATTTGACAGGAGACTTATTTTAGCATAAGAACTGTGATTTTGGGCTGACCGGTTGAATTTTTGATACTTTTTGAAAACATGAAGAGGTCTACTGTACACCCGCCTGAAACGTGAAGCAACAAAAGTTGGGCTGGTGGTGAATGCGTCAAAGACAAAGTACATGCTTCTGGGCGAAAGCGAGCGCGACAGGCCTAGGAAGCAGTGTTACGATAGACGGGGATACCTTCGAGGTGGTCGAGGAATTCGTCTACCTTGGATCTTTGCTAACGGCTGATAACAATGTTAGTCGTGAAATACGAAGGCGCATCATCTGTGGAAGTCGGGCCTACCACGGGCTCCAGAAGAAACTGCGGTCAAAAAAGATTCGCCACCGCACCAAATGTGTCATGTACAAGACGCTAATAAGACCGGTTGTCCTCTACGGACATGAAACATGGACAATGCTCGAGGAGGACTTGCAAGCACTCGGAGTATTCGAGAGACGGGTTCTTAGGACCATCTTTGGCGGTGTGCAAGAAGACGATGTGTGGCGGCGAAGAATGAACCGCGAACTCGCCCAACTCTACGGCGAACCCAGTATCCAGAAGGTAGCTAAAGCCTGAAGGGTACGATGGGCAGGACATGTTGCAAGAACGCCGGACAGCAACCCTGCAAAGATGGTGTTTGCTTCCGATCAGGTACGAGACGACGTGGAGCGCAGCGAGCGAGATGGGCAGACCAGGTCCAAAACGACTTGGCGAGCGTGGGGCGTATTCGAGGATGGAGAGATGCGGCCTCGAATCGTGTATTGTGCCGTCAAATTGTTGATTCAGTGTTATATGTTCAGATGTAGACTAAATAAACGAAATGAATGAAGTGCATAAAAATACTGTTTCCCTAAAAGTCATTGTTCCGCAATGTTGAGGGACCGATGACGACAGAGTGCAGCTAACTGACAACACTACTTGCGCGAAGATGTAGCTGCACCTGCGAGTCATATAATCCGTAGATGAACTGTCGATGTCTTTGGGAAAGCAAAGAGGTAGAGATTAAATGAAATCTGTAAATGAAAACAATAAAGGTGGTGAAAAAAAGTGAATTATAAAATTTGAGATTGTTAGTGGACGTTAATAAATAAACTGAATATAAGTCGGTAGGAGAAAATAGTTAATCGTTCATAGTGGAAAAGGAATAGTGAAGTATCGCGCATCAAATAGACAGGCAAAAACAAAAGATTTGTTGGAGAGAAAACTATTCATGTAAGTTACTACTGAATGAAAAAATTATACCATATAATTAAAACACAATAACAATATATTTCAGTTTTGAGCTGTTGTGTAACGAAGGCACTGCTACAAAAAAATAGTTTCAAAAGCCATCCGAATATCCTCAAAAATGAATAAACATCAGGCGGAGGATGGATCTAACCTCAACAAGGATCTGACGGCATACAACTGTGTGATTTGTACCCGTCCGGATTACGACGAGAGCAACATGGTGTTCTGCGAGGGCTGCAGGGAATGGCTACACTTCGGTTGCGCCGACGTAGGAGCAGAGGTCAAACACGACGACGATTGGCGATGCTTTTCGTACCAGGATAAGGATCCGGAAGATGATCCGGCATGTGATGCGATTTCCGTTGACGACACCATTAATGGAGCTGCGAAGGAAAACGCTGGTAAGTCTCAAACCATCTCCGACGGCGAAGAGGTTGCTTATAGGCTTATAGGAGGTTGCAATATAGAAGATGAAGGACGATAAAGAGCGTCTGAAGAGAAGGATGGAGCAGAGGCTAAGGTTGGCTAAGGCCCAAATGGAGCTCGAAAACGAGAAGATGGAGATGGAATGGGCACTAGAGAAGCAGATTATGGAAATGAAGATCGCTTCCAAACAGGCTTTCCAGAAGAAGAAGGATTTGGAGAAGAAAAAGCTGAAGGATCAGCTGAAGAAACTCGATGACGGAGAAACGCAAACGGAAAAGGAGATTCAGGAATTGGAGCGGCGAAAAGAGGAAGCAAAAGGAAAGGGAACGAAAACGATGAAGATCCAATATACATCGAAAAGACCAGTGAGTTCCACTCCGATAGCTAATCCAGAAGCAAGCACGTCTGCGACTGGAGCGAAGAAGAAGACCGTCGAACGGAAGCAGTTAACGACCACGATGGTGAAGAAGAATTCCTGTGCAAGTGTGACCAGAGGACGAAGAGGAGAAACCGAAAGTGACGAAGAGAGTTAAGAAGAGGAATCGAGCGGATCCAGGGAGTCGGAAGAAGAGCATCACGAGGAAGAAGAGGACGAAGAAGAAGCCACCGTGAGAAAAATGAAGCGTATCCGGCCGCAAGAAGAAGCAGCCCCGACGAAAGCGCAAATATCGGCTCGGCAGTTTCTTTCCCGAAAGCTGCCAAATTTCACCGGCCAGCCAGATGAGTGGCCGATCATCATAAGCAGTTTCAATACGACGACGAAATTCAAATCTGGAGAACCTGGCGCGACTGCAGGAGAGCTTACGAGGCCCTGCTAGAGAAGCAGTGTGTAGTCGGATGCTGTTGCCGCAAGCAGTACCAAAAATCATCGACACGTTGCGAATGCTGTACGGACGACCGGAACAGTTGCTAAATACATTGCTAGTGAAAGTTCGGAAGGCGGAACCCCCAAAAGCAGACCGGTTGGAAACGTTCATCGGTTTCGGGATGGTAGTTCAGCAATTATGCGACCATCTCGAAGCGACGCAGCTTAACGACCATCTGGTAAACCCTTTACTGATTCAGGAACTGGTCGAAAAGCTGCCGCCGTCGACGAAAATGGAATGGGTGCGGATCAAGAGGCAGCATGTTAGGATCACTCTACGAACGTTGTCAGATTTCTTGGCCGATCTGGTGTCAACAGTAAGTGAAGCGACTGGGATGATCGATACACAACCGAATTCATCCGGTAATCGTCCTGGAAAGGCCAGAGGAGGAAAGCAGAAGGAATACGAGAGCCACCTACATGCACACGCCGAGTACTTTCCAAAAAATCCGGAACACAGAAGAACGCCATATCCAGTTTGTCGACGTACGGATCATCGGCTACGGAATTGCCACAGACAAACAGACGTAACATTAGAAAAAATACCATCGACCATGACTTCAACGATTAATTTGAATTTGATTGGTTGCGCGTTTCACAACTAGAGGCGCTTGCATCGTAATCCTTCGAGTTTGACATTTCACTCCAGCGCCTTCTGGTGACAATGTCATACGAAATATTGATTCGTGTAATATGCTCGCAAAATGGTGGTAGAGGAGTTTGGCGATGGATTTTTCAGAAAATTGTTCAAGCTGTTACGTCTGTTTGTCTGTGGAATTGCGATGAGTTCCAAAAAATGGGCACTCCTCAACGGCTGGAAGTGGTAGATCGATTCGAGCTGTGCCCCTCCTGCTTGAATGGCCACGGAAAAAGGTGCAAGGCGAACATCCGGTGTAAAGTGGAGAGGTGTCGACGACCAGGCGAGCACAATACAATGCTCCATCGTCCGCAGTTAGAGATGCGATCGGACTGCAACGCCCACAACGCAATTGCGCTTGCGCCGATTATCTTCCGGATGATTGCGGTAACGTTGAACTACTGAGGAAGGTCAGTCAATACCATGGCCTTTCTCGACGAAGGTAGCTCGTTCTCGTTGATCGAGGGCTCCATCGCGTGTCAATTGAAAGCCAACGGGAAACCACAGCCGCTCCGTGTGACCTGGACGGCAGGTATGAGTAGGTTGGAGAGGAATTCGGTGGTGTTCAGTTTGACAATATCCGCCATCGGATCGAAGGAGCAGCTACCGATCAATGAAGTCCACACCGTGGAGGAACTAAAGTTGCCCAAACAGTCACTAAACTATCGCGAACTAGCGGAGCGGTATAGTCACCTACGGAACCTTCCGCTAGCAGAGTACTCGAGTGAATCGCCGAGGATCCTGATAGGTTTGAAACACCTACATTTGTTCGCGCCACTCGAATCGCGAGTTGGACAGCCTGGAGAGCCGATAGCTATCCGATCCAAACTGGGTTGGACGGTATATGGTCCGCAGGAAGGAGGAAGTGTAAGAACAGCGTACGTCGGTCATCATTCGTGCGTTGGTGTATCCAATCAGCAGCTGTACGATCTACTGAAGTCGCGCTACGTGCTAGAAGAGGCTGGAGTTACGGTAAAGGTACTTCCGGAGTCAGTGGAAGATCGACGAGCCCGTGAGATTCTAGAGAACACCACTAGGCGAGTAGGAGACAGATTCGTCACGGGAATTCTGTGGAGGGAAGACAACCATACGTTTCCAGATAGTTACCTGATGGCAGCGCGCCGTATGAAGACATTGGAAAAACGTTTGGCACAGAGTCTACAGTTGCAGTAGAATGTCGCGAATCAACTGATCGAGTATCAAGCAAAAGGATACTGTCATGAAGCGTCAGCGAAAAAACTGAGAGACACATACAAGAAGAGGATCTGGTACCTACCCCTGAACGTTGTGATCAATCCGAAGAAGCCGAATAAAGTTCGCCTAGTGTGGGATGCTGCAGTCGCTGTGGGAGGAGTTTCGTTGAACTCAAAGCTCCTAAAAGGTCCAGACTTTCTCACATCGCTGCCGTCTGTGGTGTGCAAGTTTCGGCAGTATCGCGTTTGATTTGGTGGAGATATCCGAGAGATGTTCCACCAGCTGCAAATTCGGCCGGAGGACAAGCAAGCGCTGCGGTTCATTCATTCCAAGGGCGGGTTTGAAATTCGGAACTGGGTGTCGAACTCCGTCAAAGTATTGCAGCAGCTAGGTGAGTCAAAAGCGAATCAAGTCGTTCATTTCAATGCCGATAAAGCCAAGGAGAACGAGCGGGTGTTAGGTATCGTCTGGGAACCTCAAGCGGACGTGTTCACGTTTGCGATGAAACTACCGGAGAATATACAGCCCTGTCTGTCAGGGAACAAACGGCCGACCAAAAGAATCGTCCTCAGCATCGTGATGAGTTTGTTTGATCCACTGGGACTGTTGACGATGTTTACCATCCATGGCAAAATGTTGATCCAGGACCTGTGGCGCTCGGGTTGCGATTGGGATGAAGTCATCGACGATGATTGTCTTAAGAAGTGGCATTGTTGCCAGATGTTGAGCAGGTGACAATTCCCCGTCGCTATTTTCAAGGTGGCGGTTCGTTGGACTACGATTCGTTGAAGTTACATGTCTTCGTAGATGCCAGCGAAGGGGCGTACGGCTGTGTGGCATATTTTCGTATGCTAGTCGATGGAGCTCCACGATGTTCTCTGGTGCAAGCCAAATCGAAAGTAGCACCTCTGCGAGCGTATTCAACCCCACGTCTGGAACTCATGGCGGCGGTTCTAGGAGCGAGAATGGCCGAGACGATTAGAGCGAACCATAGTTTGACGGTGAAGCGCGTTCAGTTCTGGACAGATTCGAGCACGGTGTATTCCTGGATTGTGTCAGATCACCGCCGGTACAAAGTATTCGTCGCATACAGGATCGGCGAAATTTTAAGCAGAACGAGCCCCATGGAATGGCGTTGGGTTCGTACGAAACTAAACATAGCAGACGACTTGACGAAGTGGAAGGCGGGATTGAAGATAGAGTCCACCAGCGCGTGGTTCACTGGACCAAAGTTTTTGTTAGAGGCGGAAGGCAAATGGCCAAGTCCGGAGCCACCTCGGCCGAACGTGGTTGATGACCTTCGGGCTAGCTTCTTGTTTCATCGAGCTGAGGAAGCAAGCGGATTGATCGATTGCACCAGGATTTCAAAGTGGACCATTACGGTCCGTATCATCGCCAATGTTCTTCGGTTTGTTTCCAACATCCGGCGAAAACAACAAGATTTGCCGATCGAGGTACTACTAACCGACGCGGCAGTTGGTAACAATCGGCGAGTGGTAGCGGTTACAGTGCGGTGTATAGAGCGATCGTTTTCGAGGGAAGAGTACCAGGCCGCAGAATGTCTACTGTGGAGAATGGCGCAGGAAGAATCATTTGTCGATGAGGTAACGGTCCTACGCAGGTGCAGAGAGGAAGGGTCGGTGAACTTGAGAAATCCAGTCCGCTGTTCAAGTTCCGTTGCTGGATGAGGATAATGTGTTGCGGATGGACGGCAGAGTACAAAAGGGTGAGTTTGTTCCGTTCGAGTTGCGGTTTCCGGTCATTCTACCAAGAGGCCATCCGGTGACGATCAAGATAATCGAACACTATCAACAGCTGTTTGGCCATGCCAATAAGGAGACTGTAGTAAACGAGCTAAGGCAAAGATTTTATATCCCAGCTGTTCGCAGAGAGCTCGACAAGGTAGCACGAGAATGCGTAATTGTCGACGACAGTCTACAGTGGCCTTGTCAACGACGGAAGCCGAATACATGGCGGTATCGGCAGCAGCACAAGAAGCAATCTGGTGGCGTGGACTACGACAGGAGTTATCTGGAGTGGCCGAGAAGATCACCATCTTTTGCGACAACAAGAGCGCGATCCACCTTGCTGAGCGAAAAGTCGGTTACTCACCACGCAGTAAGCACATTGACATTTGTCATCATTTCGTGCGTGAGAAGATCGAGGAGGACATGATCGGTTTGGTGCACGTTGGCAGTCAGCAGCAGGTAGCAGATTTACTAACGAAGGCGGTGCCGGCTCCCAAATTTGAATCGGAAAGACGTGTCATTGGAGTAGCAAGAATTCTCGGTTAAGGGGGGATATTGGCGCAGTAACCATCGAATTTCGTATAGATCATAGTATGTCATCGTTAATTGTCTAGCTAATAAATCAGTCTCTACTATCATATCAAACCAAGCAGACGTGTTCATTCAATTGTCCCAATACATTCAGCTACACAGGAGCGGACTTCTTCGGTCCGATCAACGTCGTTGTGGGCCGGCGCACCGAGAAGCGTTGGTGTGCATTATTCACCTGTTTCGGAACAAGAGCCATCCATCTGGAAGTAGTCCACAGCTTGTCCACTCAGGCATGCCTAGGCATGATAGCCATCTGGAGGTTTGTCTTTCGGCGAGGAGTTCCTCCTTTTGAATACTTTTCCGATAACGGAACAAATATCGTCGGTGCAAGCAAGGAGATCATTAAGAAAATAGAAACCGACTGTTCGCAAGCGTTGACAAGCTCCCGGACACGGTGGAATTTCAACCAACCCTCAGCACTCCATTTTGGCGGCGTATGGTAAAGATTGATGCGGTCGGGTAAGGAGGCGATGGAGGTGTTAGACTATGGACGTAGACTGAGTGACGAAGTATTGTTAACGACATTATTGGTTGAGGCAGAGGATATGGTCAATTCTTGGCCATTAATTTATGTCCCTCAGAACCCAGGACACGGCGGATCGATAACGCCAAACCACTTTCTTAAGGGTCTTCCGGTAGGAGAGAAGGAAGGCTGTGTTCCAGCCAGCGATGAAGCGGAGGCGTTAAGGAACAGCCACAAGAGGTCGCAGGTGCTAGCTGATCGGCTGTGGAAGCGATGGCTGGTCGAATACCTGCCACATATCAATCGGCGTACGAAGTGGCACAGCGAGCGGCCTGCGTTAGAAGTAGGTGAGATGGTGTTCATGGCTGACGACGATAACTGAAAATGCTGGGTACGAGCGATTGTTGAAGAAGTGAAGCGAGGTGTGGATGGCAGAATCAGGCAAGCGGTGGTACGGACAGCGAAAGGAGTCTACCGACGACCGATGGCTAAGCTGGCGGTGCCTGAAGTGCGGAATCGTAATCATAGCTACGGAAAGGACCCTTCGCCAATGTTACGGGGAGGGGCTGTTGAGGCACCGATGACGACAGAGTGCAGCTAACTGACAACACTACTTGCGCGAAGATGTAGCTGCACCTGCGAGTCATATAATCCGTAGATGAACTGTCGATGTCTGTGGGAAAGCAAAGAGGTAGAGAGTAAATGAAATCTGTAAATGAAAACAATGAAGGTGGTGAAAAAAAAGTGAATTATAAAATTTGAGATTGTTAGTGGACATTAACGTCCACTAACGTCCAATAAACTGAATATAAGTCGGTAGGAGAAAATAGTTAATCGTTCATAGTGGAAAAGGAATAGTGAAGTATCGCGCATCAAATAGACAGGCAAAAACAAAAGATTTGTTGGAGAGAAAACTATTCATGTAAGTTACTACTGAATGAAAAAATTATACCATATAATTAAAACACAATAACAATATATTTCAGTTTTGAGCTGTTGTGTAACGAAGGCAATGCTACAAAAAAATAGTTTCAAAAGCCATCCGAATATACAAAATTCTTGAATTTATTATACAAATCATTGCTAATTTATCATATTATTATTCCTCTTTTATTCCTGGACATTTGAGTAATATAATTACCGTAAAATTCTTAAAAATCAGAAGCTGTACATTTGTCATAAATTTACACGTTAGGATTTCTTCAAACAAGTTATTCGAACATAAAAGTATTGCTTTTCGATTATATTTGAGGCTTACAACAAACGACTTTCAAATTTGGTTTAATGCATCATATGTCTGTATGCTTTTACCATCGAGTGGATAGTATTAACAAGTGAAATCAAAGCTTATTTGTTCGAACAACTTGTTTGGAAAAATCCTATCGTGTAAATTTATATCAAATGTTCAGCTTCTGATTTAAATGGTAAATCGCACAATAGCAATTATATTACTCAAATGTCCAGGGAAAAAAGAGGAATAAAATATAATAAATTAAAGCAGTAGAACAACTACTTTTAGGGGAAACAGGATTTTTGCAAATCACTTGTTACGGTTGGTTTTATGTTGTTCGAATGGTTGTAAATATTCGATTGAGTCTGTGTCATTTATAGGGCTGCGAAATGGTGAGTTGACATCCGGGAAGGGGCGCCTAACATAGCTCTGGTCCTCACAAGTTCCAATACTCACGCTTCCACGGGTCTTCCGATGACAATTGACCGCCAGCTAAGGGTTGCGTACTTAGCTGGTAGTGCAGCCTGGGCACTGTTGTCCTTCTGACATCAGCTAGAGTGAGAGGGTGCGTACTGTGGGGTCTGCCTAGGATGTGGTGGGGTTCGACAGTGGGCTCTGTTGAACTTCTATAAAAAGCTGCATGTGTCCCCAAGCAGGCCCTATCAAAGCGACCGTGTGCCGCTCAAAGCGCACTAGCCTAGTCCTGGTGTTGGGTGGGACTTTAAACAAATTTGACCCGACTGATCGAGCGTCTGTCCACCAAGGAGGTGCGGCTCCAACAGCGTCTGTTCTGGCATCCAGCGGCTGAGTATGAAATGCTATTCCCCGGAAGCTATACCTAAGATGGCAGCCCCATCCCGGTGGATAGGGAACCTTGGGCCAACAACCTACTGTTCCCGAAACATCAATTTGTTCGAGAATCCGATAATGAAAGAATACGGACTGATTTTACGGCGACGACTCTTAGCGCGAAACAACGGACACGAATAGGAACATGGAACGTTTTAACCCTAGCCCAGCAGGGTAAATTGGCACAACTTGCCAATGAGGCACGCCGCATGAAGCTTGAGATCCTGGGACTGAGTGAAGTCCGTTGGCCAAACTTTGGAGAACACAGAACGCCGTCGGGACAAGTTCTGCTATACTCTGGTTTACGAGGTGAACACGCTCCCGGCATCGCGGAGTTGGCTTCCTACTAAGCGCTCAGGCACACTCTGCGCTTATGAAGTGGGAACCTATAAGTGAAAGGATAATCGTTGCCAGATTTAGAACACGGGTCCGAAACCTTACTATAATCCAATGTTATGCGCCAACCGATGCTGCCGATCTGCAAGACAAAGAGAACTTCTACAGTCAACTCAATGCCGTCGTAGATAGAATTCCGAAGGGTGATATCAAGATCTGTTTGGGCGACTTCAATGCGAAGATCGGATCCGACAACTCGAACCATGAGCGCATTATGGGACGCCATGGTCTCGGAGAAATGAGCGAAAACGGAGAGCTGTTCGCAGAATTTTGTGGTAATAACGACATGGTGATCGGGGATCGCTCTTCCTCATCGACCGGTTCACAAGGTCACGTGGGTCTCCGTGACGGCTTTACAGAAAATCAAATCGACCACATCTGCATCAGCCGAAAATGGAAACGGAGCCTTCTTGATGTACGGAATAAACGTAGTGCCGATATCGCGTCTGATCATCACCTCCTCATCGGCGAAATACGCCTGCGCATTGCGCGGATTCGTCGGCAGGAGGAAAGAGTTGGACGACGATTCAACACACGCCGACTGGAAGATGCCACGGTGAAACGGTCCCTCGTTGAAGAACTGGAGACGCGTGCTGCAGATATTCCGGAAGGTGGCAGCGTGGAAGACCAATGGACCGCCATCAAGAATGCCTTCATCGCCACCAGCGAGAACAATCTGGGTGAACTACGCAGCCAGAGAAAACAATGGATCACCGATGAGACCTGGAGGAAGATAGAGGAGCGAAGAGAAGCCAAAGCCGCGATAGAGCGATCGAAAACCAGAGGAGCCAAAGTCTTAGCCCGTCAACGATACACGGCTCTTGAGAAGGAAGTAAAACGCTCATGTCGACGGGACAAGCGAGCGTGGGCAGACTCTCTGGCCGACGAAGGAGAGAGAGCCGCCGCAACCGGGGACATTCGCCTCCTCTACGATATCTCACGACGCTTAAGCGGGGCGAAGATGAATGCAACGATGCCTGTGAAAGACGCGAATGATCAGTTATTGACCGACCCAACTGACCAGCTGAAACGCTGGTTCGAGCACTTCGAACAACTTTTTCAAGTGCCAACCAGGCCATCACCACCTCGGCATGATCTGCCTAGGATGCGACGTATAACACGTGTCAATACCGAAGCTCCATCACTGCTAGAGATTCAAACAGCCATCCAAAGCATGAAATCGAATAAAGCCCCAGGGGTCGACCGTATATCAGCCGAGATGCTCAAAGCTGACCCCATGACATCCGCTCAACTACTGCATCGTTTATTTCGTAATATCTGGGACACCGCAACTTTCCCGGTCGACTGGATGCAAGGTATCTTAGTGAAGGTGCCCAAAAAGGGCGACCTGACTGTATGCGATAACTGGCGAGGCATTATGTTGCTGTGTACCGTTCTCAAAGTTCTGTGCAAAATTATCCTAGCCCGGATTCAGGAGAAGATCGATGCGACTCTCCGGCGGCAGCAAGCCGGATTCCGTGCCCGAAGATCCTGTGGACCATATTGTCACGCTCCGCATCATTCTGGAGCAGGTCAACGAATTCCAAGAGTCCCTTTACTTGGTATTCATTGACTACGAAAAAGCTTTCGACCGTCTCAATCACGAGAATATGTGGGGCGCCCTGAGACGCAAGGGGTTCCTGAGAAAATCATCGGCCTCATCGAAGCACAGTACGAGGCCTTTTCGTGTAGAGTGCTGCACAATGGGGTCCTGTCCGACCCTATCCGGGTCGTAGCTGGTGTGAGGCAAGGATGTATTCTATCACCGTTACTGTTCCTCATCGTAATCGATGAGATTCTGGTAGATGCGATTGACCGTGAACCAAACCGCGGGCTGTTATGGCAGCCTATAACCATGGAGCACCTAAACGACTTCGAATTGGCGGATGACGTTGCACTACTCGCGCAACGGCGCTCTGATATGCAGAGTAAGCTCAACGACCTTGCCGATCGCTCCTCCTCGGCAGGTTTAGTCATCAACGTCAACAAAACCAAATCGTTGGATGTAAACACGGTGACTCCTTCCAGTTTCACAGTAGCCGGGCAACCAGTGGAGAATGTTGAAAGCTTCCAATATCTTGGTAGCCAAATGGCGTCAGACGGCGGTACCAAGATCGACATAGGCGCACGGATCAAGAAAGCAAGGGCTGCCTTTGCGAGTTTAAGAAATATCTGGAAAAACAGGCAGATAAGTGAACGCACCAAAATACGAATTTTCAACTCTAACGTGAAATCTGTGCTGTTATACGCTAGCGAAACATGGTGTGTATCAGTGGAGAACACTCAACGGCTGCAGGTGTTCATTAACAGATGCCTGCGGTATATAATTCGGGCCTGGTGGCCTCACAACTGGATCTCAAACAACGAGCTCCATCGTCGTTGTCACCAGAGGCCGATAACAACAGAAATTCGGGATCGGAAGTGGGGCTGGGTCGGCCACACTCTACGTAGGGGCGGAAACGAAATCTGTAAGCAAGCATTAGACTGGAACCCAGCGGGACATCGCAGCAGAGGCAGACCCAGAGGCTCATGGCGGAGAAGCCTCAATAAAGAAATAAAAGAAGTCGACCGAAATCTAACCTGGCAACAGGTTAAAGCGATAGCCGGGCATCGTTCAGGATGGAGATCTTTCAAGTCGGCCCTTTGCACCACCGGAGGTGTACAGGATCCATAAGTAAGTAAGTAAGTCTGTGTCATTTGTGTTAGATTTCGTCGGTTTTGTTAGTTGAGTCAGTGTCTGGACTCAAGAGGAAAGCCTGAAAGTAGGCTTCACGTTAAGTTGTGTTTTGGCTCAAGTTTGTTCCAGACACAGACATCGAATCGTTGATGCTAAATGGCATTATTTGTTTCAAGGTGCCCAAATAGGATAATAATCCTGTACAAAGGCTCAGCTATGAATACAGCAAACTAATTGCTGTAGACAAAAGCGCAATACGCAATAAAAATATACATGCGGGATTTGACTGATGGACCAAAATCTCATATGAAACCTCGGCATTTCCCGTAATGGGCACCACCAAGCCGTCTCTCTCAGGGCACCCGGAGGAACGTGCATTATTTTAATTTGTTATTTGTACATGTTGGTAGTTAATCTTTATGTTGTTATAAAATAATTGTAACGTGGGGCCTGTTACACTGGCGCCCAGCTAAATAACCCACAATGATAAGAATGACGATTTAAGATTACGACAAGAATCGATTTGATTCACGCTATGTTTAAAGGCAACTATTATGCAAAGTTAATGCACCTCGGATGTTAACCCGTTAGGTCATAGTTTTTGACCTCTAGTTTAAGGATCCGTGTCGATTGAAATATTTCATCGGTGAAAATTTCACTTTTTTACCATTTAAAAAGATATTTTCAACCTAAAAATCTTTTCTGATTTTTTAAAAATTTTTGAAGCATGTTATATAAAATCTAGGCACAACATTTTTTTCCTGATACTTCAAGGAAAATTTTCATATAAAAACAATTTTCATATGATCAAAGTAGCAGAAGTTATACTAAAAATACTGTTGACACCGAACATATATTTCATTTTCGATAGCGAATTCTTGTGTATGTAACTGCATATCTCATATGTGTTTATTAAAAAAAAACAGCAACCCTGCACCACTTGTTACCATAGCAACAGAATTTAACGCTGGATAGGCCAAGGAATTATATTTTAATTGTGTTCAATGTTCATAATCATTTTCTGGAAGGAGGAGACTATGACACAATTTTAGACAAAAACCCTCCTCCAGCGCTAAATTAGCTGATGCGATTGGTCTACCAAATCTTCGGCTCTGCAGCAAAAAAAAACATCCAGACAAATCTGAAGTCTGGACATCAAAGGTCAACGCAACTCATCACGCTCAACTTGATTTCACTGGGCGTTACTGCCGAAGTCTTTTTTTAAACGGGGTGTTTTGAAAGGAAAATAATGCAATGGTTATTACAAGGTATTGGAGAATCTACCACAGGTAGTTGATTGCTGTTTTAGTGTTTTAGTTTTAGAGCTTTTTGTCCCAGTTGGATAGATCTTATTTTGAAATTCCATGTTCTTGAATAGAGCGCATCACAGGAAGGTCTTACAAACTATACGGAGCAAACAACGGAAGCCATCCACAGAAATTTCTATACTATCTATCAAAACTACAAAATGCCAGATAACCACGAACAGTATGCAAACTGTTATCCACGGTGGGAGCATAAAAGAGTGGTCACATAATGCAGACGTCCATTGAGGTTCAATCAAGTTTGAAATACAGAACATACATAAACACTACCTTGAACTAGTTCGTAGTTTTAATTTTTTGTTGATTTGAAATGTTAAAGAGTGATATTATGTTCTTAAATTTAATAATATTTCTTCTTATTGGAATTACATCAACCACTCTGACATATGCCGCCTCGGAGTTTAGTGTTTAGTGTTTATGCAGAGTTTAGTGTTTAGTGCTAAATGCACTAGTTATTAACTGCGAGGTTTCTATTCTAGTCCAAGCTACCATTTTCGCATTCGTATATCATGAGGCTACGATGATACTTTATGCCCAGGGAAGGTGAGAATATTTCCTAGACAAGACCGGGAATCGAACCCAGCCACTTTTAGCATGGTCTTGCAGTGTAGCAGTGCATCTTACCGCACGGCTAAGGAAGGCTACAGATCTATTCATAATAAACCGTAAGAACATTTGAGACTGGCAGTAATTTTAATATAACTTCTACTATTTTCATCATATGAAAAATGTTTTTATATGAAAATGTTTCTTAAAGCATCAGGAAAAAAAAGTAGTGGTTGGATTTTATATAGGGGAAACTGGGGTAATATGCACCCCCGGGGCAAAACGACCCTTTGGCATTTTTGAATACATTTTCGGCAGTTTCTCGAGAGTATTTACCACAGCGCATGTAGTTCGGATCTCGAACTACCAGTCCAGTAGTAAACATTCTTGAAAATATCTCTGGAACACCGCTAAAAATCCCAAAAGGTCGTTTTGCCCCGGGGGTGCATATTACCCCAGTTTACCCTAACTTGTTTCAAAAATTTTCAAAAAATCAGAGAAGGTTTTAGGTTAAAAATATTACCTTAAATAGTAAAAAAGTCAAAATTTCACCGATGAAATATTTTAATCGATGCAGATTCTTAAACTAGAGGTCAAAAACTATGATCTAACGGCTTAACATCCGAGGTGCATTCACTTTGCATAATAGTTGCCTTTAAACATAGCGTGTGATTGTTTAGTGTGGGATTCATTTGATTTTTCGCGAGAATCATTTGTAATCCAATTTAATTGTAGGATCAACAGAGTTAGTTTGGTGTAGTAAAGAATCTGATTATAGGACAATTTGCCAAGACTCGTTGGCGTTCAGACAACTTTTGGTAGGATTCGCTACCGTTTATGAAGTTTTAGAATAGATTAAGTTTTTGAGATTTGTGGCTTAGGTTAAGTTTCCAGTCTGTTAGTCCTCTAGTCAGATTTTTCGTCACTAGCTGACTTAAGAATTTTTCATGAATCGGCTCTCCGATTCATGAAAAATCTGTGATGTTGGATAAGGTTGTGTTACGGTTGGTTTTATGTTGTTCGAATGGTTGTAAATATTCGATTGAGTCTGTGTCATTTGTGTTAGATTTCGTCGGTTTTGTTAGTTGAGTCAGTGTCTGGACTCAAGAGGAAAGCCTGAAGGTAGGCAATAAAATGTTTAGTTGGGATTTGTCTCAAGTTTGTTCCAGACACAGACATCGAATCGTTGATGCCAAATGGCATTAATTGATTCGGGGTGCCCAAATAGGATAAGAATCCTGTACAAAGGCTCAGCTATGAATACAGCAAACTAATTGCTGTATGGGATCGTTCAAAAATTACGTCCATCGTTTTTCGGAATTTTCAACCCCCCTCCCCCCCTCATGTCACAAACTGTCACAAATTAATGAACCCCCCCTCCCCCTGTACGTACATGTGTCAGTTTTTATTTTGGTGATTATTTAAGTTTTTCATTTTCCTACACTACTTTTACAATAGCATAGTGAGTTATGTCCCTTACTAACAATTTCTTGAACAATTTGAATGTATGTTTTTAAAATGCAAATTGTCCCTAAAATACTTTCAATTTTTTTTTAGGGTGGACGTCACAAAAGACGATCCCCCCTCCCTCCCCCTGTCACAAATTGTCACAAAATTCGGACCCCCCTCCCCCCCTCAAACCTTGGACGTAATTTTTGAACGACCCCTATACAAAAAGCGCAATACGCAATAAAAATATACATGCGGGATTTGACTGATGGACCAAAATCTCATATGAAACCTCGGCATTTCCCGTAATGGGCACCACCAAGCCGTCTCTCTCAGGGCACCCGGAGGGAACGTGCATTATTTTAATTTGTTATTTCAGGCCTGGTAGCGGGTCACTTTTTAGTGACTTGGTCACTTTTTTCGGCCTAGTCACTAAAAAGTCTCTTTTTTCGACCTCAAGTCACTAAAGTCACTTTTCTCGCAAAAGTCACTATTTTCAACTATTTTGAAACTATTGACCAAGATTTATAAAGCTTTATGTATCCATCGGATGATGCTTTGTTCATGGAAGAAATGAAATTACGGATCTTGGAAAAATGAAAGCACTAAAACTACCCCAGCCATTTAACTCGCTGCTCTTATTGGCATTCCACCAGTAGCTAGTTGAAGGTGTTTTACGTCACAATTTGATAAATTGGTTTACAGTCATGCAAGCAGTTGACCTTTCGATTTCAAGATTGTAAAACTCAATCTTTATACAGTAGGGGAAGGTGGGGAGACTTGACCCCTTGGGATACATGCTTTTCCCCTGTTTTACCAAGAACTAAAGTAGTATTGCTATACCGTATGTTTATAATAGATCCTCTAGACAAATGATTGTTATGTGGCGATTTTTTTTTTTGATTGACAAGACAACCTCATTTACTCTATTATTTACTGTGTTTTGTTCCTCCTCAAGATGTTTTTAGTGGCCACGCAAAATTTGAATAACTTCTCCCAATAATGATCAAATGCTATCATTTATGTCAGAGCACAAATCCATAAATATGCTGATTGATCTTCATTGATAAAAATGCCAACATTAAATCCCCAATTTCAGGATTTTTGGATTTTGACAAGCCTCAATTTGAGGAGACTTGATCCGTCATTAGTCATCTATATAAAAATTTGTCTAGAAAATTCAAGAAAATATAATTTGTTCTCTATTTTTGTAACTGGACAGATGTAATGAAGGGTTTGCTCTACATAAATATTTATTGATTAGATATCATAGAAAGGGATTCAAGTCTCCCCAATTTTGAAGATGGCATACGCTATTTAATTCCATAGCAAAAATCGTTCATGAATACGCAGCAAGTCGGAAAATCTGCGTATTTTGTAGGAATAATATTTAAAAATTCAGAGAACATGGTCGTCATTACAAGCAGGAGGACGAGCGTTCACTACCAGGCTCGTTGTACATGAATCTTCATAATTTTTGTTTCGTTTTCTTCCAAAACGATCCGCACTGTTGTTCCTGTCGCACTAAAATGCCAAAAACTTACGTGGTACCAGTGACAAATCGTAGAATTCTCTGCTTTTTTCTAAAGTAGGTGTTTAGCTAATCCAATTATTTCGCCGAGAAATCATTCTCGGGAAAGAAAAACAGGTACTATGTGTGATCTGATAACCATATTTCGGTCACTTCCAGCGGCGTAAAAATGTGATTTGCTTGCAAGACTACTCATAGTTAAAAGAGAGGACAATACAATTTTTCTTAGTCACTGAGTAGAGCGAGATGGATCAACTAGGTCTATTATATATGCAATCCTATCAATTTTAAACACACAACTTTTCTTAGTGTATACGAGCTGTCAGTTGAATGTAAAATAAAAAAAAGCCGCGTGTCGCGAAGTTAACGCGTCCGGTATCATTTTGCGGTTTATCTTTAAAAGTAATAAATCTCCTGTAAAGTTAGCGGTAAACGATTTGTTTCAAATTTCTTTATTCCGGGTGAACACCTGCAAACACGACAATTGGTGACAGAAGTGGGATTGGTCGAACACTTCTCGCGCTACGGGAGTGAGGTTAGTGTTTCACCGAAAGCATATTCTTTCTGCTGCCAAGAATGGCCACCACGAGTCCCGAATTCATGGAGGCGTTGTCCGCAATGATTGCACAGGCCCTCAAAGCATCTATTGGAAGTGCCGTTGAACAGGCGAGCGCTGGTCAACAGATTCCGGTTGGAGATGCTGCTGCTCCACCACCGAAAGTACCGTCGTTCACAATGCCCGAATACCACTCAACAGGAGAAACTTCCGTCGCCGATTACTTCAACCGGTTCGAGTGGGCACTACAGCTGAGCCACATCCAGGAAGCCCAGTATGCAAATTTTGCAAGAGTCCACATGGGGGCAGAGTTGAACAATGCCTTGAAGTTCCTCGTCACTCCTCGTAATCCTGCCGAGATTCCCTACATGGAGCTACGCACCACCTTGGTGAACCACTTCGATCGTACAAGGAATAAGTTCGTCGAGAGCGTCAAATTCAGGCACATCGTTCAGCAAAAAGGCGAATCCGTTGCACAGTTCGTCCTTCGACTAAAGCAAGGTGCTGCCTACTGTGAGTATGGAGATTTTCTGGACCGGATGCTTATCGAACAACTTTTACACGGACTGGAAGCACGGGATGTCTGTGATGAAATCATCGCAAAGAACCCGATTACTTTCAATGCTGTGTACGAGATCGCGCACACTCTGAAAGCAACCCGGAACACGGCACGAGAAATCAACAGTGGGACGCCATCGACGTATGCGGAAGCAACCAACAAGCTTGGCTACGAGAAGCCGAAGACGAAGAAGTTTGCCCAACCTCGTTATCGATCGCCACCCTTCCATCGGAAGCTACACGAGAACCAATCCCGGAGTGCGTCAGCCGACGAACAACGAACTAGAGTTCTTCCGAACAGTGCTGGTGGATCAACTTTCTGCAACGGCTGTGGCGGACACCATCTGCGGAGTCAATGTCGTTTTCGCGACGTTAGGTGCAACATCTGTTGTAGGATGGGGCACATAGCCAAAGTCTGCAGATCAAGAAACTACCGGTCTCAACACTCATCTACCGATCAGGTGCAATCGCAAGACGAACCAGCTTCGGAAATCGACTTGGTACAGTCGCTCAGTCAGGTTCGCAACATCCCATATACTGAAAAGAAAATGATCGATGTGGAAATCGATGGCCACCACCTACAGATGGAACTGGACACCGGAGCGCCATGTGGAATCATAGGAGAATCAAAGCTACGCAGTATAAAGCCGGAGTTTTCGCTGCTGCCAACGGACAGACAATTTTCGAGCTACACTGGTCATCACATAAACTGTTTAGGTCGACTACCTGTAGACGTATCCGTCGGATCTGCAACGCACAGACTAAACATATACGTAGTGTCCGGAGAATCCGACTCTCTCTTCGGGCGCGAATGGATAACTCCCTTCGTTGGTGAAATTAACTTGAATCGAATGTTCTCTTCGGACACGGCCATCAAATCCCTCACGAGCACCGATGTAACTGTGTATCAATCAGCGCAGCTGTCAAAACTTCTGGACAACTTCGACAGTATCTTTAGCGACGTTCCAGGTAAGCTCGTGGGACCTCCAGCGAAAGTCCATCTCAAATCAGGAGTCTCTCCAGTTTTCACGAGGGCACAGGACGTGCCCTATTGCACTTCGTGATCGGTATGCCACGGAGATCGATAAGAAACTTGCATCTGGATTCTACGAGAGAGTAGATCACTCGAGTGGGCATCGCCAACTCATATTGTCATAAAGAAGAACGGAGGTATTCGAATAACCGGCAACTATAAACCAACAGTCAACCCAAGGATGATCATTGACGAGCATCCTATACCCAAAATTGAAACGATCTTCAACAAGATGAGAGGAGCTGCCTTGTTTTGCCACCTAGACGTAACCGATGCCTACACGCACCTGCCAATCGATGATGAGTTCCGCCATGTGCTCACTCTCAACACTCCGACGCACGGACTCATTCGTCCTACGAGAGCCGTGTATGGAGCTGCCAGTATCCCAGCCATTTGGCAGCGACGTATGGAGTCCATTCTTCAAGGGTTGACCCACGTTGTCAGCTTTTACGACGATGTCATTGTTTTTGCAAACAACTTCGACGAGCTGCTGCTTGCTCTTACCGCAACGATGGACAGGATGAAGCAAAATAGTCTGCGACTGAACCGATCAAAATGCATCTTCGCTACGTCATCGCTTGAATGCCTAGGTCATAGGATTGATCGTCACGGCCTACACAAATCAGGAAAACACGTCGGAGCGATTCGTGATGCACCACGGCCGTCAACCCGGAAGAATTGCAGCTGTTCTTAGGTAAGGCAACCTATTATTGTGCGTTCATCCCAATCTCTCTTCAAGGGCTAAAAGTTTGCGCGACATGTTACTTGCCGATCCGTTCAAATGGACACCCGAAGCAAACAAGGCCTATTATGACTTGAAAGAGGTTCTAGTCTCACCGCAAGTGCTCATGCAGTACGACCCATCATTACCGCTGATTCTAGCAACGGACGCCAGCAAAACTGGACTCGGTGCGGTCCTCTCGCATCGACTGAACAACGGAACGGAGCGACCAATAGCATACGCCAGCTGCGCCATGTCCGTCACAGAGCAACGATATCCGCAAATCGACAAGGAGGCTCTGGCTATAGTATGGGCGGTGAAGAAATTCTTTCATTACCTTTATGCACGTAAGTTCACGCTGATAACGGATCACAAGCCGCTCACCCAAATCCTGCATCCAGAGAAGTCGCTTCCTACGCTCTGCATCAGTCGAATGGCAAACTACGCCGATTATCTGGCTCACTTTAACTTCGACGTGGTCTATAAGCCGACCGGTCAGAACACGAATGCCGACTACTGCTCCAGAATTCCAAGCCAATCACCTTGACAGGCAATTGTCTACTCTTCGAGCATCGTGTCGTTATACCACCAACTCTTCGACAAACGATCCTAAACGACCTGCACGTTGCTCACATCGGAATCGTTAAAATGAAAGGCATGGCACGTTCTTTTGTGTATTGGCCAGGAATAGATGCAGATATCGAGGGCCTAGCAAGATCCTGCACGGAATACGCACGGCATGCACCATCACCTCCGAGGTTTAGCAGCCATCATTGGGAGTACCCAAAGGGTCCATGGGAGCGCATCCATGTTGATTATGCTGGCCCAGTAGCGGGAGCAATGCTGCTGGTCATTGTGGATGCGTATAGCAAATGGGTCGAAGTTCAAATAACCAACTCAACTACAGCTGCTGCAACTGTCAATCTTCTCGACGGATTATTCGCTGCCTACGGATCACCAGTAACAGTTGTGTCGGACAACGGTCCGCAGTTCACTGCCGAGGAATTCAAGTCGTTTCTCCAGCAGCGCGGGTGAAATTCCATATACTTTCTGCACCGTATCATCCGGCCACGAATGGGCAAGCCGAGCGTTACGTCCAAACCGTTGAGAGAGCTCTCAAAGCTATGGGAACGACAAAAAATTCTCTGCAAGCCAATCACCTCTATTCTTGTTTACGGACGAACGAAACTTTCGAACGAATGCAGTTCGTTCGAATCGTTTCTCCATTTAATTTTGCTTGCGTAAACGAGAATGCGCATTAGTTTTCGTTCGAAAGCGCGTTCGTACGTAAACAAGAATAAGGGTGAATATCAACGAATTCCTGCTGCAATACCGAAAAGCTCCTCATGCTGAAACTGGAGAATCACCAGCGAAATTATTTCTTGGTCGGAACATTCGGACTCGGATGGATCTCGTCAAGCCGCAAGATATCAGCACGAAGACAGCCGAAAAACAACGAGCATCGTTTGAATCAACATTCCGTTCTTTCACACCGGGACAGCGAGTCTACTGCCTTTATGGGAATCTTCGGATGGACAAGTGGATTTTAGGAGTTGTTGCTTCTCGTTTGGGTGATTTGCACTATGACATTGTCTACGAAGGAAAACATCTGAAACGTCATGTTGATCAAATGCGACGTTTCTATGACAACGAGTGCACCCATCCGTCAAGCGGATCAAGATCATACGAAACAGGTGAGCAATCTCGTCGAATGCATTTTCACGGAGGCATCGTGACGTCTCAAGAATCGCAACTCGAACAAGAGACCAGTTCAATGTCGGGGGCGTCTACCGATGGGTTCGATACGCCAGGAGCACGGTTCCTCACCCCTTGTAGTAGTGCAGAGCGTTCACGTGAAAGTTCACCACTGATATTGCGCCGTTCGGAGAGACAACGTCGCCCACCTCTGAGATTTTCTCCATAGTGCAACCATTAGAATTACTTTAGTAAAGAGAGAAGAAATATTATATATGCAATCCTATCAATTTTAAACACACAACTTTTTTTAGTGTATACGAGCTGTCAGTTGAATGTAAAATAAAAAAGCCGCGTGTCGCAAAGTTAACGCGTCCGGTATCATTTCGCGGTTTATCTTTAAAAGTAATAAATCTCCTGTAAAGTTAGCGGTAAACGATTTGTTTCAAATTTCTTTATTCCGGGTGAACACCTGCAAACACGACAAGGTCCGAGCTCTATGACAGACAAAGAAAAAAAAATAGTCACTGAGTAGATAAAAGTTAGCGTGTACGATTTTCGTTTCTTTTCTGAGTTTGTTCTAAGAGATGTTCTAAGAGTGGTGAGTGAAAGATGTTTTCCTCCACAAATTACGGAAAAATTATTCTCCTTCGACCCAAAAACGCTCGATTTCGTCTCATCGAACTTAAACTGAAATTGGAAGTCACTATTTGGTCACTTTTTCTGCAACTGAAAGTCACTATTTGGTCCCTTTTTTCGTCAGCTTTGGTCACTAGAGTTACTATTTTGAGTGGCTTCGATCGCTACCAGCCCTGTTATTTGTTACATGTTGGTAGTTAATCTTTATGTTTGTTATAAAATAATTGTAACGTGGGGCTTGTTACACACTTTATTATGGTGAAAACGTGAACGGAACGAATCGCAATGTTCACAACACTTCTAGAGCACACCAAGAACTTCCGTTTAGAGGTTGTTGCGATGATTTTTGGCATTTATATCTCTTGCTAGATTTTTTTTTTTCAATATTGAAAACATCCCCAAAATACTGAATCGACTTGAGCCACCATTACATACCCCCACTGAGAAATTGCTGCCTCGCTGCTTAGTGTTGTTCAGCACTTCCACAGTTATTAGCCGCGACGTTTCTAAGCCAAGTTACCATTTTTGCATTCTTGTATCATGAGGCTAATACGATGATACTTTTATGACCAGGGAAATCGAGACAATTTCCAAACCGAAAATAGCTTCTCAAATAAAGATACTCTGCCTCAATGTTGGGAACAATTTTGGAATAAATTTGAAGAGTGTCATGAAAGCAATATGAAACCTAGAGAAGAAACTTATTTCTAAAGAAAGGCTATGAAAAAATAATGCAAAATGATGCTATCAAAAATGGGTGTTAATGTCCTTAAACAAATATTGTCTGTTTCCTTGGTAACAAAACGCGCCGACCATTTTTTAGGCACTATCAAAATCGTCGCCAACATCTTTATTCTAAAATTATGTTAGTTTTATTAGTAAATAATGTCAATCTGCATTAAAAACAGGGCTCAATTTTGGGAAATAATGTGATTATTGAGTATATAAAATTTTGTTCACAGTTGATTTGACAGATCTTATGGCCATTTCTGCTGGCGACGATTTTGGCGTCAATTTGTTTTGCGACGATTTCAAATCGTCGCGGCCGATAAGGTGGGAAATTGATAATATATTTTCGACAAGTTTTTGAAATTCATGAAAAAAATATTTAGAGTGGAATGTCTTCACTTATCATAAGACAAATTTGTACTATCCCATTTAATTCCACTACTTAACTGTAACTTAACAGATACGTATTTTGACCTTAACAGTAAGACCATCTTCAGTGTCTCGTACTTGACTCGATTTGATTGAAAATTCATTGAAAAACAATCTGAATTCCAGAACTTAAAAGATTTTTTTTCTCAATTTTCTATTAGAGTATTCACTTTTATTCTTGTTTACGTACGAACGCGCTTTCGAACGAAAGCTGATGCGCATTCTCGTTTACGCCAGCAAAATCAAATGGGGAAACGATTCGAACGAACTGCATTCGTTCGAAAGTTTCGTTCGTCCGTAAACAAGAATGGGGGTGATTAGCTTTTGGCTGGTCAGAAACATAAATCAATCATCTTAAAGCTAACAGAATCTTGAGTCTCCATACAGCGTTAAAGGACGAAAGTTGCGTCTCTTTCTAGTAAAATTTTGAAACTTTTATAATCCTTACTCTCCACGTAAATTCTTAAATTAAAAAATACGGCAATGAAATTTTATTATTTGCCAAATAACATGAATAGCAGACTTTTGAGGTAACTTCAAGCACCGCCATCGGGGGTGACCTTGGGTCAAATGGGGGTGAGAATGGGTCACTGTTTCAAAGACTTAGAATGCTTATTGAATAGATTGAATGTATCTGAGCGCAAGAAGACTCAAATATAAGAGACCGTTTTGAACGATTTTGCTATCCGAGCTCCAGGCTGCCGGTGAGAGCGATGACCCATTCTCACCCCCCAGACCCATTGTCACCTTCGATGGCGGTATTAGGTTGTAAAACATAACTCAAAGGCCAAAGAACTCTCAAGACTCTGTCTAAAATAATTAAATAATCCGAGGTTATTTCTGAAACAAAAGTAAATCATTTGAACCGAATGATTTCGCGGCAAATCACCACACATACCACATAAAGCTAAACTTTCAAAATTGATGACATTTCAGAAGAAACTTAAGCTTCTGCATCAAACACAAGAACTTTCATTTGAAATATAATCCCAGAAAAACGATTACAGTGTTAGTTTAGTTATAATATAAAAAAGGACTAAAAAATTTGTAGACAGATCAGTTGAACTTGACTGACTAACTTCCAAATTTAAAAAAAATCGTTCTAGGAAAACACGTGATCATGGGAGGAAGGGTCAGCAAATGACCACGATAAACCAAAAGGGGTTAGAAATCTGCAAATCTGGTCAAAGTAATAGCTATTCAAAGGCCTGCGAAACCAGCGTCTAATCACAGTTCATATCGACCGGTTGCCAGGCTATCATGCATGTGAAAATTATTGGAGCAAATTATCCTTTCAAAAATCGGCCATTGTGCCTTTCTAGCACATTATGAAAATGAGAAAAACACATGAGAGAGGTTGAAATAACACTTTAAAGGAATAGATTCCCTTATTTCCATCAATTCGTATCTATTTGCGGTCATTTGAATGCACTGTAACAATTTCTGAAAAAATAATTTTGGATTTTTCTCCAAGGGAGGACCAAAAACAATGTTTTTCCAATAACTCTAGAACTCAATAGCCGATTGGGCGAGTTTTTCATAGGGAACAACAAGACCGCATTCTGCGTCGATTGCACTTTGTGGCGAGCTCGGATGATGCTAAGTACTAAAAAGTGTGCCTCACATGTTTGTACATGTACACACACACATACATACAAAAATACATATACACATACAGGCATCACCTCAATTCGTCGAGGTGAGTCGGTTGATTTATAACACTATGGGTCTCCGCGCCTTATTTAAAAAGTTCGATTTTGGAGTGATCCTATAGGATCGGATCTTTCCGATAGCCTTTACGTATACTTAATATACGAAAAAGGCAAAAAGGAGTCATCAAATAAAGATAATTTACGCGGGTGAGGGGGCTAAGTCTCCCAAAGGAACAAGTCTCCCCATCGCAGCCCAAGTAGGGATTAGTGGGTAGGGTCAGTTACGACTGGAAGAGTTCCAGATTTCGGATTGTAATACACAAGACACGTGTTGCAAGAAAATCACCTCGAGTGGGTACATAGCTATGTAACGAGTCACCACATCACTAGGTTGATGAATATTACACAAATTAGATTTTAAAATACTCAATTTGAATAAATATCAATTTCAAACTAAAATAGTTCATTAGCAAGGGGCTGCAACTAAAAACGTGGGCGTTGTTGGAAGGGTACAAAATAAAATTATATTGACGGCTTTGTAGCGACGTACCTATAGTAAATCGCATCATACAGCTGCTGACCCGAAATTTATTCCTCATACTCTACTTCCATCGGTCTGTCACAAGCGTCACGAGTGCATACAGCTGATCACGAACCATGACTTTATTTTTGCTTTGTGAAACTCTGTCAATTTCCACCAGTTCAGTACGCACACTCCTATACGCAAACCGAGCATATCACAATCCTTAGGCACGTAAAAACATTAGTCTAGCACGTTATTAAATCATCGTTATCAGCAATATAGCTAGACATAAGTAAGGTGGTGCATTTGAAGTTCAAGTTAGAGGACTGAAAGCATTATAGGCAGAAACGATGATTGCACGAGCAAAGCGAATGCCTTTCTTCGATGTAGGCTTGGCATAGACATATGATGCAAAATAACATTGCTGTATGGTATAAGGAGGAAATCTAGTGTAGTTGTAGTACGATTGCACACTCTACATCGTCAGGTAAGCGAGTGAAGTCAAAGTGAAAGAACGTAGCACAAAGCACAAAGATGACTTAGAAATGTTTTTGTAGTTACTGAGTCTAGATATCAATTTCAGATCGCTGGTTTTTGTAGTTCTTTGGTTTTCGGTGGGGACAGTCGGATTTGTGAGCATTGTACAATGTGACTTTCTTCGTCAAAGGAAGAAAATAAAAAGCGGTAAGCTAATGGATTCAATAATAATTTACGATTGGAGAACTACTAATGATGTACGCTCGATAGACAATGGACATGCATTACGATGAAGACATTTCGAAAAACCCTTTTTATCGAAAGCTTCAAAGTGATCATCAAATCTTCCTGGAAACGGCGCCTATCGAAGGATGGATTATCTGTGTGCCTCGTAGTGGAACCATCAATGACAGATGCCTAGCGGATCAAGAGTTTCTTCTCGCTCAAATACTTGTTCCGAATGAAGAGCTTCCGGAGACGCATTTTACCAATCTGAGCTGTGCCGATATACGCCTTAATGGGCGTCAACTGGTCACTGGCGGGTTGAAAGCAACTATTCTTTTCGAAGAGGTGTTCTACACTAATGGACTGAAATACAAAGTATGGTGTGTTGAACGACCGCTATGTGATACTCGCCGTTATGGAGTTATAATCGAAGACGATTTCGGCAGCCTTACAACCATCAGAAAGCTACAAGACGCAGTGGAATTCATTCGATCAGTAGCAAAGCCACGATATGTGTTTTCCAAAATCGATTCGGCAGTACAAAGCTTCACCAAATGCAGATCTGATTTCAGCAAATGGAATCTCAAACAGTACAAAGAAGATGTTAAAAAGTTATACATAAATTGTTTAGATATTATGCTACAAAACCGCAAACTGAAAGATCGATGCCAGAAAGATGCCCATCTGAAACGCAATGTCAAACTTGCCGTAGAGACATACATGATGGACAAGTTATATGACCATGTTGCAGATGTGATCAACGTATGTCTAGGAGATCAGGTTGAATCCTTCAACAAAACGATTCGTAACCTGTCGGACATTCACATCACCGAGATGAACCTGAAACGAAGCTACACTGACGTAATCCCCGCGGTCAAGAAGGAACTGTTGCGGATCGACGATTGTCGCACAGCTATTGATAAGAGCGCTTGTTTGAGGAAAGCTTTCGAGATTATTGCCCGCGAACGCGCCACTTTGGTGAAGCACGGTGTTGACCCAAACCTGATGGCGACGATGGACGATATAATCCCATTGTTGATATTCGTTATCACGAAAACGGGTGAGTAATAATGCACACTATATAGGTACAATGTTTGTAGCGGATATTGCGATGCAAATCGCATTGAACAATCGTAGCGTTTATAACAGTCACATAATATTGTCAGCACTAGTTTCTAGTGAAAGTAAAGTCAGAATCAGCGAATATAAAACTAACAATGCCAGTGAGAGCGACATTGTCGTCTGTTAGGATGGAACTCAACTTCAACAAGCGATTGTTCCAAACTACAACAGACAATGATTATCTGCAAGACATCTTAGAAAGTACCTGATTCTCTATGAGATTTTGGTTTAAAAATTGATTAGTTGTGAATTTTAAGACCAAAGCATTGCCACATGATTTGCTTTTGAAATATTCATATACCTAAACCACAGTTTGTCACCATTATTTGTTTCAGTAAAAATAAAACGCAATATACTTTCTTTATACTCTGCATATAGGGACAAAGACATTTTCACTGACCTTTTTTGTTTGGGCAATAGGGGTAGCGGAGGAAAAGTGAACAGGCGGGCGCGGGGAAAGTGGGTAACAGCTTGTTTATCCCATATTTATTGATTTCTGAAATTTTTTTTTTTTCATGTAACACCATGATTTAAGCATTTCATGCTCTACCAGCTATTTTAAATCATGAAATAACTACTTAACAGCTAGATTTTAGTCAAAACACTGTGGCATTTAAGCCATGAAAACTCTGAGTTAGTTCTAAACGAAAATATTGTTTACATTGTTCATTAGGCTTGTTACGAAGCGGTACTAGTTGATGTAAAATAGCTTTTTTATTTTTATTTTTCTCTGGGTTCAGGTGTGATTTGAAAAACATGTAACAATGGGGGTAAATTGGTCATGTCGTCTAAGGGTAAAGTGAGCAATGTTCTGACAGAGAAATAGAGAGGAACTAGCTCAAATTTTACCCTGAATCGATTCGGTTGACAGTGGGATCATTTATAAATCAGATTTAGACTGTGTAGAAGGAAGTGAATAGAAGGGAGATCTGGTCATTTACGCTCCATACACAGTATCGTACAATTTATACATTTGTAAGCGAATATTTCCATAAACTGCACCACGTTCACGTAAACGGCCATATCACAGATGTTTGTCATCCGATCTGTGATATCAACATATCAATCAACTCAGTAAAAGCTCTAGTTTCTGTAAAAAAAATATAATTAGGGCCAATATTTCACCCATGTAAATAATATAGGGGCACAAAAACTTGCATTTTTGACATGATCTCAAACAATCAATTTCTTTTGCGTTCAGAACATGATTTTGAACCAGTTTTTCAAAACTAGATGAATTTCCTGTCGAACTCTTCCAAAACCAAAGAAACCGGTTGATATTTTACAGAGTCAAATGAATTTTGATAACATTTTGCCAGCCCTTTCATTTTGTTCAACCTCGGATCGTCTGCTTGTCTGTGATAAAACGAAGAATTATCGCCAGCAAAAGATGTTCCGGACAGCGACGACAGCGACAATGTGTATCTTGTAACTAAAATATCTTTTTATAGACACCATAGATTCCATAGACGAGCGCAGGCACGGTTGGGTCATTTCGATTAAGTGTGTTTTTTCCACTTTTTCACAGTGTACCACGCGAATTTGACGTCACACGCTACGTTGCTTGGATTGTAACATTTTGAAAATTATTATAAATATGTATTTGTTTTAAAATATTTTAACCGACTTATTTGCATTATTCACAAGATGGTTTACTTTTCCACCAACTGACCATTTTACCCCGCCCAAAACAAAATTGAAGTATTTTGAACTAATTATTAATGATCAAAATAAATAACATATTTAAATTTTTTTTTTTAATTTTTTCAGAACGGGCTTTGATAACCAATACGATAAGCATTGACACACCTGCATTGAACAATGCAACATCTTGATAGCCACTTGATAAACAACAGCAGTTTTTAGAGTCTCCAATTTACCCCCACCGCACCACCCCTACACATAGGGGCCCTCCTTAGCCTAGCGGTAAGACGCGCGGCTACAAAGGAAGATCAAACAAGACCATGCTGAGGGTGGCTGGGTTCGATTCCCGGTGCCGGTCTGGCCAATTTTCGGATTGGAAATTGTCTCGATTTCCCTAGGCATGAAAGTATCATCGTGTTAGTCTCATACGAATGCAAAAATGGTATCTTGGCTTAGAAACCTCGCAGTTACTAACTGTGGAAGTGCTGAATGAACAGTAAGCTTTTTTAAATTTATTTTTTTAATAAGAATTTTTTTTTTTATAGAATTTGAAGCATAATACGATAAATTGTTACGTAGTGTAAAGTTTAAATTATTACATAGAAACCAAAAAATTTAGAAAAAAAATAGAGTTTATTTTACTGGTTGTAGGTTGTTTGGCCTAAAGTCTTATTTATTATCAGACTAAGGACAGAGTGGCCTGTGCTGCACATAAAAGACTTCTCCATTCAACTCGGTCCATGGCTGCACTTCGCCAACCATGCAGTCTGCGGAGGGTCCGCAAATCGTCCTCCACCTGATCGATCCACCTTACCTGCTGTGCACCTCGCCTCTTGTTCCCGTCGGATCGTTGTCGAGAACCATTTTCACCGAATTACTGTCCGACCTTCTGGCTACGTGCCCGGCCCACCGCAATCTTCCGATTTTCGCGGTGTGAACGATGGATGGTTCTCCCAAAAGCTGATGCAACTCGTGGTTCATTCGCCTCCTCCACGTACCGTCCGCCATCTGCACCCCACCATAGATGGTACGCAACACTTTCCTTTCAAAAACTCCCAGTGCGCGTTGGTCCTCCACGAGCATCGTCCAGGTTTCCTGTCCGTAGAGAACTACCGGTCTTCTAAACGTTTTGTAGATAGCCAGTTTGGTACGGCGGCGAACTCTATTCGAGCGGAGCGTCTTGCGGAGTCCAAAGTACATACGATTTCTAGCCACTATGCGCCTCCGAATTTCTCTGCTGGTATCGTTATCGGCGGTCACCAGTGAGCCCAAGTACACGAATTCTTCAACCACCTCGATTTCGTCACCACCGATAGAAACTCGTGGTGGGTGGCTTACATTGACCTCTCTTGAGCCTCTTCCTATCATGTACTTCGTCTTCGACGTGTTGATGACTAGTCCAATCCGTTTAGCTTCGCTTTTCAATCTGATGTAGGCTTCCTCCATCCTCTCAAAGTTACGTGCCATGATATCAATGTCGTCGGCGAAACCAAATAATTGGACGGACTTCGTGAAAATCATAAAGTCGTTTGGCATAATTTAAAAAATGTAAATATTTGTTTGTCTTTATATTTGAAAATGTTGATATTTTTGCCTTTCTCGTATATTTTAATGCTACATTTGAAAATCCACATTACTGTTATTGGTGTAAAATAACATTTACCGATAGCTTTCGTCAGTCTCATATGATTAAAATGTGAAAAATGGAGTATTAAATAAAAGTCGGATTTTGGACAACTACTGCTTTTTAATTTATTTTAAAATATTATGAATCAATATTCTATATGTAGTTTGAATGTCATGAATATTATTGTTTTAATACAATAAAAGATTATGGTGATAACTTTAAAATATTTTTCTAACTTCTTATACGGAGAATGAAAATTACGCTTCAAAATTTTGAAATTTCCACACCAATAAAATTGTGTCACAAGGTGCCCCGTTTCGCAAGTGCGTTCGTTTTGTTTTTTTCTTGTAATCTTGTAATCTTGTAATATCAACGCACCCTCTGACCATAGCCTATCTGCGTTGTATTTAAATACCGCTGAGCGATACGTCTACTGGGCAACACGTCCGGTGTGCACTGCACTAAGATCTCCTTAGATGCAACCGGACCGAGATCTTACTTAAGGCTCCCAAGGGTCCGTTCCGTTGTGATATGTTGCCATAAAATAGAGATATATGCACTTGCTTTTCTAATCTACGGGAATATTTAAATTTACTAATGATATTGATTAGTGACAAGTAAATTCATTCATCGATCAGATTAGAACGAGCTCAGTGCAATTAAAATATAAACGCAATACTTATCTGCAATTCACAGAAGATGTTGGGATTGTCCTTGAAGTAATCACGTTGTGAACACAGACTTCCTGTATTGACGGTGGTTGTTATGAATATGAATACCACTGCTGATACCGGAACAATAAGATTTTCTTCATCACTGGTCGTCTGAAAGAATTGGGCCGCTTTCACTCGCCGGCCCGCAAAACATTAGTAAGTAATTAATCTTACTACAAAGACAAAAATACAGTTCTAATAATTCTGTCTTATTAATTAATCACACATGCCCATCTGATACTCAACTTAACCAAAAACATATCCTCAATACTTAATAAAATGATAACTGTATATAGTTTCTATTATTGTCCATATATACCTACTATTCAATCTAGGATTCCAAATCGGATAAATTAATTCAGTTGCTAACTAAAAGCTTATCCTCAACGCTTTGGCTGTCAATAGTCTCCACAATATGCACCTTAAAGGTTATAACTTTGTTCAATCCTACATCTGTTTATATTAAAACTCAATCCTAACTGCCCCGAAACCGCTTTCAACACATAACTGCCCCGAGCACAGCCACTACATGCGACCCACAGGACCCCAATCGAGGACGACCTACACTATACCGTTGTGAGCTTACACCCTCTCCTGGGCTGTGCGACGCTGAAAACATGCTCCTAACGTTTGATGCCTAAAAATAAAAATAATTAAACTAATTACACTAAATCTTACACTTTTGATCGAACCCGGTTGACATTCGCGTTAAACAATGTGTTCCATGAGTGCTGATCACTCATGATAACGCCCCGAATCGGCGAATAAAATTCAGTTTAACGCAGAGTTTAAACCCTCTCTTGCGCTAAGTAATGCTGAAAACCTAACTTCTAGGAATTCGATTCGTAGAAACAAATTATACTGAAATTGGTGCGTGGCAAAATAAGTTATACTATTAGCTAATTTAGTTAAACCCTGACTACCCCACATTATACTGGCCCGTTTGGAGTCATCCAGTGGCACTTGGTCTTAGCATTCGTTTTCTTTTTAAATTCTATAACAATTCACCACGCTTACCCCCATATTAGTAATATGTAGAACGAATGCTTGACTATTCCCAACAAACATTCACTAGTTGAACAAACATCAGTGTGATGATTTAATTCAGCGCTGTATTGAATTATGTCTGTACTATTTCTTATCATAACTTCTGTTCAAGCTTTGTTCACACAATTCTGGCGAAGTTATACAACTACATCATCTCATTTTGAAAAACAACTTTATTAACTGATTCGTTAAACCTTTAATAAGCATTTTACTAAGCCTCAATTCAGCTACATGTGAATTCTTCGAAAATAATAACGCATAGAAGGTAACATCAGTAAGATCTCCAATGAACGTATTTTGAAGCAATTGCTATTTTCATATATGTAATCATTTTAAAATTTTCCTAAATCGGGTCTCGTACTGCTGTCATTTGATCATCCGCCGGTAACGTTGTCATCCGCGCCATCCTTGATTTGTTAGATATGGCTCACTCAGTGCATAACATAAATAATCTTATTGCTGAATATGAATCATAATTGGACTCTTATTCAATAAGTCGATCTGTCAAACTACAGTTTGTTAATAACTGTACAATTTTTTATTTCAACCATTGTTCAACCAGTCATAACCATCGCACACTAGGAAAAATACGTAAAAATAATGTCGATAAACGATAAAATAAAATCCGTCCCCAATGCTATTTATGAATTTATGAAAATAAAATCAATGTATATTCGGCCTTCCTCAGAATCTTTTGATAATCGGTTGCGATATGATTGTCAAATGCTAAGATAATTTCAATTATTTCGCCGCAATAGAGATCAACATCCATTCGATAATATTGGGATTCCACACATCAAAGATTCAATAATTTTCCGATGTTATTCAACGGCGTTATGTCCGGCTTTTAGTAAATTTAGTTCCGCATGAATGCATGATTTTTTTTATTGCTCCAGCAGGTTTGTTCGTTATAATCTCCGACAGTTTAATAAATCACGAAAATAAAAAGCATGTCATGAAAATAAATCATTATTTTTCTATAAATCAAATTTCCCAGATCTAGAACCCAGATTTTCTCTCAAACTGAAAAAGCATGTTTTTCCCACTGTGCGATAGATTAGATAAATTTGAAATCCAATGGTTAAGAAGGACAAAGGTTAAGAAGGATGGCTAATGCCTGCTTATTAACTTACTATTCAAACTCAATTCGACCACCCTTTCAGAGCATCACATCATAGTCGAACAGAGAACTTTAAAAATCATTAGTTCAGTACATTGTTAAACTTCCCCAATGTGCTGAAATGTGATAAAACGAAAACGTAAGTTCGACTTCAAATAAAGGTAGTAAACAAATAAATATGCCATGTCGAATATTAGTTACATTAAATGCTGAAATGAAATCTGTCTAGCAAATTATTCAGCATCCATTTTATTCAGCTACAAAGATCACAAATAAACAATAATTCAACCTAGATGCTTATTTGTAGCTTGTCGTTGTTTGTTGGGTTACTATACTAAGTATAGTAAAAGACCGGAAGTAATAATTGGGCCAGCCACCACCGTTCCAGCCACCAGCCACCAGTGCGTTCGTTCCGTTTTTTTCACCCAAATTATCTGGTCAGTCTAGAATGTAGCATTTGTGGATTTAGGCATTAATGCTGCAATACTATTGCAATTGAAGCGCTTCACAATCACTGAGAATATTTCCACATTTGAAAAGCTCGCCAATATACCAGCACGAAACAAAAACTACCTAAATCTATTGTCCATCAGCACAAAGAGTGGTAATGGCCATTTACATGCGTTATTCTGTAACAAACACCGTAGTTGCAGTTTTCATAGTACATAGTGATAAACATTCGAAAAATATGTCAAATTCCGAAAGTGATTTTCTCGGGTTTTCCGACGACGAAATGGGACCACCACAGTGGCGTAGCCACAGGGGGGCGGATTTTGACATAACCACACCCCCCCCCCCCAAGACAAAACCTTAAGAAAAAAATTTTTTTTTCGAATTTTTTTTTCGGAAAACAATACACAAAACTATTTTTTTTTTTTTCGGAAAACAATACTGGCTACGCCACTGTACCACCATGTGAGTCTTCGTCGTCCATCAGAGAATCGTCGTCGTCGTCGTTGTTGCCGTTGATCGAAGCTATTGAGCCAAGTACGACAAAAAATGAATATGTTGCTACATCGCGTTCTGGAAGCATTCTTCCAGATGATCCAGGAGAAGGTCCTGCCGGGTTATCAAATTCAAACACTTCGAGCTCGGTGGAATTTGTGAAAAGCTAAAAAAATGCGATTTGCCAGTGTCGCAAGGGCACATTTTTTACAAAAGCAGAGGACCGGTAAGTAAAATGAACGCACGTGGGTATGAAGGTATGAACATAACTCTATCATGTATATGTAAACACATGTGTCGCATAATTAATTTTCATTATATTTTTAGATCGACGGTACGTTGTATTGGGAATGCAGATTCCGAAGCCACCGCAACCGTCCGTAACGAAAGAAATTCGTGGAAAGCAAGAAGTTGTTTCTGTCACCGAGCACAACCATGGTCCAGATCCAGTTGCTGTAGCTAAAATGAAGTACCGGAATGCATTGGAAAGAAGAACAATGGAGGATTCCAGTGGCTCCGTGAAACTGATGCGACTAGAATTAGCAAAACATCCTACTTCTGTTCAAACACGGTTGAACACAAATGCCCAACGTAAACAAGTTGAAAGAGTTCGTCACGGACTGCGAAGCGCTGAAAAAGAGCCACAGGATTTGGAAGACTTGATTATACCAGACCGTTATAAAACCACCATTAGCAACAATATTGCTGATTGTGTAGAAGGCGAGGATCGTATTTTGATTTTCGGTACCGTTTTGCTGCGAATTGCCGGACGCTTCGAAAGCCGGAAACTTCAATTGTTATTTGACTTTATTTACCATCTCAACAAGTATTTCTTGGGTTATCAGTGCAGGGAACGATTCTTAGACTTGAAACCATTTATCAAATGTAAGTAATCCGTGATCTGTGGTAAAAACTTGTAAAAGTTGAAGGCATGTCATAATCAACGGTGAATTTCGTTTTTCTGAGAATGCTGCTCAACTTTACTCACTCAACATTAGAAAAACTAAGCTCATATTTTCTATATTCTATCATTTGCCCATATACCCGTTATTAGTAATTTATAACCATAGTATGATAGCACTCTTAGTCATGAATTAGAGAAATTGCTTGGGAATTCATAGTTTTATAATTTTTATTACATTTTCTGTATGTCCGGACTTCGAGGCAAGTTTTTACAATTGCTTCGATTTCCGGACATGCTGAAATGATGTTAAATAACTGTTAATCAGTTAAGTTAATTTAAATCAAATGATTCGTAATGAGTAAGCGTTGTTGCAAGTTCATTAAATTTGAGTTGCTACACCCTAAAAGGAACATTGCTTGCTCTCAGCTTATCGATATATACTTATACACATATTGTAAATGATATCACTTTATTAATTGTACACAAGTAGCAAAACTTGCCTTCAGTTTCTAGTGAAAGGTTGTCTTCAAATGTATTTTTTAACCATTCACTTTTTTGTAGAAAAAAAAAAACAAGTTCGTAAAATTAGCTTTTTAACAGAATTGTATAAAAAGACACGTTGTGAACGACACCCGCCAAATAAAAAACTCAACTTTTCTCGGACACGCCCGCATGAATTCAATTGTTCAATCACTCCTTTCAATCCTTGATTTCTAATAGCAAAGTGAAACGGATTTCAAAAGACACATAAATTCCACTAATGTCTTTATTTCGAAGTATATCTTAACAATAATAAGATAATGCATAATTTTAATTCTCCGATGTTCATCCCATCAAAAACAAAAAAATTAAAAGGTGTTTGATTTATTTATTATTTTTGTGTTTTTTCCGCAGTTGATGAAAAATCGACGAATTTGGTGCCGTATTTCTTTGCTTCGCGATGAGAGGAACATATATTCAGTGAGATGGAAATCGAGACAGTTCCCTCTATCATATTTATTTCTGGTATTATTGATCTACTTTGAAAGGGGAGAGGGGGGAGATTCTATGAAATTATTAGATTCCCATTGTTGCAATGCAGTTAAATGATCCCGCTTGGTTTCAAAGGCTGCTTTTTGGTAGCTGGTCAATCTCAGAGCAGAAACTTCGGATGATACACACAACCGGGGGATGCCAGATTTCCATACAAATCTGTATAGAAACCATACTTTACGGATTTATATTAATCGAGAAATATGAATGCTTTATGCTAGCTGTCTTTGAACGGATTAAATTGGCTATTTGAGAATCAATATAGGCCAAACTCGAGGTGTCCGGAAATTCGAAGCAAAATTGTCCGGTATTTGAAGCATCCCTTATACTGTGTCCGGATTTCGAATCAAGCGATGCTCAATGTTTTCGATTATATTAGCTATTTCATGCATACAAAATGTCATTTTCAGTACACTACAGCAAATTTGATAAGTTAATCTTGACAGGGTGTGTTATCACTCAGTGTCAGGTACTTAATTCCGTTTGAAATATTGAAATGAAAATTCATCAGTGCTTAGGTGTCCGGACTTCGAGTCAAAACGGTAGTAACGAAAACTTGAAGCGATTGTCGAAGGCTGACGCTACATTCTATACTGTACCAGGGATAGTCCGATAGCTACTAACCATTCATGGCAGTTGTGCGTCCAGTCACCAACACGTATTCCCAGCCATCTATGCATAGATGACCTCCAAGAGTGAAACATTGTACAGAAAACTATTGACATTAATCGCTGAAAAAGCGGAACACTTGGAACTTGATCTGGATCCACCCGTAGTCTTATCAGACTTTGATAAGGCCATTATCAACCCATGTCAAGCGGAGTTTCGACAAATTTATTCAAGTATATCCAACAGAACAACCTACAGAACGCATTTGCAAGCGATGAAGCTTTTAAGAGTATCCAACCCAGCCAGCGGAAAGAATACCAGATGCTTTTTCTGAGCTTAAAAAATCAACGCCAGCGCAGCTCAATGAATTTATGTGCTTATGTGCTTGGACGGATCAGAAAAATGGTAAAAAAAAGACGAGTTGCGAGATTAGCACCAAACTACCAACCACCTACGCTGCAGTCTATCTATTCGAATATTCTCGAGAATATTCCAAGAACTACCAATTAAATTGAAAGATGGCATTCCCGAAGGAACAAAGTGGTAGGGAGCTCTGTTAGTATGTTTACAATGTTGGAAGAATTTCGTATAGAAGAAAATTACAATAATGAACAAATTCTATTTCTGGAACTACTAGTAAGCAGATGAAAGCTGCCAGCATTCTCAACGATGAAGCTTTGTAGAAAATTGTCATAAATTTCGGTAAATATACAGAAGAAGATTGTATTATAGCGATCTCCATATATTTGAATCCCAAACCACAAACTAATTAATTGAGAGCCGAAGAAGTTATTATTTTAATAAAATCAACATGAATACATATTTAATGGATTTTTATTAATACCCAGACTATAATGTACTATTTTGAATTTTATAGTTTTGATTCGTTGACATCGTATAGGAAACATACAATCTTTACACCCCCATATATTTTGGTAAGAAATCGTAAAAAAAATGAACAACCCACCCCCTTTTGCGTTATATGAATGAAATATGTTTTATTTATATGGATGGTAAGAAAATACTAAGCCCCCCTTTCCCATATAAATGCTTACGTAATTAGTGTACGGCTTTGTTTGATTTCTGCATTTTTAAGCCCCAAACGTAATACAACGGAACGGCGACGGAAACGGAAAATTTGACAGAAAATATATGGGCTAACTGTCAAATTTTCCCTTTCCGTTGCCGTTCCGTTGTATTGCGTTTGGGGCTTTACACTCCTTGGTCAGGATAGATTGACGAACATATGATTGTGTTTTAAATTGAATCTACTGCAATAATGAAACTTTCCTTTTTTGATGCCCTAAAATATAACATATTTATAAACCTGATTAATCCACCTAGCGGTAATGGCGCCTTTAAAAAAACATTACTTTTGAGCCCATATCTGACCGAATTTCAAACCGTCGAATGTAACTTGTTGCGAGTAAAATCCGATAAGAGTACCTATGTGCTAAAAAATGAGTGAGTTTTGCGCACATACATACATACACACGCACACACAGACGACACCTCAGTTCGTCAAGCTAAGTCGATTGGTATATACCACTATGGATCTTCAAGTTTTAGAGTAATCCTATAATATCCTTTACGTACACTTAGTGTAGGAAAAAGCCAAGAGCAGTGATAGAAAGTTTGCAATGTTCTCTACATATACAGTTTTATTATAAGCATATTCAACATACCTATTCAGTTTGATTTGATCAAAATTTGCAATGCGTTGCGCACTTGGTTTACGCAGATGCAGAATTCTGTACTTATTTATTTTCAACATATTGAACAGTTTAAAACATCAGCTAACTCCTCTCTTTCATATTCTTCAAACAGGTCTCACAAACTGGATAATGAATATGACGTTTCTCAAAGAATTTCAACTAAGCGAAGCAACATCACAAATATCAAAAGATAAATATGGCCAAAACACGTATCTTATAACGACTTTAGAGGCAGTCATTGTCTACATCAGTTGCTGCAGTATCGAGCGATCCCAACGCTTAGGAATAGACCTGATGTCGTGCGAGGATATACAACTGAAGAAATATGCTGAAATGAGCTTCAAAAATGCGGATCAATTCCTAAACTATCTGTTTGCCTTGATGAAAAACAACGAAGAAGACGACATACTGAGTATATTCCAGGACTTCAACAATACAAGCGTGTCTTTACTTGAATGTGCCAACAAAAAGTGTCATCCTCTGTGTAGCTGTATAAGATGTGAATCGTTACCTTATCAGCCACACATTGACGATCGTAACCATAATGGATTGGCCGCAATCCATCTCGCAGCTACTCTCGGAAGTCCAAAATTGCTCACCCTCATTCTGAATCTCAAACCGAATGTGGATGCGGTGGATGCAAAGAATTGGACTGCTCTGCACTATGCGGCGGCAAATGGTCATCAAAATCTGCTTCTATTGCTTCTCCATTCCGGAATCAACATCAATAGCACGAGTAACGATCAACACACATCGCTTCATTTAGCTTGTCTAAACGGCCACAGTGGATGTGTGAAAGCTTTGCTATACTTTTCAGAGCACATGAAAATACATGTTGATATCGATGCACAAACGAAGCTTGGACAAACTGCGCTGCATTATGCCGCTAAATGGGGGTTTTCTGATATCGTAGAAACACTGTTGGAACACTCTGCTACGGTGAACGTAACGAATCGTGTAGGTGCAACTCCCGCTAAATATGCTCATAATTCTAAGATCATGAAAATGTTGAAGGATGCACATGCAGAAGAGCTGAAGCGACGGCAATCCTCTGATTGCTGTCCTGTTGGCAACGAGAACTATGTCCTAATCTCCGATGATGACCTTTTGGACGACGAAGTCTTTCTGGAATACCGCAACATTGATGAAATGAAGCGGATCGATAAGGCAGTGAGCGCAATAGCCGCATACGATACCAAGTTGGCTTGCTATTACTTGGGCCTGGAAGTCTTCCCATCATCCCCTTTGATTAACAACCTACAACCGAAAGACTACTCTTCCGAAAAAATATGCCATCCGCTTTGTACCTGCCAACGATGTCTGAACGACTCTGCAGACTTCTACACTCTCCTGAGAAAGCCATTCACTTCGCAATCGATTGCACCCATCAAGATCAACCTCAACGTCACCAATGGAGACGGCTGCACCGCGTTGCATATAGCAGCCATCAGCGGCAATTTAGACATGATCAACATATTGCTAGATCATCGGGCCAGCGTCATTGTTAGGAACAAATCCGGTTGCACGGCGTTGCATCTAGCTTGCCGCGAGCGTCGGCTGAACGTGATCAAGCTGCTCATTAGTCGCTGCCGCAGCGAAGACATTGTTGACCTGAAGGACTGTCGTGGAGACACTCCACTGCACTACGCAGTCGAGCAGAATCAACTACGAATCGTGGAGATTTTGCTTAGTGCCAAAGCGGATAAGAGTCTGCGGAACCTGGCCGGCCAGCGACCGATCGACATTGCTCGAGAGCGACTCTTTTTTAATGTGATCAATGTGTTGGAGAGGAAATGGTATTGAGAGCGTCTGCGGCACCGGAACCTATCATCACCAATGTATATCTAATTTATTGCAACTGAAACATATCTGTTTCAACGTTCTACTTAAAAATATTAGTCTTGAACCTGTTTAACGTTACTTATAGTGCGAAATTTATTAATATATAATAATAAGTACAAAAGCTGATTCTTTGTTTTTCATTTAGAGAGGATGGATTTGAGTGACCTAATAGAGAAATCCAGAATAATGTTAAAAAATGGATAACATTCGTCCAACGAAGGAAAAGGAATTCCGAATAGGCGGTGTAGGGTATATGGCTCAAACGGTATATTGTTCATAGTTTGTTACATCAACAGACGACTGTATAGGTAGAATTATACGGTTTGAACATATCGAAAAATGTAAATAAGTCGCACTGCCTCTAAGAACCTGTATGGACACAGTGAGTTGCTATTGGCTCTGTATTGAGCCCAGTGAACTTGGTAGACCAATTGGTATCAACTCCTGAATGATTTTGAGAGCTTAAAACATCTAGTTCGGAGATAACTAGATCTAAAATCATGCACATGGCCTCTAAGGGCCTGTATGGACACCATGGGTTGCTATCGGCTTCGTATTGAGCCCAGTAGGCCAATTGGCCTCAACTACAGAATGATTTGGAGAACATCTGGTAATATATGGACACCACGGGTTGCTATCGGCTTTGTATTGAGCCCAGTAGACTTGGTAGACCAATTGATCTGAACATCTAAACCATAAACCATGCGCAATGCCTCTAAGAGGCCGTTTGGATACCATGGGTTGCTATTGGCTCTGTATTGAGAACTAGCCTAAGTAGACCAATTGGTCTCATCTTCAGAATTATTTGGAAAACTTAGAATATTTGGATTGGACATAGCGAAATCGTAAATCATGCGCATGGCCTTTAAGGGCATTTATGGACACCATGGGATACTATTGGTTTTCTGCCAAGCGGGATTGACCTGGTAGACTGAAGTTCTGAACTGTAGAGTGGTTTGGAGAACCTAGATTACAGAATGTAGGTGTGACCGATCAACAATCAGAGGTAGTTTCATGTCAAAGACGAGGTACATGATAGGAAGATGCTCAAGCGAGGGCTATCTTTGCCACTTACCATGAGTATCTATCAGTGGTGACGAAATCGAAGTGGTTGAAGAATTCATGTACTTGTACTCATTGATAACAGCCGAAAATGATACCAGCAGACACTGTTACCGTATAAGGTAACAATAAGCCTACGAACTGACAATACCCCAACTATATTGCATCATAAAAACACAGTACTAAACCAGAAATGTGAGACTTTGCATGTACAGGGGTTAGACAAAAAGGTTGAGATAGGCAAAATTTTGTCAATGTTCAAATCAGCATAACTTTGGGTAGAAAAATCCGATTTCGATAAAATTGGGACCATCGGACGTGGAAACTCTTCTAGTATACTTTCCCCATGCAAAATCAGTGATAGATCCTTGGCCACCGGAGATGTTCCGGGTTTTCCAAGGGTATGTTAAAAATGCATTTTTTCTTCTGCTTGTTATTTTATGTGACGTTTACTGCCATAATGTTTTATGCTTTCCCCAGAAACTAGAACTAATATGCTGGCCAATGCTAGCTGCAGATTCAAAATACATTAGGTATACGCAGAGATATGACCATTTTCGTGAAAAAGGTACCGAATTGGCCATACACCCTGAATAAATGTCACTTTCGCAGAACATCCGGAACATGTTACAAATTGGCCAGAGAGTCTAACAGTCCTCAAAATATATCTTTAATAAAGATCCTATATTCATCGTCTTGGGAAAACATGAATTTTGACACCCACATATGCATGATTCCAGATGGTGCCAAAACCGGCTCCTCCTGGAAGGCCCTTGGAACCTGCTATAAGGGTGGCAGTGGACACTATCATTTTGGAAATGTTTCTGTAGTCATCGTCTCGCAAAGCCATAAATTTAGATACTCATATTTGCATTATTCCGATGTCTTATCATTTCATCATGTTCCCGGGACCGTTTTTACAAAATTGGCCATATCTCTGCGTAGTTTTGATCGATTCTCGATCTACAGCCACCATTGGTCAGCATATTAGTTCTAGTTTCTGGTGAAAGCATAAAACATGATGGCAGTAAACGTCACATAAAATGACAAGCAGAAGTAAAAATGCATTTTTAACATTCCCTTGGAAAACCCGGAACATCTCCGGTGGCCAAGGACCTGTCTCAGATTTTGCATGCGGATAGTGTACTAGAAGAGTTTCCGCATCCGATGGTTCCAATTTTGTCAAAATCGGATCATTCTACGCAAAGTTATACTGACTTGAACTTCGACAAAATTTTGCCTATCTCAACCTTTTTGTCTAACCCCTGTAGTTACCCATAAGTAAAATAGTCAAATAAAAGTTAGGACGTTTCTTTGGCTATTTTTCTTTAACCATGTGACCACTAACAAAAATCGATTCACCTCTTGACACATATGGCAATCCGAGCAAAATTCTTTCCCAAGCCCCGAACGAAAAGAGAAAGGAACGAAAAAGAAAAAAAAGAGATTCGAGATCGGAGGAGAAGGTGGTTAACCGTGAGAGGGGAAAGTCGAAAAAAGACAGTGCTCCAGAATAGTAAGGGAATATAGGGCCGCGTGGGCCTCCTGGATACACCGGAGAAGATTGGTGAATCCCGTGTACTGGCCTTCCGGTGAGGACATAATGGTGGTCAACTAGTCGGTCCCGGGTATTACAGTACACCATCCGTGCGGGCCTTTAGAAGCCGTGAAACACCATCCAAGCCGACCATTTCGGCGAATATAACCTCATAATCGGTCCACCCATCCACGTGTCCAACCAAGTTTTCTCCGGGTCAGTCAACCTGCGGATTACAGTCAACCCCTGCTCTGTCACTATCGTCGTACGCCACCCAAAGCTATTCCGGATCAGCAGCCCGCTGAATAGTGTCCATTCAGGTTCATCACCGTCGGTGTGTCTCACCATTGTTCCGGGCATACGAACCCGTGAAACGACTCCGGGGTCCACCCAGGCTGCGCAACCATCTTCGTGTCCAACCTCAAGTTTGTTCCGGGTCAGTCAACCCGCAGAACACTGCCCATCCAGGTTCGCCACCTTTGGAAGAACCAGTCCAAACTGCAGCTTAACCTGCGAACCCGTAAAACCCTGCCATCTTCGTGTCCAACCTCAAGTTTTTCCGGGTCAGTCAACCCGCAGAATACTGCCCATCCAGATTCGCTACCTTCGGGAGGACCAATCCAGACAACAGGACGATCCAACCGGTGAAACGCCTCTGGCGTACATGAAAGCTTCATCACCATCATTGTGTCCAACCTCAAGCCTACTCTAGGCCAGCCAACTAACGCGTAGATCTTCTTCGAAGCACATCCAGGCTACGCAACCATCGTACTAGACCGTTCCGGGCATCCAAACTTGTCACAACCCAAAAGCGCCACGAAAGGTATGTCCCCCGCGTATCCTACTTCATATCGCATGACTACTCTAAAGGTACCCAACGTCATCAAACGGCCGCATCGAACTAACATCCCAAAACTAACGTAACCAATGAACCCACAATAAATGATGTATAAAATGTACAACCTTTACTTTCTGTTTCAAAGCCAAGCCCTCGGTTGCATGTCAGTTCGTCGTCTATCGTTTTGTCCGCTTCCGCTGCGATATGTTTCGTATGATCCCCTTGAGCAAGTGTCTAGCCGACCCTGAGAACCCCAAAAAAGCAAAGAGAGCTAGTCAGGAGGACGTGAGGACGTCCACTAAGCAGGCGTTCGGACGCCGTCAAAGGAGAAAGTTACAACACTTGGAGACGGATTGTGGCAGGGAATCGTACATGCTTTGGAGTCCACAGGATCGGATAGCATTCGCCGCCGTACCAAACTGATGTTCTATAAAACGGTCATAAGACCGATGGTCCTCAGCGAATACGAAACCTAGACAAAGATCGTGGAGAACTAACGACCTCCTCATTAGCCACTGTAAACATAGGTGACAAGATAATTCCGTGGCTCTTGGAAGGTCGGTGGCTAAGCTTCTTAAAAGAGATTTCCACAACTACGAACAAAGGATTACGGATGGGTTGGTTTGAAGCCGATGAGTCGGCATTGGGGTCACCGGGACCGGCTTCACTGTCTCAGACAGCCTCCTGGATATGTGCAGCACCTTCTCGTCCGAAGCAGCCGCGGCATACCCATCCTCGTCCTGTCTGATTCCACCAGTGTCATTTCCACACTCTAGAGCGATAAGCCCAAGCACCTCTGTATCCCTAGCATCTTAGCGAACATGCTACCAAATACGACCTTCACTTGGATTCCTTGCCGGAGTCGGACATCAGGGCCAGCGTTTCACGGCATCCGTCCTGTTGGGTGACGTCCAAACCTGGATAAGGAAAGCCGTAAAACATAATTGGGAAAGCTCCTGGATAGTGACCACGTCCGGATACCTTCGGAAAAATTTGAGCGACCACATCAGCATGAAGATGGAGGCCTATACAAACAAATTTAACCTAAATTGCTTTACGGGCATCCTGAGATCGACCTCGGGAGTAATGTCGTTTTCGGTTATTGCTGGGTCGAACCTAGTTCTGCCCCGGATCCGCTCTAACAGCTGTCAAATCGTTCGGTTATTCGTTCAGGTTGGATCGCGATCCGCACCAGATCCGACCCAAAACGAACGAGGTTCGCTCTGCCGATTTATCGAGATCGAACCTAGGTTCACCAATACATTCGAACACAAACTGTCAACCAGGTGTTTATGTTTACGCTAAAGGAAAATGAAAACATGAAAGACACGGAAGGGTCCGGATGGATATTTGACTTTTAATCGTTTTTGTTTCATTTGTTGAATTTATGAATTTTGTTGCTGTTGAATTTATCAATTTTCTTGCACGTAAAAATGGATTATTTTAATTGTGTGTTGTCTTCAAGTTTCTCTGATGGTGAAATGGATTCAGATACCGACATATTTTTTGCAGATTACTTCAGACGGTAGCTCCGTTATAAACAAAATGATGGTTAAAAATTTTGATGATTTTTATTCACTATTACGTTGTGTATTCGGTTATATGCTTTAGGTATAATTGTTCTCTCAATGCGAAAATAGCGTACCGGAGTATCGGATTATTATTTATACCAAAATGTTCATACCATTATTTTATTCGTTATTGCAGCTCTGTAAATAATTTGTTTAAGGTTAAGGATTTGAAGAATATAAACATAATGTATTAACCCTTTATATGGCAGTGATAATTATATTGCCATCAACAAATGATACGTTTTTCTGATTATTTACAATAGTTTTATTAATTATTCACCTTGCAGAGGGTATATTTGCTACCTAGTAACACTCCAGATGATACTTGGCCAGAAAATAAATTCAAATGTAAATTTAGGAACAGTTTTATACGAATTGAGCATAATTTTAGAGTGGAAGAAGGATTTTTAGTTGTAATTCGTTAAAAAACCGACAAAAACATATTTTACCCCGTTGATATTTATTATGTTGAATCTCCTGTTATGTAGTGGAAAATTATGTAGAGAAAAATTATTTGCCTTTCTTGTATATTTGGTTTTTGCAGTTTTGGCGAAATCGCGGTTTATCCCAAAGGATCCCCTCTTGGGAGGAAAATACAAAAATGTTAGTCAACTAAACGATTTGATTCTTTGTTTTAAAATAAAAGGCCCCAAATCTCAATAAATTGTCTATTGGATTTTTTACAAAGTGTTTCCATATTTTCTTGTTCTATTACATTTGAATGGCATAATTGATATAATTCAAATGTAACACAATCACTGTTATCCAGAACGCCACTTAGAACCAGTATAACAGTTTATCGGGAAACACGGATTGGCTTAATTACCGGAAATGTTCCAGAGCGCCAAAATTCCTTCACGGCAATCTACATTGCCGTCGCCATTCATCACAAGCTTCTAATCACATAAATTTATTGATGGATTAACTGTCATTGTTAAAATAAACAATTAACAGAAGAAAAATCTGACTTCCCCTTTCAATTTATATAATAAGAAACAAAATAACACTAATAACAAAATTCAAAAGATAAAATCTGTATAAAATCTGATAAAATATTTATATTTCTGCCTATCAGCTGGCAGTGCGAATGAATTATTGGCAGTGGCTGATTTTCTACCCGCCGCTTCCACATCCAGGCGCTATCGTATATGCCCAAATAGCCAGCAAGAGTTAACCGCCAGAAATTTGTATGGCGAAAGACATCTAACGCGGCTTTTCTCAAAATTAGGAACTTTTCATGAAAAACTATTTGGTACCGGTTATGAAGGATGGTGTCCGCTACTACGCCTACCAAATATTTTTTCGATGAAGGTGCTTAATTTTGAGAAATCGAACCTTAGATGTTTTTCGCCATACTGATTTCAGAAAGTTAACTCCTCGTGTGCCGCTGTAAGCACGCTCAAAGCAGGCAATGAATTGAAAGCAAAACAGATGATAGGGCTTGAGATCTCACTAACACCATCATACTGACTCGATCCCGATTCGTTTTTCGTTCGGTTATTCAGAGTCGGGGTCGGACCTGACCCAGGTCTAAAACCGAAAACGACATAAAAGTTTATTTTGTTTATTTGTTGTTCAAACCTCATCTGGTAGTGATCTTAATGAGGGTGTAGATGTGGATAAGTCCTTTTGAACATGTCACTGATGACGTACTCAAGAGGACATAAAAACCACATATCTTTTTCAATGAAATATAACATATCTTCTTCTTCTTCTTATTGGCATTATATCCCCACACTGGGACAGAGCCGCCTCGCAGCTTAGTGTTCATTAAGCACTTACACAGTTATTAACCGCGAGGTTTCTAAGCCAGGTTACCATTTTTGCATTCGTATATCATGAGGCTAACACGATGATACTTTTATGCCCAGGGAAGTCGAGACTATTTCCAATCCGAAAATTGCCTAGACCGACACCGGGAATCGAACCCAGCCACCTTCAGCATGGTCTTGCTTTGTAGCCGCGCATCTTACCGCAGGAGGGCCCGTTAATAACATATAGAATACAAAAAAAGTCTCGCTTACTTACATAGGGGAACACACCGCTTTGGCAGGTTTTGTTCTATTATTGGCAGGGGGGTTTTTGCCGACCGAATTTTATGAAATTTGGCCACAATATTCTTTGATATACAAAGAATGTTTAGGCCAAATTTGAGCAAAATCAGTCATAAAAAACCCCCCTGACAATAATAGAACAAAACCTGCCAAAGCCGTCATCCCCCCTAGATGCAACAAACATAAAATTAAAACAATCATAAACAATCAATGGATCTCTCGGTCGTAGAGTAACTGACAGAACGTTAAAGTTCATTTTTTCTAGGATATATGGGGCATCAACCACAGCTAACAATAGTTTCCCAGCAAAAAGTGCTATACTGGACTCTCGTCGATCTCGTCATGATTTGTATTGTAGCGTGCAAAGTGCAACGCGTTTTATACGGAGGCATATTTGCGATGTCAGCCCACGGTAGTAATCTTAAAGCATATCTTGTGAACTTCGCTTGAATGGCTTCAATTCGCCTTATCCAGATATCAGCATATGGGCACCAAACCACACTAGCAGTTTCGAGCGTGGAACGAACGAGCGAATAGTAAAGCGATCGTGAGCAAAACGGTTAAGAAAATTCACGAGTTGATCGCATAATAAATCACAGATTCCTGTTCGCTTTAGCAATAATGCTCGAGTAGTGATCACGGGGCCCTGCTTAGCCGTGCGGTAAGACGCGCGTCATCGGATACGTCGTTAGAAATATCTGGTGATAAATAGGCGACACCGCAAATGAAAATATTTCAAGGGAATTGTCGATTTGTGCTGAAGGTAAAGCTGAACTCAACCGATTAGTAACGGATATCAAAACACCACCACCCCTTTTTCTAATCGAAGTCGCAGGGCTTCGATCACGACGGTAGACGGAAAAACGATCGCCAAAAATCTGTGTCGAGTAAATCTGGTCATTGAGCCACGTTTCAGTGATAACGATAACGTCATAATTAGATTCCGAAACAGCCAGAAAAAAAAATATCAACATTAGTGCGTAGTCCCTCCTTAGCCGTGCGGTACCATGAGGATGGCTGGGTTTGATTCCCGCTGCCGGTCTAGGCAATTTCCGAATTGCAAATTGTCTCGACTTCCCTGGGCATAAAAGTATCATCGTGCTAGCTTCATGATATACGAATGTAAAAATGGTAACCTGGCTTAGAAACCTCGCAGTTAATAACTGTGGAAGTGCTTAATAATCGTTTGGTAGGCTGACAGAAGACTGATCCAATGCTGGCTCGTGTGTGCTAGTCAGTTCAATCGGCCGGCAGACGAAAGAGTTATCTGGACCAGCCAGTTGATTGGGCTGGTGTCCTAAATCCAGTAGATTTGGAGAGTCTTGCGATGTAAAGTGTCCTTCGTCGGAAAGCGTAGGCAGGCGAACCGGAGCCGAAGATGTATCGGAAACAGTTGTTGCGAGCAGCGCGGAGTCGTTCTGGAACGTGTTTACTCGATTGCGGGCAGATGCAGTAACTTGGATAGCTTCGGACGGACATATACTATAGTGAGCTTTACCTGGACCAGTCAGTCGGTTGAGCTGGTGTCCTGAATTTAGTAGAAATGGAGAGTCCGGCAAAATAAAGCGTCCTTCGTCAGGAAGCGGAGGCAGGCGAACCGGAGCCGAATATGTATCGGAAACAGTTGTTGCGAGCAGCGAAGAGTTTCCACAACACGAGGCTTTTGGGCATTCCTTGGTTTCTCCCAGATAATCCGTTCTTACAATTTTAGTAAATTTTTCCCAATGGAAAGCACCGCGGTTGGACCTGAGGGTGTCCAATCCTGCCATGAACGGTACTGGAGCAGGCGAATGAATCACGAATTGCATCAGCTGTTGAGAGAGCCATCCATCGTTCAATCCGCGAAAATCAGACGGCTGCGGTTGGCCGGGCACGTAACTAGAATGTCAGACGAAAATCCGGTGAAAATAATTCTCGAAAACGATCCGAAGGATTAAAATAAGGCGAGGTGCGCAGCAAACAAGGCGGAACGATCGGGTGGCAGACTATTTTCGAATCCTCGACTTTATGTACCGCAGAGGTCACTCCAGCGTTAGTTTAAATAAATAATAATAATTCTATTTTCCTATGGTAAGGCTTTCTCAAAGTATCAAAGCAAAGTCATTATTCCATTTGATGCGGAATGCATTTTTATAGAGGGTTTTATTCTCATATAATTTCTGCTATCTCTCTGACCGGAGCGACACAGTGGTTCCATTTTCACACAAACAAAAATTGTAATAAATTTGTCAACAGTCAATCAATCATCGATTCTCGTTTCCGATCCAACCGATGGAAAAACGACACTACAAAATTAAAAGTAAAACTATATTTACTAAATAATATTTAAACTGATATAACAACTTGATTGCCTTACATCTATAATAAATCTTCTCTTATATCTAATACGATTAGTTAGCGATTTTTAATAAACATACATTAATAGATTTTTAATAACATAATTCAATCGAAAGTTCTTCCTAATTTTCCCCATTAACCGTGGCTTATTTTATTCTATTTATAGTACGTTTCGCGACGTCATGAACTATTTCTAGCTGAGAGTTTTATTTTATAGATCTGTGTCCATTTTGTTTCATTTGAATCCCCTTTGATTATCATCTCTCGTTCGGTTGTTGTTGATGTTAAATATTACCACGTTTATTTCTTTAATCTTATTTCGTTTCGCGATACGAATGCAATCGGAAAACTTCGAAGACAATTTTCGATTAAATGTTATTTCATACGCTAACCTGTCCTACCACAATTGTTTCTGTTCTGCCTTGTTCTGTGCATTATTTGTAGTGTTTCGCCGTTTCTGTTTTAAATGTATATTTTACACTCACTATATGAATTTGCTTCTCCTCAATTTTGCCAATTTATTTGTGTAAATAAATTTTTAAACCTAAATACGCCTGTAAAATGGTGACCTAGAAGCAATCTACTTGATGGATGTCGATTTCTCATGATGCCGAGGAGGGCCCTACATTTTTTCCCCTAGCTGTTATGTTTCTTGTTTATTACTTTGATGTTGGTTTTCTGTTCCTGTTGCACATTTATTTTCTATAGTTGCTGAAAACAATAAAACTGTTTTAAGGAATTTCGGTTTTAATGGGAGCATGCATGTGCGGGCGATTAAATTTAATCCTCCAGGTTGCGGAACGCCTGCTGCAGATCTTCGTACAACTGATCGAAATCGGCCTTGATCTTCGCTTCACCATCCTTCACTGGGTCCTGAGATGGGATGAGGCAGGGAAAAAGGTATTATTTGCTTTTTGCTTCTTTATCGTCCTTTTCGATAACTCAATCAATTGTTACTAATACTACTGTAATATCTCGATTTTATCACCCCCTGGTGGATGTTGGGGACATGAAACAAAAGCGTAATTTTTTATTTTCATTTTTTTTTTATTTGTTTTGCAAGTTTATGCATTCGTAAGGCAAAATGCGTGATCGGTACTCAATATTTCTAGTCGAAAATACTTACAAAAACGTTATAACCCAGGTCGAAAACGTGATAACTTGTTTGGTACCTCGAGGCCATTTGGCATAACGACCATTTGGCATAATCGTTGAAAAGATGTATCAACGACCATTCGGATACCCACATAAAAAAAATAATCGTATGAATGTCTGATTTCCATTTTTAGAAGTATGTATTTCCCCCGAATAAGGTAAAAGAGTAGATGACCCCTTCTTGAAAAGTACACATTTGCCCGGAATAAGGCAAAAGAGTAGATGATTCCTTCTTTAAAACATGCTTTTCCCAGAATAAGGCAAAAGAGTAGATGACCTTCTTTAAAAGTATGCATTTGCCCGGAATAAGACAAAATAATAGATGATCCCTTCTTTAAAAGTACGCATTTGCCCGTAAAAAGACAAAAGAGTAGATGGCCCCTTCTTCAAAAGTACAACTTTTTCCAGAAGAAAACAGAACACTGGATAACCCATTCTTCAAAAGAACGCATTCGTCCGGAAAAGTCGAAGCGTATATGATTTCTTTTCTACGCATACGATCGAAATAAGACAAATGAGCAGATAATTCCATTTTCTATAGCACGCGATTTCTCGCTTAACTTTTCAAAAGGACCTAAGTAACATTTTTTTCATGAATTAATTTGAATAGCGCAATCAACAGAACAACATGAAAGCTTTTGATTGCAGTACTCAAATTAATTCATGAAAAAAATGTCACTTAGGTCCTTTTGAAAAATTAAGCGAGATTTCTCCTTATAACGAAAAAGCATGCATGCATTTGCTTGGAAGAATTCTAATAAGTAGATCTTTTCTCACTTTGAAGCACGCTTTTGAGAAAAAAATAGTACATTATTTCTTTATTTAAATCGATTTAAATCACTTCTTAAAAAGACGCATATGCCCAGAATAAGGCCATAACTCTTGTAAAGCGAGCCTAGAGTTTTTTTATAATTCTTTTAATTTTTCTGCTAAATTGTCATTATGCCAAATGTCCCTAAAATCATTATGACTATTTTTCTTTATTATGCCAAACGGTCGTTATACCAAATGGTCCCTGGCTAGTCAACTCGTTATCCCAAACGAACATTATGCCATTTGGGGTAGCCCCGAAATAATTGTTGTTCTTCACATTTTCTTCAATGGCCTTACACTCTAAATAATCATCACGTCATATTCACGTGAAAAATCACGTAACTGATCTGTCTTGAACAAACGACGATTGTTAAATGACGTTAGTAATGTTCACCTGAAATTCACGTAACTTTTGCTAAAAATCTTGGTGAATATGTTTGTATGTGCTCGTAAACAATTTAAATGAGATTTTGTTAGTGTTATTGCAGCTTCGGCATTTGCGGAAAACCAGCATTGTAAACAATCTTCACGTCAGATTTACCTGAAAACAAATATGGTTCTCATCCATCATACTTTTCACGTGAGAGTGACTTGACACTCACGTAAGAATGAATGACACATAACCTAAACATAATTAGGCTTCGCCGAGATAAGAGATATTTCAGGTGCCACTAGGCGGGAATTTTCCGAACCTGCACCTGCACCTTTTGAAAAAAAAAATATCAACGGAAGTCGGGTGAAATTTATCAGATTCGGTGAAAAGTGATATGGAAAAAGATAAAGCGACATGAAGCCTAGAACTACAGTTTTTCGGTAGCGTCAGTATAAAATTTCTATTCCAGATTTACTATTCCAGAAAAACGAAAATGTGCTATGGATGTGTGATGACTGTTTACGATCATTCCAAAAATAGCGAACCAAACCGAACGACGAAAAGAATGAGGAAATGAATAAACCAACTGACGACCAAAGCTGTATTGAGTACACAGTGGGCCAACTCCAAGCAGAAGTTTCGGAAATTAAACAGTGCATCGCGGGTTTGCTTGATTCGTCCGATCGCAATCTAAACCATTCAGCAACCAATAGTATTCCAATAACTTCTACGCCACAATGTTTTCCATCGGAAAGAACAATATGCAGAAACAATAGATCGCGATTGCTTATTGGTTCGCGTCAAAGAAGTGAGCAGAACATTTCACCTGGAAAATTTTGGATATTTTTAACGAAGGTCGCGAAGCACGTACGAAGCGAAGTTATCCAAGAGATGGTTTCCAGATCGCTAAACTTGCCAGAAGGGCCTGAAGTCGTCAAATTAGTACCACGATGGGGGAGTTCCGAAGATTGGCGTTTTGTTTCATTTAAAGTCGGCGTAGATTGGAGATACAAACAGATGGCACTCGCTGAAACTACATGGCCTGCTGGACTACTGTTCCGGGAATTCGTTCGCTACGGTTCATCTTACTGGGAGCCTTGACCAGCCTTAAATGTTTATATGACCAGTGTTTTAATGTTTTTATGTAAGATTTGTTCATCGTTTTTCACTGTGTTTATTGAAAATGTTTTCATGTTGAAATGTTATTATAAATGTACTGTTTATTTTTTTGTTAATTAGTTTAAGATCATCATTGGGGTCAGATAGACTTGTTGATGTTTTCAATAAAGAAAGATTTCAGTTTTCGAGGGTGAACTTTTTGATTGATTTAACAGCGGAACCAGCAGCAATTTTTGAGAAAGACACTAATTTCATCATTTCTCAACAAATCTGATAAATTTCATTCGACATACGTCAGTAACTTTGATTCCAGCAGTGTTTTTGCGATAACTTCACGTAACTAGTACGTAGAAATCACGTAAGGTTCACCTGATCAAACACGTAACTACTTTCAAACTTCACGTCAAATCCAGTCAAATTCACCTGATAAGTACGTGACTCAACGAAGCTAAATTTTGTTCAGGTTACATGCCATTCAGGTCACTCTTACGTGAAAAGTATGGTGGATGAGAACCACATTTGTTTTCAGGTAAATATGACGTGAAGATTTTTCAGAGTGTACATAAAACTTGGCCATCTTATCAACTTTGTATTCTATTAGCATATCTACAGTTAATAATATTGAAAGCTCCACTACTTGATTGTACCTTGACAGATACGTATTTCGACCTCAACAGTAAGGCCGTCTTTAGTGTCTCGCACTTGACTCGACGGAGTCGATCACCCTACGAGTTTTTTGGTCGCCATAATGCTTCAAAAGATAGCTATTTTTATTGGTAAAATTTTCTTCCGAGCGTTTTTAGCTTGCTGCGCCCACTGTGCAGGATTACGAATTTATGAAAGATTTTGAAAAGTTTCGGCGAATTTTATTTAAAATGTCAAATCTCGCCTGACTTTTGAAAACGTCAAATGTCCAAAGTAGAGGCTCTTTCTAGAGAAAATAGCTTTGTATAGCCTGCTGAAGGGAAAATAGAACAACAAATGCAAAACTAGCACATAGCAATTAGCGAAAGAGAGCGTTATGAAAGAGAATCTCTCATTTGGACATTCGACGTTTTCAAAAATCATGCTGGAAATGTCGTTTGACACAAATACCAGCTCTCGTGCCGCACATCACAAATTCTAGGCAATGTTCTATTAGAAGAATATGTAGAAATATTTAACAAAATTTTCAGCAAAAAAAACTTTCATAATTTTTGCTGAGAGCGCGATAAAAGTTCTTATTATGACATTACTTGGCTATTGACATCCTATTGTTTAGCCCATCGCCAGATCGTAGCCAGGATGTCTCGGGCTATAATTTTTTTTTCATACTGCGTTTCAATTATGACAGTGGGCTATGTCTATTGATGATGATGACACCGCGCTTGTCACCGGCTCGGACATTACCATTCAAAAAATCAAGTATTTCCCCCGATTCCCACAGCAAAATACATCATGATTGTCCCACTTACCTTGAACTTCATGGACGACAACTGGTACAGGATGTTGCCCATCGAGTCACGAATCACGTTCCAGGTGATCTTATTCTCCGACTGCGCGGTGGTTTCCACGGCGTGGCGAGCCATATCGTAGAAGCCGATCATGTTTCGCAACATACCGACCGTCTTGTAGAATGGACAGAACCGATCGTACGCCGAGTACGAATTCTGCTGTAGGAAATCGTCCTTGAGCAGCTTGGCCACCTCAAGTGTGATCTTGTCGGTTTCGGCCAGCGATGCCTTACCGACCAACTGTACGATTTCAGACAGATCTTCTTCCTCCTGCAAGATCTCCTTGACCTTGGTACGCAGTGGGACAAACTCCTGGAAGTTTTTATCGTAGAAGTCGTCCAGCGCACGCATGTATTTACTGTTTATAGGAGAAAAAAATATTATTCTCAAACTTTGCATTAGAACACTTTGAAACAAACTTACCTGTAGGAGATCAACCAGTTGATCGAGGGGAAGTGCTTACGCTGTGCCAGTTTCTTGTCCAGACCCCAGAACACCTGTACGATACCAAGAGTGGCGGATGTGACGGGATCGGAGAAATCACCACCGGGTGGCGATACGGCACCGACAATGGACACAGAGCCCTCACGTTCAGGATTACCCAGACACTTGACACGACCAGCACGCTCGTAGAAGGAGGCCAAACGAGCACCCAGGTAAGCAGGATAACCGGAATCGGCAGGCATTTCAGCGAGACGACCCGAAATTTCACGAAGAGCTTCGGCCCAACGGGAGGTCGAATCAGCCATCATAGATACGTTGTAACCCATATCACGGAAGTATTCGGACAAGGTAATACCGGTGTAGATGGAAGCTTCACGAGCAGCGACAGGCATGTTGGAGGTGTTGGCGACCAGCGCGGTACGCTTCATGATAGACTCGGTAACACCGTCAATTTCAACCGACAGCTCCGGGAAATCACGCAATACTTCAGACATTTCGTTACCACGTTCTCCGCAACCGACGTAGATGATGACATCAGAGTTGGAGTATTTGGACAGGGCCTGTGAGATGACAGTCTTTCCGCAACCGAAAGCACCGGGAATGGCTGTGGTACCTCCCTGGACGCAAGGGAACAGCGAATCCAACACACGCTGACCGGTCAGCAGAGGGTGGTTAGCGGGCAGCTTCTCAGTCACTGGACGTGGCTGACGCACGGGCCACACCTGCAACATAGACCACTTGTTGATTTCTCCGTCGAACTCCGTCTCCAGAATGATGTCATCGACGGTGTAGTTGCCGGCTGGAGCAATGTAACGAACGGTACCCTTGGCACGTGGCGGGACCAATAGTTTGTGCTTGACCAGAGTGTTTTCGTGCACCAAACCATACAGATCTCCTCCGGTGATGTGAGAGCCGACCTTCACGTTCAAGGGATTGAATCCCCAGCTCTGGGTACGCGACAAGCACGGAATGTTGACACCCTTCGGGATATAGATCGAGCTCGTAAGCTCGTTAATATCCTTCAGCGGACGCTGGATACCGTCAAAGATGCTACCCATAATACCTGAAATAATTATTGTTAGAATGTACCATGCAAAAGATAATAGCATTCGGAGAATCTTACCTGGGCCGAGTTCGACGGACAGGGGCTTGCCGGTACGCAGCACCGGATCGCCGACGGTGACACCGGAGGTTTCCTCGTATACCTGGATGGTGGCCATGTCACCTTCCAATCGAATGATCTCACCGACCAGTTCGTAGTAACCGACGCGGACCAACTCGTACATAGCCGAACCGGACATCCGCTCGGCCGTGACGACTGTGAAAGAGAGAAAAAAAAATGTTTTAGATTAAAAGTGAAAAAACAAGATCGTTGAAACAAGTTTGTTAGTATGACAAGTATGACCGTTCATCAACGAAAAATTCATTCTCAGTGCAAAACGTAAACAAACCCGTTGGCTCTCCCACACTAAAATCCAAGATAGCTGAATCGTTAATTTGGCAGATTGGAACACCTAGTGTTCACCACGGTATCTAACAGATCAACCAAGGTTTATGCAATGTCTTCATCATCGGCATATACTCAATCCAGTCCAATAGGCACATGCGCATCATGTAAATCTAATTTTCTCGAATATGTGATGTTCAAGGTACCCCAAAACCTTCCCAAGTACAACCCAAAGTATCTACCGGACAACCAAGGCTTTTTGCAATGTCCTCAACATCGATATGTACACAACCTGGTTCAATTAGCATTTGCGCACCATGCAAATCCAATTTTCTTGAATTCGAGATGTTCAAGGTACTCCAAAACATTCTCGAGTTCAGCTCAAGGTATATCCCAGGTCATTCAATTAAAGATTTTACAATGTTCTTATCTTTGGCATATATTCTACATATCCAATTGGAATAATGTATACCCAATTTTCTATAATACGAGGTGTTCATGCGGTACTACAAAACGTTTTAGAGTTCGGATTGTGTAGGATCAGCTTTCTTTTACTTCTATCTTCCTCGACATTTGTTGGATGACTGATTTGCAATTCTATTTTTCTGACGTTTAATGCTACGTTTTTCTATGTTTAATACTATCGACGCTCTATCCATCACTACATGTACCACATCCAGGGAAAAAAGCATAGGATCCTAATTTCCATGAACATAAGATGTCCAAGGGGTCTCCAGTTAGCATTGCGAGCATAGTCGTAGGATTACCAATCCGGAGATGATGAGTTAGATCCGGTCCGGTTTGGATGTTTTCGGGTAGGAAACATTCTAGATTTCCTGGGCATAGCGTTTCCTTTGTACTTTTGTTTATGTCTTTATTATCGAGACTTTCGGCCCAAGGACCTTTGTACTGGCCTCACAAGATATGTATCTTGCATTGGCGGGTATAGAAAAGCTTTCAATTAGTTAAGATCAAGATATCTACTAGATGCACAATAACTAAGGAGGTGTTTGTGTCGAGCAATCTGGTTGCGAACTGTTTTTTAGGCGTATAACGGCTTGGATGATTACATCAAACAGTACGATTTCTAGGATATTTTAGACAACCCTAAAGGCCTGCAATAATGGCCAGACAAGTGATGATTGAAGTCATATAAGCTAAATGGATTCACCGGGATATCATATCTATCATCATTCATAAGTTGGATCATTGGATATATCAAAGTCATTTTGAAAAGATGTAATACCTTATACAGTCGGTATCGATATGTGCAACAGAAGTTCCTAGAAAATTGTTCGAAAGGACAATCAAAGTAACCGTGAACATATTTTAGTATGGCATCATTTGTTTCAACGATTCGATATCGAGTCTTAGAACACCAACTCATGTATAGTCCACTGTAGCTTGTAAAAGATTCAAGTGATATCCTTCCAGCTCGGTGGAACTGCTGGAATGTTTGATGATGCACGGATATATCATATAGGACTTGGTTGATCGAATAGATGGCATGTTCGAAACTCCAGGAAGTTTTGTAGAAGTAAAGTTCATACCGAAGGAATTTTTCGAACTCCAAGGCGTTTTTGGGAACCGAAAAGGCTTGTAGTAGCTTGTAGAAGTAATGAGTGAAATCCTATCGGCTCAATAGACCTGCTGGGATGTTCAATGATGCACGGATCAGTGGCGTCTGGTCGGCCTGTTCAACCTGTTCATTGCACAGGTTGGCAAACTAATGAAGATTATATTTTGCTCTTGTGTTCAAAAACATAGTTGCACTGGTTGACAGAAAACAGAGCTGTTGCAACAACTACGTTCAATTTTGTTTCTGAACCAGTCCACACATTTGAATTATAGGCTATTAGGTAGCCATCCTTTTTGTATTCAGGCGTTTGGTGTTGAAGCATGTAGAACACGAAGCGATGCAGCAAACCTTGCAACGAAACGGCGTCGCAGTTCGTTCAAGTTTACGACGTGAACGAAGGAGAAAATATGAGAGAGAATGTTGAGGAAATTTGTCTCTCTGTTTGTCTGTTTGGGAACGAACCGCTGCAACACACTGCGAGCATAATATCGACGCCTTCTCACATTTCGTTGCAACTCGTTCAACTTCAAATTTGAACGAGCAAAAGACAGATTCTTCTGTCGCTTCAACTAATATGGAATGCGCGGAATACAAAACTACACATGATACGGATGTCAGTAGTAACAACAGTACATATTTGACTTAGTCCGTGGGGAGCAGCTTGGTTCAGCATAGTTATTTGAACGTAGTTGATTAATTGTCTTCAGCATATTACGTGGCCGAGTTGTCACTAGCACTGCTCTTCTATTTCAATACTGTTTGTTCAAGTTCATACATTTCGAGGATGTCTCTGCATGTGGAACATTGTTTTACTAATAATCTGCAATAAAATTGTATATTGTTTAATATGTGGCTCAAATATAGGTGTAAAGATCTGCATAACCTCACTTTTTCAATGAAAATTTAATCGATTGCATTATGCTTTTCTATTGCTAACGGCCAACAACGAAAAGTGAGCTTTATAAAGATATTTTTCCGATGGTCACTGGTGGCGCCAGTGCCAGTCATAGTTATTTGGTAGGGTACCACTTGGTGCAAGAACGTTACCTTTGGAAACAAAGAGTGCTAGCGCCCCACCTCTTAAACCACTAGTGTACAACACTAACGAAAAAACCTCATACGAGCAAGCCTGCACGGGCGTTTCAGGACCGCGCACGTGCTTAAGGGTTAATAAGAATGTTATTTGATTAATGAACATTTTTGAACAGGTTCCCAATTATTCCACGCGACGCCCCTGGCACGGATACATCGTTCTTGACTTGGTTGATCGGGTAGATTACATGTTCTGAACTGTTTAGAACTCAAGAACATTTTGGAGGAACGAAAAGGCCTGTAGTTGCGTGTAAAAGTAATGAGTGAAATCCAATCGTCTCAATGAACCTCCTAAGATGTTCAACGATGCACAAATACGTCGTTCGGGGCTTGGTAGATCGGGTATTTCAAAAGTTCTGAACTTCAGGACGTTTTGGAGACCCTGAAATAGTTTACGTTTATTCAAAACTCGATCAATTTATGTTATATGACCACATAGATATTTTTGAACATATCAGCTTAGGACATTTTGTTTGTAGACATATTTCCTGATATATTCGAGGATATGTACTCCAGAACAGTTTGGACGGCCAAGAGCATCCGAAAAAGTACTTCAACGATTTTTCAGTTATATCAGAACGTCAGATAACAATGTAATCCTTTGTTACGTGAGAATTTATTTGTGAACCCTTATCCATTTTACTGAACGTAGTGTTCGTTACTGTCCCTGTTGAGTCGGTCGTGTTGACAGTTTGAAAGTTAATTTCACGAGTGGAAACAACACGGGCGTATTAGAAAAACGGTTTAGCCGTTCTAATGCGATATAAACACTGAAGTTGTGATTGTCTAGTTTAAGCATTGTAAAGAAAATAACATCTAATTAGAATAATAAATTTCAGCTTTGTAGCATGTGACAAATTCAACATCTGTGTGATTTATTTGTCCTGCTGTAAGAACAGTGCCCGTCGCTATTGCTTTCAACATCCTTCGTCCTGAAGTAATTAAGTACAAACAAACTCGCCTCTTGTGACTTTTATTTCAATGGGGGGAAATCGGTGGAGAAAATCCTCTCTCGTTAGTTACGGCCTTATTACCGCTAGTGCTTGAAATATTTGGTCAAAAACTAACCCAAGTTACTAAATTAATGATTTCGTGTGTGTTACTTCTACGTGAAGTTCATTGTAACCCAAGTTATTTTATTTTAAAAGCTTAGTCTCTAAAAAAAATGATTAAATTTTCTTGTTCATAAAACGGAATAATTTTGTTGACGAAATCGGACCGTGATAAAATCGGAACATTCTCCTTCTTCTTCTTATAGGCATTACATCCCCACTGGGACATTGCCGCCTTGCAGCTAAGTCTTCATTCAGCACTTTCACAATTATTATTCACATTATTATTATTATTCACAATAGGTTTCTATAAGCCAAGTTAACATTTTTGCATTCGTATATCATGAGGCTACCACGATGATAATTTCATTCCAGGGGAAGTCGAGACAATTTCCAATCTAAAAATTGCCTAGACCGGCACCGGGAATCGAACAAGGCCACTCTCAGCATGGTCTTGTTTTGTAGCCGCGCGTCTTACCGCTAGGTTAAGGAGGGCCCCTAATTGATCTTTGGATCCATTCAAATATGATACATAATTATTGCAGTCCAAAGACCCAAATTGGATATGTTATCGCCACATATTTTAGGTCTTCCAAGAATTTCCTGAAGTTTAGGCTTTCACACCCTTCATTATTGGCTTGGCGGCAGTTTTATTAAACAGAAGAATGTATCGTGCTACAATTGTCACAAGATCTGCCATTACGCGGTGAATTGCCCGGAGAAACATGGGGTACCAAAGAGCAAAACATGTCGGCAAATGTTAAGGGTGTTGTTAACTTGGATTGCCTTGAAGGCCCGATAGACGTACAGGATGTGTTTAGAAGTACCAGAGCTGGCAGCTAAAAAAGCAGAACAAAATTTCGGTGATCGGCAGAACAAAATTTCGGTTACCGGCCGATCGTTCTGATTACTGAAGAAAACACGTCTGGACGCGATCTCTGATCTTTCTACGTCCAAAACAAAACACGAACAAATCTACACTCAAAAGAGACTTTTTAGTGACTAGGCCGGAAAAAGTGACCAAGTCACTAAAAAGTGACCCGCTACCAGACCTGTTAAAGCGCTATATGGTCTGAAGCATTCCAGTCGTATTTATTTATTTAAGGCCTACATCAACAGACTACCTATGTCCTAATGATGGTGATAAAAAAAATATAAGTATACATATCGTCAAAAACTTAGAAAAAAATGGACACAAACACTAAAACAGCTATCTATTGCGATGTGAAAAATTCTTTAAATCTTCGACGCTCTTCGACGCAGCGTCTGACGAGGCAGGTTGAAGTCGAATATTGTAGAAACCCTGTTGAATATACGCTGTAATCCTTCAATACTACCGTTCATACTGTAGTTAGTCCGACGAAATGGCATTCTTAACATAGCGTTATTGCGAAGTGTTCTCGGCTGTACGTTAATATTTATCTGTTCCAAAATATCACTACAATCTATTCGGCCTTGCAAAACGTCTGCAACAAGTACAGCTCGAGCGGTGTTACGGCGTTCTCTTTAGCGGCTCCAGATCGATAAGCCGACAGCGGCTTTCATAACTTGGCAGGCGTAATGGATCTCCACGGTAGTCTACGCAGAGCAAATCGTAGGAAGCGTCGTTGCACGGACTCAACTCGTTCGGCACCGTTCGTATAATTGGGATTCCAAACGGCGGAGCAATACTCCAGTATCGACCGCACCAGTGAACAATACAATACGTTGCACCAATTGGTAAAGGATTCTAACTGACGTTGAAGGAAATAGCAATCATTGATGGATTGGATTTGCAAGAACATTTTCAGGTCATCAGCATACGATAGGCGGGGAACTTCAAGTACAAAATTCACGTCATTGAAATATAGTAGGAAGACTAACGGACCCAAATGACTTCCTTGAGGTATTCCCGATGAAGCCACGAAGGAATCAGATCTGCAGTCGCCGATAGCAACCGTTAGGTGGCGGCCGGATAGATATGATCGGAACCATTCCAAAAGAGTGCCATTTACTCCTAACTTGTCTAATTTGGCGATAGCGATGCAGTGGTTTAACTTATCAAAAGCAGCTGACAGATCTGTGTAGATGACATCTGTTTGAGCTTGGAACAACCAACAATTGAATAAGGCGCTTTGCGAGTTTGGGCTAGAACAATCCAAGGTGGATCCTTGTCTGTATTACATGCACGATGGAAAAACAATGTTGTTCGTGACAATATATATAGATGACATCCTAATTTTTACAAACAATTCAAAACTGAACAAACGGTTGAAGAAATTCCTTGTTCACGGTGAAAACATGAAAAGCTGCAATCCTGTCTCTACTCCATTTGAACCAAGCGATCGTTTGGACAAGTCAATGTCACCACAAAACGCGGAAGAGGCTGAGGTTATGAAGAATGTTCCCTGCAATGAAGCGGTTGGAAGTCTACAATACATCGCACAATAACCGCGTCCTGATATCGCCTATGCAGTTAACCAGTAGAGCAGTAATCCAGGACACCGGCACTACACTCTAAAAAATCATCACGTCATATTCACGTGAAAAATCACGTAACTGATCTGTTTTGAACAAACGACGATTGTTACGTGACGTTAGTAATGCTCACCAGAAATTCACGTAACTTTTACTAAAAATGTTGGTGAATATGACTGTATATCCACGTAAACAATTTAAGTGAGATTGTGTTAGTGTGATTGCAGCTTCGGCATTTGCGGAAGACCTGCATTGTAAACAAGAATGAATGGTACATAACCTAAACATAATGAGACTTCGCGGGCGGAGGTAAGTGATATTCCAGGTGCATCTAGGCGGATATTTTCCGTGCCTGCATTTCTCCTCTTTGGAAAAAAAGCAACGGAGGTTGGATAAAATTTATTAGATTCGTTGAAAAATGATGTGAAAGAAAAGGAAGCTGCATGGAAGTCTAGAGCTACAGTTTTCCGGTCGCGTTAGTATAAAATTTATAGTCTACACTAATAAAAATCCACACATTTTTATTGGCAAAAATCTAAAGAAATTTACAAATAAATTTTATGTTTGCGTTAATAAACACCCGCTATAGGAGAATCCACATAAAGGTTATTAGTTAATAACGGTTATGTGTATTTCCACATATATGCTATGCGAATTCACATAGCCGTTATGTGGGAAATGCTATAGTCAAAATTTATGTGTGCCACACATAATGGATATGATTGGATTTTTGTCAGTGTAGGTTCCACTACTTTTTGGTTAATTAACAGCGGCAATATTAGCAGTTTTCGAGCAAGCAACTGGTTTCAAATTATCAGCGATTCTCATTGACATCATTTCTCAACAAATCTGATAGATTTCATTCAACATCCGCCGATAACTTTGTTTTTTCTTCAACAGTGTTTCTGCGATAACTCCAAAGCGCAATCACAAAATAACGGCATTCCCTGTATCAATGCATCAACAACGCGAAAAAGAGTTCCCGTTTATGAGCAGTCCCTGTTCATTTTTTGCATTATATCCCAAATCACTATATTGCAATACATTTCAAAACATATAGTGGTTACCGGCTGTCTTGTAGCTTTCACTAAAATTTCACGTAACCGGTACGTACAAATCACGTCAGGTTCACCTGATCAAACACGTAACTTCTTTCAAGCTTCACGTCATTTGTACTGGAAGATCCAGTCAGAGTCACCGGATAAATCACGTAACTCAAGGAAACTAAATTTTGTTCAGGTTACTTGTCATTCAGGTCATTCTTACGTGAAAAGTAGTAGTAACCACATTTGTTTTCAGGTAAATATGACGTGAAGATTTTTCAGAGTGTAGGAAACAGAGAAGAGAATTTCTAGAGATTTCTAGTAAGCATAGCAACGAGAAAATTATTGACACACGACGATCAACAACGGGCTATGCATTCATACTCCAAGGCGGCGCCGGTTTTTGGAATATGAAAAAACAGCCAACTGTAGCTTTGTCATTGATTGTGATTTGTGATTGAGATTTGTTAATGATTTTTCCTACACTGGTTCAACCTGCAGTTATCTCCTTGGTAAACCATCCTTAGAATTATGCTATCCAGAAAAAGTGTCTTATTATATATAATAAGTATAACAATTTCCTGAATAAAATGTGCTTAGCGCTCTCTACGACTTACGTAGAAAGCGTACTTTATATGAGTTTAAGTAATCAGCATAGGTCCCTTCATTCAAGGGGAAACTTGCTCTGTAAAAAACCCTAATTGGCATTCTATGAACATAACGAGGGAACGATAATAAATCTGAAAGCTTCTGGGGTTTTCAAGTGCTGCCTATAAAAGATGCCCGGCATAAGTGAATGATGCTGTAGCTAACCAGGCAATCATGAACAGTTCTTAAAGGAAAGTAAATACTATTCAAAATTGTAAATTTCGTAACTTCAGAATAAAAATCAATGATAAGAGAAAACAATAACAATTTAATAAATATTTTTGTGACCCATTCATAAATCTCCATTTATTTTCTATGAACCATCCATTAGGCACACGAAGAAAACAAAATTTGCGAGACATCACATGAGACATGGTTAGTGTTGGTGATAGAAACACGGCGTCACCCACCATCCAAGCATTTACTTTCAGCCCGTACAATAAAATACCAGTTTGAAAACATGACATCAAGAATCGCATATCTATACGTTGGTATGTGCCGCTTCACAACCGCTATTAATCAATGTAGCATAGCTGAGAATATGAATATCACTCTACTATCGCTGTCGGGACGGAGACGTAACAATAGGATAAGTGTACCGGTTTTGAACTTGTCATAAGACGAGTTCGTACAATTCCAATTAATTCCACCACCTGATTGTACCTTTGACATCTGTACCTGTCTAAAGGCTCAACATAATTTTCCTATCAATTTTGAACATTAATGGCCCGTATTCATATTTGCTAATTTCATAACATTCACTCAATTTTTTGGTAATAGGAAATACACACTCAGTTTTCATTCAGTTTGAAAATATCTGATCCGTAAATATTATACGGCGAAGGGAATTCATTCACATTTATATACTTTATCTAAAAAATAATCCATAGGTATGAAACCTATCTTATAATCGAGGACAAGGATTGAAAAACACAAAAAGAAATTACGTAATTGGTGTACCGTCCCATACTGAATGCAATTTAAAACAATTCAGAACTGCAATCATATATTTTGAAACATTAGAAATTGTGCAACACACATTTTTCAGTTTGAGTTAATTACCCAAAGCAACATTTTTTCCTAGCAGCATTTCATGATTACAGAAAAGGATCGAAAATAGGAGCAACGGTCATCACTGAAAATGACCCTACATAATTTTGCGCATGAGACACATACACATATAAGTCATGTGACTAGTTTCTTTGCATTGTCGGATTTTGGGATTGAAACAAAATTATCAGAAAATGAAGCTGGAAAATATGACAAAGTAATTAATAATCCGGGTTAAGGCAACGAAACTTACCGGGACCGGACACGGCGAACACGTATCCGAATTTGGACTCGCGGTCCTCATCGGAGATCTTCTTCAGGGTGGACATTGTCTCGACGATTCGTTCCTTCTGCTCCGCTTTCTGCTCTTAGGGGCTCTGCAAATAGAAACGACAAAATAATCACTATTAATTCTAGTCAAAATTAATCTACTTAATGAACTACTACTCTTTAGACAATCACTAGTACTGGAATTTCATCTCTTATATCTTTGCAAAACACTCCCAATCAGGTGGTAGAGGTCATGTGACTCAAGTCTAAATTGTTGCCTTTTTACCCAACCTTTAGCACTTTTTGATTATTAAATTGCAAGACTTTCCAACTTACGTGGATTCTACTTAAATTTTATTAAAGTTATCCACTTTTTAAAACCAAAACATTAAATTTTGATGATTTTAAATCGAAGACACTACAGAATCGACCACTTTTGACACACGAAGCCACCCGAGCTAAAAATCGATCTCGGGATTCGAAAATTCTGCTCCTATCAGTTTTACGCTCAGAAATTCTAGGATTTACTCCGCCCGATGAACTATCCACGGCAGCAACCCTCCGGATCGCCGGAATAAAACACTTACGCAGTTGTCGAGAGTGTTGGAAAAATGCAAACGCCACACAACCGAGCGAAGCAAAATGGTATCACAAGACTGACTGGCTGATGAGCAGACTGGCCAATCTGTGCACTTCGGAGGGAATGAAAATTTTCTGAACGGTGACACCAACACAGTTGAAGATCACGGGACAGGCGAACGAACACATGCATGTTTGGGTTTTTTTTATGGGGTTGGCAGCCATGAAAGTTGACAATATAGGCCTTTTCATGTGACGTGACACTGCCGATCGGCAGTCTCAAGCTAACCTCGAGACTGAACTTGAGACGCGCGCAAAATTTGTGTTGTAAATATTAGCAACCCTATAACCAGAGACCGGCGGAGTGAAAAACTGTCGAAATGGCAACGTATGAAAATGCATGAAATCGTGAAAATGATACTGGCAGCACTTGAACTTTTTGCTTGCTTCTTATGGGTGCAAAAAGTAAACAAGTCGAAATGGAACCGCTTTTGACGGTTCGATTGGAAACAAGATGGCGTCTTCGCCGATCTCTTATTCTAGTATTTCTAGTAAATATTTATTGCGCAGATTCCGTCTTATTAGACTCCTGCGCGAAAATTATTTGCGTGAATATTTTCCCCGTGTGCAATAAATATTCTTCCCTTATATATAAAACTAGTTTATTTGTGGACGCAGTAGCGCCCGTGGCAAGTGTTTTGACGTAGGACTACGTCTGTGTTTTCTATATTGGGGTACACTTTACGATTGCGAAAATCGGGGACCGTCACGAAAATATGATAGACTTTAAACTTTAATATCTAAGCCGTTTCTCGATGGATTTTCATTTTTTTTTGGACTATTCGATCAAGGATGAGTCAACGCTTCTTTGCATTTATTTGAAAATACTGATTTTTTACTATTTATTATTGATAATTTATAAAAAGTTTAGAAACAGGCACACTAACCAATCACGTACATGCATCACTAGCACAGACATCAAAAATCAATCACTTGCGGGTTAGGATCTAATCCTCAGTTTTAACAAGATTTTACGCATAGCAGACGCATCAAAGCAATCGTAGCGGAATGGACACAGCATCACGGTGGCGCTAATAACATTTTCAAAGAAAATCCATCGCATTGGTGGTGGTGCTCGATGTGGTGCTGCAGATCATTCAACCTCAACGAACCAGAATTTCATATGAAGAAAAGGTTGACCATAAAAATAGCACTGTGGCGATCCCGCACCGCCAGTGCCGATGCTGAAAATTTATTACAAATTGTGGTGTCAGTTAGTTGGAAAGGAACATTGGGAAAAAAAATTGGTTCTTCTCATTTTTCAACATTTTATGAGAAGAAAGAGTTAATTGCAAAAATGGACTGTTTCGGTGGCATCGGGTTTGGCGTGGTAGCTTGGTTGCTGTTAGTGATTCCATCCATTAAAATTCACTGTATCATCTCCCTACGACGCGCTATCAAATTCGCTATTTACGATTGAGTTTTGCCCTTTGAAGAATGTTTATTTCGGATAGTCGGATCAACCTTCTTTTGTATAAAATCAATGAAGACGCCACCTCAGTGGAAACTTTCTACAGCAACCACCCATCGGTGAACGTCGCTCGGACAGACAGATGCCAAGAGATAATGTTTGGTAATATGGAGAAACTTCGCCTTGAATGAAATTTCTGCTGTTATTCCTCGTAACAATACGCATCTAAGATAAACAACATCTCATAACCAAATTCAGAATTGAGAAAATTTTATAGAATTGTCATTCATAGAATTTGTCATTCTGCATTGTCGGGCCCGTTGTCTGCGGAATCCAGATCGAAATGGCTCGGGCGCGCTGAAAAGCAGCTTTCTTATATCTAATGAAGTAATTCCATTAGCCCCGCCCCTTCATTAATCGTTATGAGTGCACATTATATTTACACCCATATCAGCTCACAAAGGGGCGGGGCTAACGGGCTTAATTTATTAAATACAAGAAAGCTGCTGTTCTGCGCGCGCGCGCCGGTTGTATACCAGGAGCTCAGTTCGGATCACTATCCGGTGGTGGCGGAACTGGGCTCCTCGGTCAATCGGCACCAGCAGTTACGGCGGAACTACCACCGAGTGAACTGGCAGCGTTTCCAGCAGTGCGTCGATAACACCGTCGACTACGAGGTGCGTCCGGAGACGCCGGAAAGTATCGACCGCCAGCTGTGCGCTATCGAGGAGGCGATCACGGCGGCCTGAGAGCAACACGTACCGACGGCTCGGCAGGTAAGCAACTCCTTAAACATCGATACACTCACCAAAGATTTGATTCGATTGCGGAATGTCACTCGCAGGCAGTTTCAGCGTACTGGACTGCCTGAGCTTAAGGCACGCTGCAATCGAATCACAAAAATTATCAAGGCCAGAATGGTGGACCTCAAAAATAACGACTTCTCGAATAAGATCCGCACTCTCCCAGATTATGCTAAGCCGTTCTGGAAAATGACCAAAATTCTAAAATCCAAGCCTCGGCCCATTCCACCTTTGATCCCACTAGACAATAATGGTTCTAAGGATCGCCTGATAACTCCTGCAGAGAAGGTCGCTGAAATAGGTCGTCACTTCGTCAGCTCACACAATCTTGGGCAGAACATCGTCAGTCCACACGAAGCAGCCGTCAACGAGCATGCTAACAACATCCATTTGATTCCCAACGACTTCTCGGAGGAGTTGGAGATCTCAGCTGACGAATTGACGGCCTATATCAAATCATCGAAGAATATGAAGGCCCCAGGCTTCGACAGCATCCTGAATCTCGAGCTCAAACACATGAGTGCGCCGTTCTTTGAGCACCTCTCGGTGATCTTCAATCAGTGTCTCCGGCTCAGCTACTTCCCATCGGCCTGGAAGTCAGCGAAAGTCATCCCCATCCGGAAGCCTGGGAAGGATCCTTCCTCACCCAAAAGCTATCGTCCCATCAGCCTTCTCTCAGGATTATCCAAGCTATTCGAAAAAGCTATTCATCACCGGTTGCTTGAGTCTGCCGAAAATCTCAACATCTTGCTCGAGGAACAGTTTGGTTTCCGACGCGGTCGGTCAACTGTACACCAACTGACCCGAGTTACCAACGTCCTCAGACGGAACAAGTTTGTCTCGAAAACATCCGCCATGGCCTTACTCGATGTCGAGAAGGCATTTGACAATGTATGGCATGATGGCCTAGTGTACAACTACAACGCTACAAGCTTCCCAGCCAGCTGGGGAAAATCATCAACAATTACCTGTCGGCAAGGACATTCCGGGTCTCAATCAGCGGAGCGAGTTCCAATGCGCACAACATCGTCGCAGGCGTTCCCCAGGGCAGTATCCTCGGGCCCCTGCTTTTCAATCTGTTCACCTCCGACATGCCAGAACCTCCAGAAGGCGGCATTCTGTCTCTGTTCGCAAATGACACATCCATCGTCTACAACGGTAGAGTGATCAGAGCGCTAGTGTCAAAACTCCAACGAGGCCTGGATGCCCTGACAGAGTACCTCACCAGCTGGAAGATCTGTATCAACGCGGCGAAGACCCAGGTCATCATTTTCCCCCCCCCCCAATCCCCTAAACTTGTTCCGCCTGGGGACTGTAAAATCATCCTCAATGGCACGACCGTGGAATGGGCCAATGAGGCCGGCTACCTTGGCTTGACCCTCGACAGCAAGCTTATTTTCAGGCAACAGGTTGACAAAACGGTGACAAAGTGTAACGTCTTGTTGAAACTACTGTACCCTTTGATCAACCGCCGGTCGTCATTGTCCCTGAAAAATAAGCTTGCTGTCTACAAGCAAATCATCCTCCCTGTGATCGAATATGGCATGCCGGTCTGGGAGAGCTGCGCTAAAACCCACCACCTCAAACTTCAACGGGTCCAAAACAAATTCCTGAGGATGATCCTCAACACCCCTCCCAGGACAAGAACATCCGAGGTCCACCGTCTGGCCGGAATAAAAACCTTACATGAACGCTTTGGTGAGTGTAAAGAAAAGTTTAGGGTCCGTTGCTTGCATTCGGATCAGGCTCCAATTAGGGCGCTAGTTCCAATCTAGGTTATCAAATTTCTTATTGTAAATATTAGTGTACATAGTAGTTAGGTTATCAAATTTAAATTTAAAAAACACACCAGCGCCTCCTAAAGGCCGTCATGATATATCAAATTAACACTTCAATAACAATGTAAACATAAAAATTTAAAATTGAAGTTGGAGGGCCAAGCCGGCCGAGCACTGTACATGTAAAAAATAATTGTAGAACAGAAAATGAAACAATAAAGAAGAATTTTACTACTACTACTACTACGCGCGCGAACCGTTTTGATCAAGATTCCACAAAGAGCGGTTCGACATTCGATGCAGCGGAGCGGACACAGCAGCATGAAGGCGTGGGTGGCAGTGGTTATGCAAAAAAATTATTCCAAATTTTGGAGGCTTAGCGAAAAATCATAAAGTGGCGGTCGGACAGTTTCATCGCAAGGTGCCTTCAAGCGTTTTGGATGCAATTATTTATTGGAAAGTCGCATTGGGAAATGAAAAATGGTTCTTCTCAGGACCAACAGCTTATGGAAAGAAAGAGTTAATTGCGAAAAGGGATTGCTTCGGTGGCATCGGGTTTGGCGTGGTAGCTTGGTGGCTGTTAGTGATTCCATCCATTCAAATTTACTGCATCTTCTCCCTTCGAGGCGCTATCAAATTCGCTATTTACGATTGAGTTTTGTACTTAAAGAAAGATTATTTCGGATAGTTGGATCAACCTTCTTTTGTATAAAATGTTGACTTTTGTATAAAATCAATGAAGACGCCACCTCAGTGGAAACTATCTACAGCAACCACCCATCGGTGAACGTCGCTCGGACAGACAGATGCCAAGAGATAATTTTTCCAAACAGTGTGTTGTCTGTTGAATCCCGATCAAAATGGCTCGCGCTCGCCGAAAACCAGATTTCTTATATCTAATGAAGTCATTCCGTTAGCCCCACCCCTTCATTAATCGTTATGAGTGCACATTTTATTTGCACTCATATCATTCACAAAGGGGCGGGGCTAACGGGCTTAATCTATTGAATACAAGAAAGCTGCTGTCCGGCGCGCGCGAGCCATTTTGATTCGAGCGGTTTGACATTCGAGTAGTGGAACGGACACATCAGCACGGAGGAGTGGGTGGCAGTGTGGCAATACTGAAAATTTATTTCAAATTTTAGAGGCTGAGTGAAAAATCATCAAGTGGCGGTCGGACAGTTGCAACGCAAGGGTTCGACAAGCGATTGGATGCAGTTCGTTATTGGACAGAATGCGCATTGGGAAAAGAAAATTGGTTCTTCTCAGGAACATCATTTTATGGAAAGAAAGAGTTAATTGCGTTAATGGACTGTTTCGGTGGTAGCTTGGTTGCTGTTAGTGATCCCATCCATTCAAATTTACTGCATCATCTCCCACTGACGCGCTATAAAATTCACCATTTACGATTGAGTTTTGAACTTTGAAGAAAGATTATTTCGGATAGTCGGATCAACCTTTTGTATAATGAGTTGGACAAAATGTGATGCAGCGGAGCGGACACAGCAGCACGAAGGCGTGGGTAGCATAGCGGTGGCAATGCTGAAAATTTATTCCAAATGGTGAAGGCTTGGCGAAAAATCATAAAGTGGCGGTTGGACAATTTCAACGCAGGGTGCTGACAAACGTTTGGATGCAGTTAGTTATTGGAAAGATTGTGAAAAGAAAATTGGTTCTTCTCAGGACCAGCATTTTATGGAAAGAAAGAATTAATTGCGAAAATGTATTGTTTCGGCTGCATCGGGTTAAACGTGTTAGCTTGGTTGCTGTTAGTAATTCCATCCGTTCAAATTAATTGCATCATCTCCCTCCGCCGCGCTATCAAATTTGCTACTTACGATTGAGTTTTGCACTTTGAAGAAAGTTCATATCGGATTGTCGGATCAACCTTCTTTTGTATAAAGACCTTTTTGGAGGACACCACACAAGTAACCATGGAGCTATATATGCTTGCAAATAATACAGCCATTAAAGTTGACTAAAAGTGGAAAAAGGCCCTTTTACGACCGAAATAATGCCTTATTACTTTGACATGATGAAATAAAACATATGTAATGCATCGCTGCATTCGTAACGCTGAACTAGTAGATCGTTGCTTGACAGGTGATGAATAAATGCATCTTTACATCGTTAAAACTGATCTAATGCAATTAGCATTTAATATGCTGATCTGTGATTGATTACATGCATTAATGAATGCTTGGTGGTTACTTGGGCATCCTCAAAAATGGCTGAAATAAAGCAGAAACAAGCAGAATCAGAAGTGGCGTGAAACCAAACTCAAATATATTTATTTGCAACGTTTGGTTTTCGCCCGCGATGTAAGCGTACGTGGCAAAGTAAGGATTGTGATGTCCCCGACTGAAAGCCAGCCGAGTGGCTTCAGCGGCCGATGGGTCATGTTAATTTCACGGTTAGAGACTCAAAGTCCATCCAACTGGGAACTATTATTAAACTTCTTGATTCAGTTGGCCTCCGAGCAGTTTGCTCAATGTTAATAAAACGACACAAATTATTATGGCAAATACCATCAATTTTGAATAGCTACGTAGTCCTACGTCACCTTTGCGTACAACCCGATTGGGCTGCACCTTTGAGTTTTTTTTTTTTTTAATATAAACGTCTGTTGTCTGTGATTTTTTTCATCAAATCCCACTCGGAAAGATCTTCTAGAAATCTACCGCGATATCGCTGAGACAAAAAAATAAGTCTCCTAGATATTTATGTTCGATTTCTAGCACCTGTCACACCTCAAATATGCCTCAAATGCAACAACCGTTTCTACCTCAAATTTAAACCGTTTGAGCCGATAGCAATTTGACAGATAGATTCTCTTAGATAACGCAGAGATATCTACTAGACATGGCTACCACCGTTCTTCTAGATTTTTGCTAGATATGACGGAGATATGGGTACCTTGATTCTTCTTCTTTTCATTTTTATTTATTTTTCGGATGTTTATTATTTTTAGAAGCAATTCGAACCATTTTTTCTTTTTATTTAATGCTTTTAAATAATAAATTCTAATTAAATGTTCGTTTCATACTTTAAAATACCTTATTGGCTAAATAAGTAAACCAAATAAGACGAACAAAATAAATGAGACAAACAAGACACATAAGTAAGATAAATAGGGCAAACACTATTTATCTTAATTATGTGTCTTGTTTGTCTCATTTATTTTGTTCGTATTATTTGGTTTACTTGGTTTGTTTATCGTATATGTCTGTTATCTGGCTTATATGACTAAATTTGACTGGATGAATGAACGGTCACATGGTCTGAAAAAAACGAATCCGTTATTTGTTTATCTGTTTGGGACAGAGGGAAGTGAAACTTCATAGCTACCTAATTCCGGTGTATTTACATACGGTGGACAAGCTGTGCTGGGAAGCCCTCGTGAGCATTGTCGACAGGCAAACAGTTCTTCCAATTTTTGATGATCTTTAGCGTGATCCATGATTTTTATCCGGGAAAAATTCTGGCTACACAGTCCACATGTGTTCTGTACGGACGATCCCTTCAAAAGGTTCCTCCTCATTCTTCATCACTGAAGCGGAGTAACTTAGTTCTTCTCCATCTACTATTTGATGCAACCGGAATACGTCCCACTTGCAAACATGTTGGACCAGATAGTTCTCCTGAAAGTCCTAAACAAATACGGTGTTGTGTGGACGTACGTTAACGTCGTCAAAATTTCGGATCCGCATGGATTCGAAGATGGCTCCGCAGCTCGGCAATTTCATACTTCCTGTGCCATTAGAAAATGAAAGAGAATTCATAAAAGTTAATTAACATTTAACAAAAAACATTCAAACAAAACTATTTTGGTTACCTGGGGTGTTTTATTTCCTTTGTTAATTATTTAATCAGACGGCAATGCACATTTAATTTAACATTCACCGGCGAAAACGAATTAAATAAAATGGTGATGCAGATCATGCGCGCAGCGCTTACGCCGCAGACTACGTAGAAGGTAATGAGAAATTTTTTGACAGAACCGCTTCGGTTCACAGCAGAGTTTTGGTGTATGGGTAAACACACACACATAAAAAGGCTTAAAGGGGAGTTGGTTCGAGCCTAAGATGAAAATGAATCTTGACTAATGTGGTTTGCATCTTAGCCAGGTAGATTCCTGTTCTCTTTTAGATATCCTTCCATGCGGGATGTTGTGTCTGGTTGTTTGAGGTTGTCACTATGGTTTTGTTTTCTGCATCTGATAGTAAAAAATAATTGAAGTGTCAAATATTTTATTTTTTGTAAGAATTTCCCCGCGTGTTGCGTCTGGTTAGCTATATAGTCACAGGACAGACAAACAGGGCTATTATATTTATGATGAAATGGTCTGTGTTCGTATCCGCATAACTTGAAAACGGCTGGATGGATTTTTTTCATTTCTTCAGCAGAAACATTCGTTATAGTTTCCGACGGGTTTATATGATATTTCCTAATGGGAAAATTACGAGTAAGGTTGAGCAAACCGTGAATAACTAAAATTGTGATTCCTATGCGAACTTTGCATGGGAAGTTTACAGCGCCCTATTTCGCCTACTATGCAGGACAACGTCTGCCGGGTCAACTATAGTTTATTATACAGAGCGATTGGCAAATAAAGGCCCCACGCAATACAGCCCATCTAAACACACAAAAAAAAATCGTTGGTAAAATTAAGAGAAACGTTGGTAAAATTAAGAAAATCAGTTAGTGATTTTCAGTAGAAAGTATAAGACTGTTAAATCTACAATTGCAAAAATGTCACTTCGATAGGAACTTTTACAAGAGCCGACTTTTCAAAGTAACATTATCCTCTCAAAGCTAAACGTGTATTTTACATTTGAATTAACTAGTGATTCTTTCGAAATAACAAAAGGTATGCGCTTTCAATTTAAGTGGAGTATGTCAAAATAAAACATTACATATATTTCAAATTAATAATTCTGTTTTAGTTTTATTTATTTATTTTCATGGTTTGGATTTCTATTATCTAATATTTTTGTTCATTATTCACGCATATTATAAACGAAACAGGTCCGCCTCAGTCGAAAGCGTTGAATACTTTAATTGATGGTGCTCTGGGATTAGCCGAAACTTCCACAAGTTTGCTGTAAATGGAAATAGATTCGCCGTGTACTGCGGTACATAGAGGAAGCTGTAACACGGAGGGTTAATGGTCTATACAGAGTACCAGGGCCAGCGTAGACGAGTTCGTCCGACAGCTATCGATCCTCAAAGGTCATTCAATACGAGATGAATGTACGTCGGCAGAGGGGTGCCTTAATTCTGATGTGGCCTGGTGAGGATGAGACGGATGATTAATATTTTGACTATTATATTAACAAATATAGTTTTCTACCTGCTGCCGAACGATTTTGTTGGTGGCAAGCAATAGATTAATTCCCCGTGCATCCGATTAGTTATAATCCGAGCTCTGTGATTAGTTTTGATAAGCATCTGCAAATTTATAACACGAAATTGACTTCGGATTCTAGTTAGGTACATTAAATTCCATTCTTACCTTTAATGTGCTTCAATTTCCTCAGTTTTCCCCGTTTTTTCAGTAGCTCTATTTTTTCGCCGTCAGCAATACAAAAAATATTGTCTGTTTCCTTGGTAACAAAACGCGCCGACCATTTTTTAGGTACTATCAAAATCGTCGCCAACATCTTTATTCTAAAATTATGTTAGTTTTATTAGTAAATAATGTCAATCTGCATTAAAAACAGGGCTCAATTTTGGGAAATAATGTGATTATTGAGTACATAAAATTTTGTTCACAGTTGATTTGACAGATCTTACGGCCATTTCTGCTGGCGACGATTTTGGCGTCAATTTGTTTTGCGACGATTTTAAATCGTCGCGGCCGATAAGGTGGGAAATTGATAATATTTGATGACAGTTAATCCTCAAGTGAGGTCAGTTGCCAGATATTTTCATAGACAGCGTTGCCAAATTTTTAGAAATCAGCAAGCTCGTTTGAAATCTTTCAATCTCTCAAAAAAAAATTTCAACTGTTGAAATTACATTTTTTTATTCAGAAATCATTCCTTAAACTGAAAGTTTTTCTTTCACATTAAGTGTTTCATTATTTAAATTAACCAAAATTGCTCTATATTCAAAATAACAGTATGATATTT